>NC_041390.1:333745245-333932663 GCF_002162155.2 Triticum dicoccoides | reverse complement strand
AAAACGGTGAACATGATATACGCCGCACACATCCCCAGAAAGGAGCGCAAACGAGCACTCAGGGATGTCTACGCGGTAGAGCCAGTCGCCCCAAAGTTCAATCCATGGTCGTCATTTCCGATCACCTTCGATCGACGAGATCATTCGACTAGTATCCGCCATGGTGGTTCGGCCGCACTGATCCTTGCCCCAATCATCGATGGATTCCACCTAACACGAGTCCTGACGGATGGTGGAAGCAGCCTCAACCTGCTGTACCAGGATACAGTACAGAAGATGGGTATTAATCCCTCACGAATCAAACCAACAAAGACTACCTTTAAAGGAGTCATACCAGGTGTAGAGGCCCGCTGTATGGGCTCAATCACGCTGGAGGTGGTTTTCGGTTCTTCGGACAACTTTCGAAGCGAAGAGTTAATCTTCGATATCGTCCCCTTCTGCAGCGGCTACGACGCACTGCTCGGACGAACCGAGTTTGCTAGATTCAACGAAGTGCCACACTATGCGTATCTTAAGCTCAAGATGCCCGGTCCACGCAGCGTCATAACGGTCAATGGCAATATGGAACGCTCCCTCCAAACAGAGCAGCAAACCGCCGCCCTAGCAGCAGAAGTACAGAGCGGCCTTCTCAAGCAGCATTATAATCCAGCTATCGAGCCCCTAGACACGATCAAGAGGGTCTGGACTACACTACAATAGGACAGCGCAGCTCGTCAAGAGGTCGACTAGCAATTCGGCCTCCATCCCAGCCCCAAGGAGGTAGTGGCATTCGTACCACGCGTACACAATTATGCACTCAAAATTCCATGGACATCGACGGAGGCACAAGATATCTCGGGGTCTACAATTCGGCAAAACCGATCCCGGACACACATATTTTCACTTCCTTTTCTTGTTTCAGGCACCTTTTTTCTGCGGGCCTGATATCAAGTCCTTTAGAAGGACTAGAATACAACAGAGGCAAGCAACACAGGTGTGTAGGGTAACCTTTATACGTTCTTCCTGATGGTATTCATACTTATTTCTCAGGACCAGCACGTTGCGCCCTATTAATTCCGGCATGTTAAATGGCCAGATTCTTCTCGAACCATCTGTACAAGATACGCCTTGACGTATCCATCCAGTTATAATAAAATGTTCGTGGCCCAGTTTGTGTGGTTTTTGCTTCTTACTTCATTTTATTTCGATCCGCTTATTTGCTGCATCGACACTCTTTTATGTTTCATATTCGCCAGGGGCTACCTCTCGCCCCACAATACGGCAGCACAGTCCGAACACTTCTTATATATAAGTTCGGCACCCCAAATTTAGCATTATATGCATTGGCTCCGAATTATGTCTTTGGTCAACAGTTGGGTTGCCCGGCTCCTGTGCTTGCTACCCTATGTTCCGCTCCATCGGCTAGGGTAGTAAAGGGAGAACTACTGCGATTGTGCCCTGGCTTTGACCAGACGAGCACCTCAGTAGAGAAAGCCGAAAACTGACTGTCATGATATGGCAAGAGCCGGTCAGCTACTCGAGGGTTACAAATTGTAGGAGATTTTTTCCGCATTACGCGAGAGATCGACACTTCCCGATCAGATGCTGACAGTACTCTGGCTTAAACCAGGGGCTGCGCCCATGCTTTATTATAAAACTCCTATGGCTAAGTGAGGGCGTTAAAGCCTTAAAGTCTGATTGCCTTGTTCGTTGCGCTAAACAACTCCTTCAAGGACCATGTAATTGGATCAAGATTGTTTAGATTCCATCCCGAACACCTCCGTACTATCTATGTGAGGGCAGAAGCCGACGACTGGCCAACCCTCAGATTACAGACAACACGACCGTACAGGAGGAAACAATTCAAAGCATAATAAAATTACTTTACAAAAACTGGCTTTGTTCCCATAATACAAGACAAAGGCAACATGAATACAATTATTCAAATACAATGTCCTGCGAACATTGTGCCGCTATAAGTCGAGACCCTTCTACGACATCCTCGAAATATCGCTCGAGTGTGCGGTGCTCCTTGCCCTCCAGCAGCCCGCTGGTGACTTCAACAATGTTCATCTTCACCCACCACATCTTGCAGCGAGCGAAGGCCATACGGGCACCTTCAATACAGACGGAGCGCTTGATAACATCCAGCAGAGGACAGGCGTTCACCATCCGCCTCACGAGTCCGAAGTAGCTGCTAGGCATAGCTTTGGCTGGCCACAGTCGGATCAAATCCTTAATGGCTAGTTCGGCTACCCTATGCAGCTCCACCACCTGTTTTAGCTGATCGGTGAAGGACACGGGATGCTCTGGTGCCCCATACTGTGACCAGAAGAGCCTCTCCGAAGAACCCCCTCCTTCGGCTCGATAAAACTCCACGCCGTCTGATACACTGTGTGGCGGTTAGTAAAAGCCCCTGAGAAACTCCAAACCCGGGTTAGTAAAAGGTACTGCTTCTCTGCATAATTGCTTTGCATCTTAAATGCCTTACCTTATGTGATCTTCTTGGCCTCCTGGAGCTCCTGGAGGGCGGCCTGGGCCTCATTCCGTGCGGTCTCCATGCTCTGACGAGCCTTGGCAAGTTCGGTCCCTCGAACCGACGCATCATGCTCCAAGGCCTCGCATTTTTTCATCGCATCCTAGAGCACCTGGTGGACTTCTTTGACCTGGGCCTTTAGCTTCTTACGGGCGGCTTGTCGCCGGACAGCCTGCTCCTCGGCCTCGCCCAGGGCCTTCCTCAGGGCCTCGACCTCGGTCGCGGCTTCTGCACATATCACAATACCGCTCTCAATATACAGCGCTTATCCTTTCCCGAACATATAGCAAGTCATTCCTCACCTTGCTTCTCCTGGAGCCGAACCATAACCTCGCCGAGCTCGTTCTTGGTCCGCTCCAGCCTCCGCTTCAGCTCGGAGACCTCGGCAGCATGCGAGGTCGTGGCCAACAGGGACGCCTCCTTATCGATACATATTCAGTCATCCTCTTATAATTAAGGATTGATCCCCTGTCCGGTTCTCCTCGCCGAACACCGGACAGTGTCTCAGGGGCTACGGACCATACAGGGTTTTTTCTCCTTCTTACCTAGAAACCTGTTAACAAGCTGCTGCAGGCTTCATTCAGTCCGCTTTTGGTGGACTGAACCTTCTCGATCACCGCACCCATAAGGATACGGTGCTCATCCACGATGGAGGCACTTCGTAGCGCCCCCATCAGGTCATCTGGTGCTCCTGGATGGACAGGAGCCACCGGTGGAGGCGACGCACCCCCCTCCTTCAAAGGGGGCTGCTCGCCCGACTCCGAAACCATATTGGTCTCTGGAATCTTATTCGGCTGAGGGCCGAACTAGATACGGCCCTCTTTGCCAGTCCCCATGGGGATTGACTCCCTCATGTGTCTGGCAGTGGAGGTCCCGCTTTGTGGTGCCTCCCGGACAACGTCCTGGGCTCCTCCCTTCGAAGCGGTCCTCCGGGATAAAACTTCAGTGTCGTCCCTGGCCCCGGGGGAGCAAGCAGGCGGTGGCGACATGCTCGCCATCTCCGACAGAGCCAACGAATCTACAGATGAGGATTGCTGGATAAGGTCACGGGCCGGACTGCAATAGTGTGGATTAACCATGTTAGAATAATAAAAACAAAGGGCTAGATGTGCGCATAAATAAGCCATGTCACTTACGATGCGGCCTGGGGCCTAGTACGGGGGCGACGTTCCGGGCTACTGTCAACGTCCCACGCGGTGTCGACCACTGGGGCGCCCTTCCCCTTTTTGGGCGCTTTTGCCTCAAGATGTGCCGAGGCCACCCTCTTCTTCTTCTTCTCCTCGGGAGGAGGGTTGTTTTCCTCCTCCTCCTCTTCCTCGTTGTTTTCCTCACGGACAAAGGAATGGGCCTCGTCGTCTTCGGACGTCGTGTCTGAAGTGCCCTTGTGACGGAGGCCACTCTTGGCACCCTTGGCTTTCTTCTTGGCCTTCTTCTCCGGCGCCGTATACCGCGTCGGTACCAGCATCTTCGCCAAGCGCGGGATGACTGGTTCTTCGGGCAACGGAGCCGGACACTGGATCCGCTTCACCCTCTCCACCCAGTCCTGAGAGAGCAATACTAAGATCTCAGGCATCATCCTCGAAACAGCTAAGTTGGGAATACGTCAAAAGTAACATACCTCGCTGGCGGGGCAGTTACAATTGTGACCACGGTCTGAGTCCGTGGTCGGTGGCTTCTTGTTGCCCTTAAAGAGCAACTTCCAGGCCCCTTCGTGAGAAGTATCGCAGAGCCTTTTCAGGCTCTGGTGCTTCTTCGAATTGAACTCCCATAAAGGGCGGCTTCGGCACTGGCACAGAAGAATCCGGCGAATTAGCATCACCTGGATAACGTCAACGAGCTTGACGTCCTTGGTCACCATGCTTTGAACGCGCGTCTATAGAGCTATCAAATTGTCAAGTGAACACCAGTCCGGACTCTTCCCGACCCAAGAGGTGAGTCACATGGGAGCACTGGAGCGGAATTCGGCAGCTGCGGCCCAGGTGGTGCTGCGAGGTTCTGTAATGTAGAACCACTGCTTTTGCCAGCCCTTTACTATCTCCACAAAGGTGCCTTTGGGCCAGGAGACATTGGATAGCTTGCTCACCATGGCCCCTCCGCACTCCGCGTGCTGGCCATCCACCACCTTCGGCTTCACATTGAAGACTTTGAGCCAAAGCCCGAAGTGGGGATGGATGCGGAGGAAGGCCTCGCACACGATGATAAACACCGAGATGTTGAGGAAGGAATTCGGGGATATATCATGGAAATCTATCCTGTAGTCGTACATCAGCCCGCGGACGAAAGGGTGGAGTGGAAACCCTAGCCCGCGGAAGAAATTGAGGATGAATACTACCCTCTCTGTGGGCTCCGGCGTGGGGACGACTTGTCCCTCGGCTGGTAGACGATGGGCGATCTCCTTCGCCAAATATCCGGCCGCCTGAAGCTTAGTAATGTCCTCCTCCTTGACGGAGGAGACCATCCACTTGCCCTGACCACCAGATCCGGACATGGTTGCTTGAGTGGAAAGGAGATGAGAACTTGGGCACTGGAGCTTGAGATCGGAAAGGCGGAGACAGAGAGAGAGCGTGAGGAGAGGAAGAGGGAATCCTTATCCCCTTATAAAGGCAGCAAATATGAAACACCTCCTCACTCTCCTTAGGATTCTCCTATTCCCTATGGCTGTATAAACAGCACGGTTGAGTTACCCATGCCCGCATTGATGAGAATCCCGCAATAAGGGGGGCACGATCTCTGTTTCGACAAGACGTGCCAATAGAAACCGCGTCTTGAAGCATGGACTGGCAGAAGAAAAGCGATTCAAAATTATAACCGGACAGACGTGATGTCGTGTTGGAAAAAAGCTATCAATAGATTAGATTCGTGCAAATATTATATTCTCTCTGCGGTTGTCTATGGTGTGCTTAACAGGTCAGGATACTATCGTTGCATCCGAAGACTATCTTGGAGTTCTGAGAAAGGGGAGCCCGCCTTACAATGCCGAAGACAATCAGCGTGTCGGACTCCTCGTCATTGCAAGCCAGGTTCAGGGGCTATTGAGGGAGTCCTAGACTAAGGGGTCCTCGGGTTTCCGGCCAGTTATCCATGGGCCGGACTAATGGGCTGTGGAGACATGAAGGCCGAAGATGCACCATGTCCGGATTGGACTCTACTTGGCGTGGAAGGCAAGCTTGGCGACCAAAGATTCCTTCTTATGTAACCGACTCCATGTAAACCCTAGATCCCCTCGGTGTCTATATAAACCGAAGGGGATAGTCTGGAAAGAACAACACATATGCTCATTACCATACCCATATAGGCTAGACTTCTAGGGTTTAGCCATTATGATCTCGTGGTAGATCAACTCTTGTAATACTCATATTCATCAAGATCAATCAAGCAGGAAGTAGGGTATTACCTCCATAGAGAGGGCCCGAACCTGGGTAAACATCGTGTCCCCCGTCTCCTATTACCATCGATCCTAGACACACAGTTCGGGACCCCCTACCCGATATCTGCCGGTTTTGACACCAACAGGGGCGAGTGGACGTGTCCAGCCGCCGGGCGGACATGTCCAGCGGCGCGGGGAGGGGTGGATCTAGGGTTTCACCCGAGATTTCGGAGGGGGAGGCTAATTTATAGGTAGAGGGAGCTAGGAGAGTCCAAATGATGTAAGGTTTTCACCCACATGATCGTGATCCAACGACGAAGAGCATGGAGGGGGTTTAGATGGGCTAGTGGGCTGTTATGGAGGGGTGCTGGGCTGCAAAGAGAAGGAGGGTTTTAGTTAACGCGGTTAACCGTTGGGGCATCAAACAACCTCCAAATGGAACGAAATTTGACAGGCTGTCTACCCGCGATATACCCAGACCACTCGACAAATCTAGGCCCATTCTGAGAAGGTTTTTCTCCCGCTCACGAAACGAGATCTGGAAGGTGCAATGGGTGCATGTGAGAGTGTCGGATGCCGAAACGGACAATGGAAAAAGTGATCGGATGCAAGTTTTGAAAAACATGAGGATGCAATGCACATGATGACATGGAAAAGTGCAACACGCAAGCAAATGACATGGCAACAATGACGAATAACTGGAAGACACCTGGCGCATTGGACTTGGGGTGTTACAATTCTCCTCCACTAACAAGAGATCTCGTCCTGAGATCTTAGGAACGAGACGGAAGAAAAGAGGATAAGGTAAAACAACAGTGCAAGAGAGAAGATGGCCAAGGTCGAGAACACTCATGTAGAAAAGAGAAATGATGATTATGACAAAAATCAAGAGCTCAAAGAATAAGATAGACTCTGAAACCATTCCAGTTAGAAGAAGATAGAGAACGAAAGAATTAGATAGCAACGGTTGACATGGAAAGAATAGAACATGATCTTGAGAAGATGGGACAATACTTGACGAGAGGAACATCACAATGCCTCCATAAGAATTGAAATAGTTGAGTGAAATGAACGAAGAAGAAAAATGGCATCTTCTGCCACAGTTGTGTTTGAGAGCATCCTTACGAAGAAGGGTTGAATGAAGTTGTTGGAAATTGAACAACGGAAGAATTCATTTCTGTGGGACTATGTAAACATCTCAAAACTTGAGGTGAATTTCTACCACTACCAAATGATTGAATAGCTGAGAAGAATTTAGAAATGCAAAACTCCACTTCAAAAGTATACGGAGGATTAATTGCACTTCAAGACGCAAGAGGGAAAGATACTTGCGCTCCCCCAACAAGAATCTTGATGAACACTTGAAGAATGAATTAAATCCTGCTGAACCACCATGAAGAACTCCGGTAACAAAAGGATGATGAGAAAGAATTGAAGGATGAAAATAATAAGATTAAAGCCTTGCGATGATTTAGATGGAGCTTCGTGATGAGACAAGCTAGAAAAACTTGGAACTCCAGAAAAGAAAAGATGAAACACTCCGAACCGAGAATGTGATATGACGAACAAACTCCGAAAAGAAGAGATTAAACAACTTGATGAAAGAAGAAGAATAATTATGTTATGCTAATCCTCCACCAATTAAATTTATGAGAAGCAATGGATTGCATACAACTTATGCGGGTTGGAATTGATATGATAAGAACGGAAGTGAAAATCTTAAACGAACAACTATGAGAATGAAAACGAATGAAGAGAAGAGAACGAATCACCGGAAAGAATTAGAAAACCAACGAAGATCCTTGAGTGAATCAAGTTGCAAGAGAACGAAGAGATCGCGAACTGATTAAAGAGTGCTTGAACGAAGCAGCGATACAAACATGAGAACAAGCAAAGTGGCATCAGTTTAGAATAATTGAAGAACGAAGCTGAAAACTTGGAATGAAGAAATATTCTGAAATGATTGCCTCCGGATAATCGAAATGGAAAAACAACTCCTGAAATACTCCGGATGGTTAAGAAAAGAATCGCATGATTGGAAACAATTTAGGAGGATAACATCACGCTAGCACCACAAATCTCCAGGAGAATGGACAAGATTTAGAGGAAAACTCTTCTTGGGTCTTCAAATGTTGAGAATGACGACGAGGAACACCACCAAAATTGTTGAGATACTCCGGGAGAATGAAAAGCGAAGAGGTTGAACCAACAATGAAAATAATTTGAAATCGGTCTTGGAAAAGCAGCCGACTGATGATATTCATTCTTACGTCAAACTTCAAAAAGAATTCGAGAATAACTGCGGGAAAATTAGAAGAGTCGAGTAAGATCCTGGGAAAAACTTGTGGGTTACGGCCCACTGAAAAGAAACATCGTTGGAAAGGATTGTTTGAAAGAGAGATTGCACGGGTTGAATTTGAATGACTTGAATGCGATAACAATCGCAAAATAGCTTGAAAGGATTAAGAATGGATACTTGAATCTTCTATGATATCTTCATCACTCCCGAATGATAACTGGCGAGAGGCGAACGAGCAAAGGGAAAACATTTGAGCGAAGGAAAGGAATATGAACAACATCGAAACTGGAATTGGATCCACCGGAAAGGAAAACGTGACGAATAATGATTCACTAGATGAGAATTCACCGGTTGAGACAATTGAAGAAAGACTAAAGAGACTCCACACGAATGGAATTGATGCTCGAATAGAGGCTCAGACTCCAAGAATAAAAGGGTGGGAGGGCGGGTAAAACGAAGGCAACTTGGGACGGGGAACCGACGAATAACTTGAATAGAAAAGCACTGGTTGAAATAATTGAGGAAAGAATGCAAAGGTTTCACATGAGTAGGATGGATACTCGATTATGGACTCCGGCTCCGAGAAGAAAAGGGTGGGAAGGTGGTAAAAAAAACTACTTCACATGGGGGAACAACATTGTTGAGACAGAACTAAGGATCGGCCTTGCAAAAGATGAAGACGATTGAACCGACTTGAAGAGAGGTGCGCCGGATGAAAAGAGAGAACATCGCAACAAACAAAAACTAAGTGCGTGATCCAAAAAAAATTAAGGTGAAGAGGAGTAGTTCAAAACACCTACGTCAAGGTTTCTCACCAGAGCGACGAAGGGGCCGAGGAGTAAAAAGAATTCCTACTCTCCGATATAACTAGACTCCAAAAAAAGTTTTCTTCTAGACTCGACAACGGCCAGACTATACAATCAAACAAGGGGGTTCCTATGGTCGGTCCAGGCTCTGATACCAACTTTTCACGCCCAATATGTGACTCTATCTTAAAGAGACTCAAAGGTCCCACCAAGGATAGAACCGCATATTGACACACTTTTGCAAGGTGGATATCATTACATCAAACCATTACATAATCGTTGGGGATACATACAAAAGGCATAAAATGCCACAAGAATACATCGACATCATACAAGAGAACAACATTCGTCTACGGATGAAACACAAATAGAAACTCAAACGACATCCACCCTGCTAGCCCAGGCTGCCGACCAAGAACGTAACCCAAGATCAACGAAGAAGAAGAACTCCAAAATAAGTCTCGCATCATGATCATCGCATTACCTGTACCTGCAACTATTGTGTAGTAATCTGTGAGCCAAGAGGACTCAGCAATCCCATTGCACGGGTATCTGGACTAGCAAAGCTTAATGGGTATGGAAGGGATAAGTGGTGAGGTTGCAGCAGCGGCTAAGTAAAGCATGGTGGCTAACTTACGAGTACAAGAGTAAGATGAGAAACTACACAAACGGTTGCAAACTAGTAATGATCAAGAAGTGATCATGAACTACTTACGTTCAAACATGACCCAACCGTGTTCTCCTCTCGAACTTCCTTGAAAAGAGACAGTCACGGTTACACAACGCGGTTGGTGTATTTTAGTTGAGTTTACTTCAAGTCCTCTACAACCGGATATTAACAAATTCCCATCTACCACATAACTGTGGGCACGGATCTCGAATGTTTAAAACCCTGCAGGGGTATCCCAACTTAGCCCACGACAAGCTCATGATTCGCGGAGACAATCCTCCATCACGGGACCCTCCGATCAGACTCGGAATCCCGGTGCACAAGACATTTCGACAATGGTAAAACTAATCCAGCAAGACCTCCCGGCGTGCCGACACCCTGATACTAGCCGCGCGTATCTCATCTCAGGCCACGTCCGGATGGGACATCCTACGAGTAAAACCAGATCCTCGGGTTGCCCTGTGGTGGCCCCGCAGTCTACCCGTTTGGGACCAACACCATCAGCACTGGCCCCCTGCTATGTAGAAAAACCTCGGGTTCATGAGGCCCTATGCCAATTAATTATTAGGTTTAAGTAATATTATGGCAAATGTTAAAACCAATGTTGGGCCTTACTAGAAGAGTTTTATTCAAAGCGAACTGTCAAGAGGGCCCCATACCCCTCACTGTGTTAGGGACACAAAATAAAGGAACATAACATCGGTATGACAGAAACTAGGATGGCAAGAGTGGAACAAAACACCAGGCATAAGGCCGAGCCTTCCACCCTTTACTAAGTATATAGATGCATTAATTAAATAAGAGATATTGTGATATCCCATGATATCCATGTCCTAGCATGGAACAACTTGCACCCGCACCTACAACTAGCAACGCTATAAGAGGGCCCGAGCAAAGCGGTAACATAGCCAAACAACGGTTTTCTAGGAAGGTTGAAAAGGTTAGAGGCTATCATGGCAATATGGGAGGCTTGATAAACAAGTGGTAGGTAGCGCGACATAACGATAGCATCGAGACATCTAGCATAGCAAAGATAGTAGTGAGATCCAAGGTGACGGTCATCTTGCCTGATATCCCACTAGGAAGAAGAACGAGTCCATGAAGAAGATGAAGCCATGTAGTCGAATGAATCCTCAAAATCGCAACAAAACAGGAACAATCGAGGTGGAGCACAACCGGAATGAAGCAATCAACATGGTAAACACACAACACATATCATGACATGACACTCAACCAAGTATGATGCATGATAAGGTTACATGATGCTAGTCATGGCAAGAGATGATGCATACAAGAACAACACATCAAAGGAAGTTTAAAGAAGGCCGGAAACAACATATAACAATTCTGGTAAGTCCCCATATGCAAATTTCGAAATTGGTCCAGATCTGAACAAAACATTATGTTAAAGTTGTTAAACATCAAGTTAAAGTGCCCCAAGATGATCTAGACAATTTTCTAGTCAAATTACATATAAAGTTCGTTTAATTCGGAGCTACGGCCTAGAAGATATGAGCAAAACAAGTTAAACATGACATTAATGCAAATGCAAGCAAAACAACATCACAAACACTCCAAAACATGGATGCAACAAGGTAACATGAAACTACATGAAAAACAAGCAAGTTTCATATAGAGCATACTCCAAACAGAGCCACGGTTCAACACATACACTCCATACAAGTTTCAAACACAATCTGCCCAAAACAGCAACTAAGCACTTTGCAAGCAAGGAAACAACATGCTACAGGAACCATATGGACACAAACTTGACATGAACTCAAAGTAGAGATAACATGCTTCAAATATCATTAAGGTTCAGATTCATAGGCATTAAGATTAATCCAAGATGATCAATGCAAAAAGCAACTTAATAACACAGATTATGACTAGTGAAAAACAAGGCACACATGTGAGCAGAAATAACATGTTGACATGTTGGAGGTATGAAGCAATGATGCTACAGCGCAAGAACATAACAAGCAAAAGCCTGGCATTAAAGTACATGTTAAAGATGGTAAAACATGATTACTAAGCATCTCCATATGACCCCTAGATCAACAGCAATCCACAAGACAAGATGCAACATGATATAAGCTGATTCTCAGACTTGGAGAAAATCTGAGAATGCAAAACAATAACATTATGATGCTGACTTAGGAGGCACATAATAGAAAGCATAGCAACTTTAATAAATATGCAAAATACATGGACATGTATTAGACATGATATACTTAAACTTAGTCCAAGGACACAAGTTCATATGAAGCATGGAGTAACTACTATGACACTTGCAAAAAGGAACATGATGTTAGCATGTTGACAGATTTAGCATGATGGCAACTTGACAGCAAGAAAGAGACAAGCTACAACAAGTTATATGGAAACCAAGGGTGTGGCATCAAACTAAACATAACAAAGAGCAAAGAACATCAAGACATCGTAACCATATGGCTCATATACTAGTAGGAACCATCAAGACAAGTTTGAATGTTATAACAGTTTCAGCAAGTGTAAAACAGCAACATCAGCATAGCATGTTTGCAAGCTTGGAACAAAGGTCGTATGAAGTCCAAAATTAACAAACTTGGCATGTGATCAAAATACTGATAGCATACTTCAAATCATGTGATTGGAGCATCTCCAAAATAGGCATATATTAATCAATAACAAGCTCACAACATGGCATCATGAATTTAACAGAAAACAGGAACATAATTTAGGCATGTTCATGGCAATGAAATCATATGCTACAGGACATATATGAGGCATCAAAAGGCATGGCATGATAGAGCATACGATGGACATCAAAACATGTCAACTAGGCATCTCCAGATTATGCATGGAATAGATGGTAGCTTCAAGTTAACATGGCAACATCACATAACAGTTACAGACTTTGCAAAAATCATTAAGTCTCAGAAATCAGCAACATCAAGTAGCACACTTCACAAGCTTGTGCTAGTCACCACAAGGCACATCAAAAAACATGGATTGCACCACAGTAAAGATGGCACGAAGATGCTCCTAAAACATGTAGACATGATGCTCAAAAGATAAACACACAAAATGCTATGAAAAAGAGAATTCAGCAAGTTATGACAAACTTCAGCATGTTATATCAATTAGCACTTTGCAACAATGATTGAGGCATCAAGATAAACAGTAACATGCATTCAAATGACACTAGCTTCTAGAGCACTCAAACAAGAAAAATTCGGCATATTACACACTCAATTCGGATCAACATGCACAAAGATACAAGCTCCCCAAAATGCCTATATGATGTTGAATCTAAGGGACTTAGCCAAAAAAAATACCAGACTGAAACTGAGCGCAATATACTATACTACGCCTAGGGCAGGACTTAGCAGCGGGGCTCACCATAGCGGGCCGAGGCCCAGGAAGTAGAGGAGGTAGGTCGGCTGGCCTGTAGCAAGCCAGCGCGCTGGGCCGGCGGCTGAGCTGGGGGCCACGGGGACAGACACGGAGCTCGTTCTCCTCCTCGTGCGCCCGCACGAGCAGCCAAGAGGGAGGCGACAATGGTAGGGAGGCGGCGTGGCGGAGCTCCGGCTCGGGCGATGGCAGGTGACGACGAGTGGAGGAACAGATGGAGCTGGCTGTGGGGGCATCAGATCTGACCGGAGACGGGGCGGAGGCGACCGGCGAGTCCTGGAGCGGGAGCTCCTGCCCCTGGAGCTCGGGGACGAGGGGAGCGGCGGCTCAGGGGTGCTTGGGCCTGGGACGCGGAGCGGCGCAGCCACCAGAGGCGGCGGGGGAGAGGTCCGGCGGTGGAGCGGCATTCGATGATGGTGGCGGAGCTCGTCGGAGAAGGCGGGTCAGTGAGGCCAGGCGGCAGGGGCTAGGGCGACGTGGGCAGCAGCGATCGGGCGCGCGGGCCCGTGCGGCGGCGGGATCCGGGCCCGGGTGGGCCGGCCATGGGCTCTGCGTGCCACGACGGTGGGGAGGGCGACATGGAGGCACGGGATTGGCTGTGGGGGCGAGTGGACGTGTTCGGCCGTCGGGCGGCATGTCCGGCGGCGCGGGGAGGGGTGGATCTAGGGTTTCCCCCGAGATTTCGGAGGGGGGCTAATTTATAGGTAGAGGGACCTAGGAGAGTCCAAATGAGATGCAGTTTTCGTCCACACGATTGTGATCCAACGATGTAGAGCATGGATGGGGTTTAGATGGGCTAGTGGGCTGTTATGGAGGGGGTGCTGGGCTGCAAAGAGAAGGAGGGTTTCGTTAACGCGGTTAACCGTTGGGACATCAAACGGCCTCCAAATGGAACGAAATTTGACAGGCGGTCTACCCATGATATACCAATACCACTCGACAAATCTCGGCCCATTTCGAGAAGGTTTTTCTCCCCCTCACGAAACGAGATCTGGAAGGTGCAATGGGTGCATGTGAGAGTGTCGGATGCCGAAATGGACAACGGAGATAGTGACCGGATGCAAGTTTTGAAAAACATGAGGATGCAATGCACATGATGACATGGCAAAGTGCAACATGCAAGCAAATGACATGGCAACAATGACGAATAACTGGAAGACACCTGGCGCATCGGACTCGGGGCGTTACACTGCACCTTTTACCGAGAAGGAGGTTCTAGATGCAATATCAGAAATGAAACCGAACAAAGCACCGGGACCAGATGGGTTCCCTGTGGAGTTCTATAGGAAATGTTGGCATATTATTAAGGACAACCTTATGCCTATGTTTCATGATTTCTTTAACGGGCATCTAGAATTATTTAATCTTAACTTTGGTATGATTACGTTATTTCCAAAGGAAGAAGGACCGGTTTGTATCGAGCAGTTTAGGCCGATTTGTCTTCTGAACATGAGTTTCAAAATATTCACGAAAGTTGAGACTAATAGACTAACATGGATCGCCCATTCGGTGGTGCAACCTAGTCAGACAGCCTTCATGCTTGGGAGACACATCCTAGAAGGGGTAGTTGTTCTCCATGAAATGCTCCATGAAATCCTTTCGAAGAAGCTAGATGGGGTTATCTTCAAAGTGGATTTTGAGAAGGCATACGATAAAGTTAAGTGGCCTTTTCTTCAGTAGGCAATGCGGATGAAAGGTTTTAATGAGACATGGTGGAACCAAGTGGGTTCTCTAGTCCAAAAAGGTAGTGTCGGCATTAAGGTTAACGATGATATCGGTCACTATATCCAGACTTATAAAGGCTTGAGACAAGGGGATTCGATGTTGCCCCTCTTATTTAATATAATGGCGGATATGTTGACCGTTCTTATTGGCAGGGCAAAGGAAAATGGCCTAGTAGATGGACTCGTCCCTCATCTAGTTGATGGGGGAATATCCATTTTACAATATGCGGATGACACTATTCTTTTCATGGAGCATGACATTGCAAAAGCTCGGAACATGAAATTATCCTTATGTCTCTTCGAACAATTGTCGGGGCTTAAAATCAACTTTAATAAGAGCGAATTGTTCTGCTTTGGTCGGGCCAAAGAGGAGCACGACACTTATAGAAAATTATTTGGGTGTGAATTAGGTTCTTTGCCCTATAGTTATTTGGGTATACCGATTCACCATCGCAAAATTTCCAATAAAGAGTGGAAATGCAAGTTAATGTCCTACGGCGATAGGCTGGTGCTTATTAACTCAGTACTTACTAGTATGCCGATGTTCCTGCTATCCTTCTTTGAGGTACCCAAGGGGGTACGGAAGAGGCTAGACTTTTTTTGATCTCAATTCTTTTGGCAGTCAGATGAGGCCAAGAAGAAATATCGCCTAGCACGATGGGATGTATTATGTCGACCTAAGGATCAGGGAGGGCTCGGTGTTGAGAACCTAGAAATTAAGAATAAATGCCTTATGAGTAAATGGCTTTATAGGTTATCAGTAGAGAATGACGGTATGTGGGCACAGATATTACACAACAAATACTTACAATCGAAAACTCTTGCCTAAGGCACAGCGAGGCCGAATGATTCACCTTTTTGGAAGGGACTTATGAGAATGAAAGACTTGTTCTTTCCTAGGGCCAAATTCCTTGTTGGCAATGGGATGACAACAAGATTTTGTGAGGACACGTGGCTAGTGGAGACGCCAATAGCCACACAATATCCAAGCCTTTATAATTGTGCAATGTAAGGAAGATTATGGAGGCACAATATTACAATCAGCTGCCTTGAATATTTAGTTTAGGCGATCTTTAGTAGGGGGCGATGGAATGCCTGGATACATTTGGTTCGGAGATTGATGGATGTTCAATTATCCGACCAACCAAACTCCGTACACTGAAATTGGTTTGTAACAGAGTGTTCACGGCAAAATCCTTTTATATGGACCTTATTAACTCTGGCCCAATCCGGAGATCTATTCATATCTAAAACATTAAGGTGTCGTTACATATTAAAATCTTTATGCGATTTGTCCACAAGCAAGTGATACTCACTAAAGATAATTTGTTAAAGCAAAGATGGGTAGGTAGTTCCCAATGTTGTTTTTGTGGTCATGATGAAACAATTCAACATCTCTTCATAGATTGCCCTCTCGCAAAATTACGTTGGCGCACGATCCATATAGCCTTCAACATCGTCCCTCCAATTAGCATTGAATCGTTATTTGGGACGTGGTTAGCTGGGGTGGAACTTTTTATTGCAGCTCGTATTCGAATTGGAATATGTGCACTTATGTGGTCTATATGGAACTACAGGAATGATATGATTTTTAACAGACAACACATTTTAAACTTCTTGCGGGCCATCATCAGAGCTATGGCATGGATCTGTACGTGGTCCTTACTCACTCCTACGGACTCTAGGGAGCCACTGGTGTAACACCCCAGATGTAAAACTTCCCATTTTGGAGATATATCCAACTTTCAACATGATCAATTCCATTTTTGGGCTCCTTCATTTTGGGTCATTTTGTTGTTTCCTTTCTAGCATTATTGTTGGTTGCCATTTCTTTATCTTTTTGCACTTGTCATCTATGGTTGCATCATGATCTTACCAAGTGTGGTGTGTGCTTGGGCTATCTTGCATATCCATCCTGAGCATGTGCTTGGCGTAAGTTCGTACATGGTGTGTTGTTGCATGCTCCATGCATTTGATCTTGCATCATCACCTCCCACTTCGTTCTCCCTTCCATGTTTGTGCAAGAGGCATTTTACCCTCCCCCGTTAATGCTCAACTTTGCCCCAATATTCTGTCACCATGCCATAAAGCCTGCTGCCAAATTTAACCTCTTTTGGAATTGACTTGTTTAGGTTCAAAAATGCCTCAAGTTTGAATTTGATTCAAATTTGAATTATTTTTCTTCCTCTAAAAAGGTCCAAATCAATTTTCTTAATTAGAGCGTAATTCCAGTAGCTTGAGGATATTTTCATTATTCTCAAACCCCTCTTCCTCTCTCCGGTGCTTTTCTTTTTCTTTTTATGTTTGAGGAATAGTTAGAGGAAGAGAGCAGCAGCAGCCAACCCAGCAACACCACATCCACCTGGGCCTCCCAGTGGTAGCCCACCAGGCGCGGCCCAACAGCCCCTCCCCGCAGCAGTCCACCAGCACCCCTGTTCATCTCCTTCCTCCTGCACGGCAGTGTTGTTGTCGCCTCCGCGCAGCGCCGCTCTTCTTCTTTCTCTCATCTCGCATGAACACACACCATGAAGAAACTCTACACATACACACACACCAAGGAAGAGCACAAGAGCTTTGCGTAGAGGCCCTGCCCCTTGGTGTACACACGATGGCTACATTTTTGTTCAGCCCTCTCAGCTCACTTTTCTCATTCATTTGCTCAACTTATATAGCCAAGTACAAGACTCAATGCACACTAGCCAGCTGCCATGCCCGGCCACTAACCCAACTAATCTACCTACATGCAGGCGCACGTACACCACCCATGCAATCTCTCCACAACGACCGCAGTACTTGGCTACTAACAAACTCATCGATGCTTATGCGGCCGTTGCGCAACCTCCAACATCCACACGGCCAGCTCTACACAACCCGCCATGCATGTAGCTAGCCAGCCACGGCTGCGCGCATGACACCCATATACGTGGTTTATCCTAACATACTCCCCCTAAACCACGATGTCGCCATCGCCGGAGTTCTTGCAGCGCCCGTCATTGTCGTCGTCACGGCCATGACCCAGCCCGCGGACCCGATCCGGCGCACCAACGCTGGTCGCACCACCACGGACCCGACCTGGCGCACTGACGCCGGTCGCACCGTGCTCCGTCACGACCCGGTGACATACGCCGAGCTCCTTCTCCGCCGGTGACACACGCCCGACGTCCCTCGTCGTCCCACACGTTCCGCGTGCACCCGACGAGCCCAATCGCACCAGTGCGTCCCGCACGTCCCGCGCGCATCCGACGCGCCCGACGAGCCCAACAGCACCAGACGCTCACCGCGTGCCGCCTCCGCGTCCGCCATGGCAGCCGCCAGCGACAAATGCCGGAAGGATGTAGCCGAACTCGAGCACGGACTCGAGCACCACAGCGACATACGCCTCCACCCATCATCAACCGCACGCTCGTACGCGCGTCCGCGGTCCCGACGCGCCCGACGCGTCGAGTGCGTACCCATAACACGCACCGGTCGCGCCCGGCTCGCCACCGTGGCTAATTGCCCTGCCCCGCTGCGGCCTCAACCGCAGCACACCACCTCCATGCCGTCACGCCGCGCCACCGCAGCCTCTGCGCCACCATGCAGGTCCACCGCGGCCGCCGCGGCTCCGTGCCACGCGCCTCCACGGTTGTCGCGCCGAGCCGCCACGACCCCTGCGCCACCACATAGGTCCTCCGCGACCTCCTCGTCTCCGCGACCACCGTGCTCTTCGCGCGCACGACATCACACCTCACAGCTGCGGACTCGCCGTGCGTCACCGTCGCCACGCACTCGCCGCGCGCCGCAGCCGATGCCACCATGTCGGCCATGCACGCCGCGTCCGCTGCGGACGCCACCGCGCGCCACGGCCGCCCGTCGAACCTTGTGGCTCTGAATACCAATTGTTGGCGCCGCCTCTCCTCGCAGCGCCGCTCTTCTTCTTCCTCTCATCTCGCACGAACACACACCATGGAGAAACTCTACACACACACACACATCAAGGAATAGCACAAGAGCTTTGCGTAGAGGCCCTGCCCCTTGGTGTACACACGATGGCTACATTTTTCTTCAGCCCTCTCGGCTCACTTTTCTCATTCATTTGCTCAACTTATATAGCCAAGTACAAGACTCAACGCACACTAGCCAGCCGCCATGCCCGGCCACTAACCCAACTAATCTACCTACATGCAGGCGCACGTACACCACCCATGCAATCTCTCCACAACGACCGCAATACTTGGCTGCTAACAAACTCATCGATGCTTATGCGGCCGTTGCGCAACCTCCAACGTCCACACGGCCAGCTCTACACGACCCGCCATGCATGTAGCTAGCCAGCCACGGCTGCGCGCACGACACCCATATACGTGGTTTATCCTAACAGGCAGGACATCCACGCATGCCACGTCGACCTCCCGAGTGATTTGACGGCCGGAGAGCCCCCTAGGCCCTTATATAACATGCCGCGGTGCCCTAGTCCTCCTCCTCCCTCCATTCCGCCCCTCTCCTTCCCTTTTCGCCGCCAGGTGAGACCTCTCCACGCCATAGTCGTTGCCATTGGAAAGAGGAGCCCGAGCTATTCTCCGGCGTGATCCAGCCCCCAGCCACCGTCTTCTTCCTCGGGAGCGACAATAGCATCACTGTCGTCTTCCTCGATGTCGCCCGCGTCCACACGGGTCTCGGAGCTCCTTCCGCGACGTCCCCGTCGTCCTCTTTCTCCCCTGCTTCACGGACAGCCCAAAACCGGCAAGTTCCGTGGCTCGTCGTTGATGTTCCTCTGCATCCCCAGCCTCATCCTCTTGTCCTCTGGATGCTAGGTGAGCTGCGCTACCCTCGCCGCTCGTTCTTGTCGTCGACAGCTCCGCGAGGGTGCCGATCAGTTCTTACCAGAGGGTTCCCGCCAAGCTCTCGCCGAGGGATATAGTCTTGTTGTGGTGTAGGTTGTTGGAATAAGCCACAACGTGTGTGGTCGGGCTCGTCGGGCGCGTCGGATGCGCGCGGGACGGGCAGGACACACTGGTGCCGTCGGGCTCGTCGAGTTCGTCGGGCACGTCGGTGGCGCGTGGGACGGACAGGACGTGCGGAACGCAGCAACATGGCGTATGTGTGTAGCGTGTGTACTCAGTCTGGCACGTAGAGCAGGCCGTTGGCGAGTTTGCTGGCCAAGTTTACTACTCCTACATGCATGGCTTAGTTAGTTAGCTAGGTGAGCTCTTCTAGGAGTGGATGAGTACGTGCGGTTAGTGGCCGGTTGTGAGGCCGGGTCGTGCGTAGGTGCATAGATTAGTGGCCGGATATAGTCTTGTTGTGGTGTAGGTTGTTGGAATAAGCCACAACGTGTGTGGTCGGGCTCGTCGGGCGCGTCGGATGCGCTCGGGACGGGCGGGACACACTGGTGCCGTCGGGCTCGTCGAGTGTGCTGGCCAAGTTTGCTACTCCTACATGCATGGCTTAGTTAGTTAGCTAGGTGAGCTCTTCTAGGAGTGGATGAGTACGTGCGGTTAGTGGCCGGTTGTGAGGCCGGGTCGTGCGTAGGTGCATAGATTAGTGGCCGGTGTGGCCGATGAGCTGTGCGTGTGCATCTACTACTTAAGTGTTGTGCTTGTGCCTGTAGTCGTGAGGCAGTTGGAGCTGAGCTAGACTCAGGGCTGTACGAGCAGCCGGTGGCGTTCGTCGCCAAGGAAATAGTCTGTCCCTGTACTGCTTCTTCTACCTCTGCTCTTTCTCCCACTGTCGTCTAAAGTGAGAGAGAGCTGCAACAACAATTGGTATTTAGAGCCAGATTCGAGGGGCGGCCGTGGCGCACGGCGGCGTCCGCGGTGCCCGCGGTGCGCGGTGGACATGAAGGTCTTGGCAACGGCGTGCGGCGAGCGCATGGCGTCGGCAACGCGCGGCGAGTCCACGGCAGTGCGGCGTGATGCCGTGCGCGCGACGAGCAGGGGCGGTCGCGGAGACGAGGAGGTCGCGGAGGACCTGCGTGGCGTCACAGAGGCCGCGGCGGCTCGGCGCGACGACCGTGGAGGCACGGCGCTGCGGTTGACGGCGCAGCAGTGCAGGGCAATAAGCGCGGCGGCGAGCCGGGCGCGACCGGTGCGTGTTATGGGTGCGCACCGGATGCGTCGGGCGCGTCGGGACCGCGGGAGTGGACCGCGTCGAGGCGCTGGACCTGGTTGCGCAGATCGCGTATGTGCGCGGCGGGAGCGCGGGGACGTGGGGACTACGCGCGAAGGGCACGGCGACACGGTGGCAGGCTTGGCAGCGACATCAGGGCGGTGGCGGCTACAACATCGACGACGACGGACTCCTCTAGGTCGTGGCTTAGGGGGTGTGTGTTGGAATAAGCCACGGCGTGTGTGGTCGGGCTCGTCGGGCGCATCGGATGCGCGCGGGAAGGGCGGGACATACTGGTGTCGTCGGGCTCGTCGGGTTCATCGGGCGCGTCGGTGACACGCGGGACGGACGGGATGTGCGGGACGCAGCAACGTGGCGTATGTGTGTAGCGTGTGTACTCAGTCTGGCACGTAGAGTAGGCCGTTGGCGAGTGTGCTGGGCAAGTTTGCTACTCCTACATGCATGGCTGAGTTAGTTAGCTAGGTGAGCTCTTCTAGGAGTGGATGAGTACGTGCGGTTAGTGGCCGGTTGTGAGGCCGGGTCGTGCGTAGGTGCATAGATTAATGGCCGGTGTGGCCGATGAGCTGTGCGTGTGCATCTACTACTTAAGTGTTGTGCTTGTGCCTGTAGCCGTGAGGCAGTTGGAGCTGAGCTAGACTCGGGGCTGTACGAGCAGCCGGTGGCGTTCATCGTCAAGGAAATAGTCTGTCCCTGTACCGCTTCTTCTATCTCCGCTCTTTCTCCCACTGTCGTCTAAAGTGAAAGAGAGCTGCAACAACATAGGTGCGGTGTTGTTCCTCCGCATCCTGCTCACTCGAGACGAGCTTCGGCTCGACCTCGAGTCCCCGCACTCCTGCTCGCACCCAGGCCTTACCACCTCATGCCTTGGCGCAGCCGCACGCCCGCGCCGAGCCGTGCTCGCGCACGAGCGCAGCCTCTTCACTCCCAGCGCACGCGCCCGCGCACCCATATGCACGCGTGACCCCCCACAAGTAGCGGCCACTCGCTCCCGCGCTCTCATAGCAATCCCGCAGCCCCGCCGCTGCTCTGCATCGCGAGCGTCGTCTCCTAACTCGTCACCGCCGGCGCCGATGTTCGCTGTGCAGCCATGGCACACCGCGACCTGGCAGAGATAGGGCATATACCGCGGGCTGCACTTCTTAGCATGAGCCCAGCGCTAGCCCAGCTCGTTCCTCATGCATGCACACATGCAGGAGACCAGGGATCAAATCCCAGGTTCCCCATTTTGGTTTTTTTAGCCATTTATTATCTTTGTACATGGGATTATGACATCTGGGCCCCAGGGCCCCTGTTGACCGGTCTTAGTTAACATGCTCACCACACTTTGGGACCCACCGGTCATCACCTATGGCGTCGGACAGCCTGGGTACACCTAGCCATTCCCTCATGTCTTCTGTTTTATTCAAATTCGGTTGGCATATGCAGAGGTTTCCATATATGGCAGTATCCTCGGGCCCCTGTTGACCGGTCTTAGTTAACCTGCTCACCACACTTCGGGACCCACCGGTCATCACCTATGGTGTCGGACAGCCTGGGTACACCTAGCCATTCCCTCATGTCTTCTGTTTTATTCAAATTCGGTTGGCATATGCTGAGGTTTCCATATATGGCAGTATCCTCTTTTGATTGAATTGTGTGCATTTCCATATAGGAGCATATGCATATTATATATGTATTTCGGGTAGAAAAATCCCACCAATCCAGTGATGGCATTGGTTTTTGCATTGGAGCAAGTTCATGAACATGCCATTTTTACATCATGATGTTGTTTTGTCATTTTTGTGTGATTTATTTCAAGCATGCTATAAGTTTGTTTGGCACATGGTTAGTTGCATTTTCATGCCTACTCCATGATAGTATGTATTCCATGTCATTTAGTGCAATATGATGAGTGACACAAGCATGCCAAGTTGCTATCATAATATGTTTTGCCATGCTCTGTTTTTTTCACTGTCTGAAAATATTAATAAAACTTGCTATGTTTACATGGATGCCATCATAGCTTCTGTGCCTTTTTGGCTCATGTTCGTTAAGGGACTTTTGTTCTATGCCTTTAGTAGAGTCATGTCATGCCTTTTTTGCTATGATATGTTCCTATATCATGTTGTTTGCTTACCCTAAACTTTACTTCCTGATGTTGTTCTTGACATGTTAGTATTTTCAGTCCTTGAAGCTGATAACTTTTGAACTTTTGCCATGCTTGTTTGAGCCTTTTCTTGTGTGATCTAGCCATAGCTCAGTGTTCATGTTTTGTCAAGCATCTCTTGTACATAACTTCCATATGCTTTGTTGCTATGTTGGAGTGCAGTAGCTTAGTTTCTTGTTGCATTCTAGATGGCATCGTGCTGTTAATCGCAGTTTTGTGTCATCCTTGTTTTGCTTGCCATTTGCAAACCGTGCATCCGTTTCCGTTGATCTTTATATCGATTTCAACTGAAATCATCTCATTTTTCCAGCAGCATAATTGGTTTGCCAAGTTGATGCCTTGATCATTCTTTCCCTTCCGGAGCACGCATATGCATTGCATATCATGTCTTGCATATCATGCCATGTATTGCACCATGTTGCTTGTGCATTGCACCGTGATTGATTGTTGTTCCGTTGCTTGTGTTCTTGCCTTGGGTAGAGCCGAGAGATGAGTACATGAACGAGGAACCTATTGAGTACGCTAACGAGGATCAAGCTTTCGACAACTCTGAGAACATTGCAGGCAAGATGACCATACCCTCGAAATCACTTCTATCTTTGCTTGCTAGTTGTTCGCTATATCGCTATGCCGCGCTACCTACCACTTGCTTTATCATGCCTCCCATATTGCCATGTCAAGCCTCTAACCCACCTTCCTAGCAAATCGTTGTTTGGCTATGTTACCGCTTTTGCTCAGCCCCTCTTATAGTGTTGCTAGTTGTAGGTGAAGTTGAAGTTTGTTCCATATTGGAACATGGATTATGTTGGGATATCATTATTATATATTATTTACTTTAATGCACCTATATACTTGGTAAAGGGTGGAAGGCTCGGCCTTTTGCCTGGTGTTTTGTTCCACTCTTGCCGCCCTAGTTTCCGTCATACCAGTGTTATGTTCCTTGATTTTGCGTTCCTTACGCGGTTGGGTGTTATGGGAACCCCTTGACAGTTCGCTTTGAATAAAACTCCTCCAGCAAGGCCCAACCTTGGTTTTAGCATTTGCCACCTAAGCCTTTTCCCTTGGGTTTTCACGAGCTCGAGGGTCATCTTTATTTTAAACCCCCGGGCTAGTGCTCCTCTGAGTGTTGGTCCAAACAAGAGCCCCTTGCAGCGCCACCTCGGGGAAACTTGAGGGTTGGTTTTAGTTGTACGGATTGCTCATCCGGTGTGCCCTGAGAACGAGATATGTGCAGCCCCTATCGGGATTTGTTGGCACAGTCAGGTGGTCTTGCCGGTCTTGTTTTACCATTGTTGAAATGTCTTGTAACCAGGATTCCGAGACTGATCGGGTCTTTCCGGGAGAAGAATTATCCTTCATTGACCGTGAGAGCTTGTGATGGGCTAAGTTGGGACACCCATGCAGGGTATAAACTTTTGAGAGTCGTGCCCGCGGTTATGTGGTAGATGGGAATTTGTTAATATCGGGAGTATTGCCATAACTCGTATAACAGATGCTTTTCGAAGGTTGAGGTACATGATTTCCGAAGGTTTCTTGGTTATGTGTTGAAGGATGGATACAGCTGGATGTAGGAATTGTTAGTTTGGGTGAGATATTATGCTTCCCCTATATCCCCAACACCTGATTGCATAACCAGAAAGTTTCTGGAGTTTCATAGGTGGGAATTCAAGTAGTTCTAGTATTTCTTCATGCAGATATTTGGTTTGAGATTGGGTAATCCTTACCACTTATTTGTTCATATCCATACCTGGTTGCTTTATTCATCTACCTTTATCTAAGTGGCTTCTCAACTTAATGGACGTGTGATGATTTACTTTGGAATTCATTTGTTCATCTTTGTTCGAATGTTTATTGTGAAGACTTTATGTTGCAATTTCGATCCTTTGATTCAGCTTGAATATCTGTCTTTCAAAAATTCTAATGGATGTCACCCTCTTCAGGATGGCTCCTCCAACGCATCAGAATCCGGACCGCAATGATGGGAACCAGTCGAACCCTACGCCACCACCTCCACCTCCGGAGGCATGGCAAGCTGCCATGGCAGCCACCAACTCCAACACTTAGATGGTTTGGCAACTCTTTCAAGAGTGCAACCAAGGGCAAGGCAACCAAGGAAATCAAGGCCAAGGCAACAATCAGCCTCAGTTTGCTACCCTCAACCAGTTCCTCGCAAACCAGCCGAATTTCTTCAGCAACTGTGTCGAGGCCACAGACGCCGACGATTGGCTCGTGGACATTTGCAAGCATTTTTAATGTAGTAATGTCAGACCCGAGGACTTTGTCAAGTTTGCTTCGTTTCAACTCAAGGATCAAGCCGCTGAGTGGTTTCAACAATACAAAGATTCCAGAGGAGGTCGTGTGATCACCTGGGATGATTTCCACTGAGACTTCAAAGCTCATCACATCCCACCAAGTGTTGTTGAGAGCAAGCGTGAGGAGTTCCGCAATCTCAAGCAAGGCAGCATGTCCGTGTATCAATACAATATCCAGTTTCAGAAACTTGCTCACTTCGCTAAACAAGACGTTCCTGATGATAAGAGTATGATCTGTCAATTCAGAGGTGGCTTCAGAGAAGATCTGCAGTTAGCTCTCGTGCTTCTTGAGCCGACCAAGTTCATTCAATTCTGTAACATGGCACTAAAGCAAGAAGCTGCTCAGCTCAAGTGTGAGGCATCTAAGAAGAGAGTCAAGGATGCAGTTCAATCTTCTTCTTCATCACAAGTGACAGCTAAGCAACATAAGTTCTGGTTGCCTACTCCTCCGTTTCACCAGCCCTACCAGCAGGAGAGAAAAGGTGTCAATGGATCTTCCCACCCACCCAACCCATTCTATCAGAACAAAGCTCAGTCTCAAACTCCAAGGTTAAGTGCTCCTTATCATCATCCGCTCTCAGAGGTTACTTGCAATAAGTGTCAGCAGAAAGGGCACTATGCTAACAAGTGCTTCAACCAAAGGCGCCTTCCGCCTCCTCCTCCCGTGAGATCTTCCATCAATGAAGTGGTCAAGCATAATTCCAAGTTTGCAAAGGTGAACATGATGAACGCAGCTCAGGCAGAGGATTCTTCATAAGTGATCATGGGTAATCTTCCTGTTAATGACTTTCCTGTAAAAGTCTTATTCGATTCTGGTGCATCGCATTCTTTCATTTCAAGACCTTTTGTGGCTATGCATGATTTGGTTACTCAAGTATTGCCTAGACCTTTGTCTATTGTTTCTCCAGCTCGACAAATGACTTCTCGAGTATTCGTTCGGGATTCCGTTATCAAGATCGACAACTATGAATTTCTATCTTCTACAATTGTTATTGGTGACTCAGATATTGATCTAATTCTTGGGATGGATTGGCTTTCTAAGCACAAGGCTCAGCTTGATTGTGCTGCCAGGAAAATTCAATTGACTCACTCTTCTGAGGATGTGATCATCTATGCCGCTCGTGACGAAACCATTCGACTGTTTTCTCTCAATGAGAAGGGCGAGTTGAATGCCATCTCTCAGATTCCAGTCGTTTGTGAATATCAAGACGTCATTCCCAGAAGAGCTTCTGGGAATGCCTCCTCACCGGCCAGTTGAATTCATTATCGATCTGTAGCTTGGCACGGAACCTGTTTGCAAGCGTCCTTACAAGCTTGGACTAGAGGAGTTGAAGAAACAACTAGATGAATAAGAGTGTATGGGTCTGATCAGACCGAGTTCATCTCCATGGGGTTGTGGTGTCTTTTTTGTCAATAAGAAGAATGGAACGGGACGACTCTGCGTCGACTATCGTCCATTGAACAAGAAGACAATAAAGAACAAGTATCCACTTCCCAACATCAATGAGCTATTCGAGCAACTTAAAGGTGCCAAATTATTCTCCAAGCTTCACCTCCGTATGGGTTATCATCAGATTCGCATTCGTGAACAAGATATCCCCAAGACAGCATTCAGAACAAGCTATGGTTCGTATGAATAGGGTGCTAATAGGCGCCAGCGCACCGGCCAAAACTTTCGGCTGGTCCCGCATGGGCCATTGGATCTGTCTAACATGGAGTGCGCGGAACCGCTCGATCACACAAGTATCAGACAGGGTCGATGTGGACTCAGTTGTCGTCTTCATCATCCACCGCACATCGTTGACTCTGGCCGTCGTCGTCGTCTGCCACACCCAGCATTCCTCGTCGCTCGCTGTCACTGCCCGCGGCTCGCTGTCTCTGCTGCAGCAAAAAAGATACCAGCTACATAAAAAACAGGTGGCAATGGAGGCCGCCAGGTCCAACAAGGGCGGGGACGCTCTGCGCTGTCCTCGGTCACCGCCATTGTTGGTCGCCTTTTTGAGCTGAGAAAAACAAACATAGGGAGCCATGGCGGATGCCCCCACCGCTGCTGAATCGCGAAGTGCACGTCCGTCCCCTCACCGTCCACAGTAGCCACCCGTGTGCCCCTCACCAGTGCTGCCCCCCTCCCCCTCCTCCCCTGCGGAATCAAGGGCGACGATGCCATGGCTCCTAGCAAGCAACAGTGGTAGCAAAAAAACAAGTGGTTCCAGCAAACTGAAAGGCAAGTGGTAGCAAAAAAATGAAAAAAACAACTGGTTCCAGCAACCAAAAAATGATCGTGTTAGCAAAAACTGGTGTCAATTCCAGCAAATCAAAGCGCCGGTGGCAGCAAAATTGCAACAATTTGGTGCCCATTTTAGCAAAACAAGAAATCCCATGGTAGCAAAAAAACACAGTTCCAGCAAAAAATGTTGCCGCTTCTAGCAGAAAAAAGATGTTATCATCACCGACGATTGTAACAAAGCATCAAACTGATCCAGCAAAAAAACTTGCTGGTTGTAGCAAAACAAAAAAAATCCAGTTCCAACAAATGCTGGTTGGTGTGGATGTAGCTTTTTCGTCGGCCGGTTCCAGCAAAAAAGCCAGCCGGTTGTAGCACCGGAGCATGTCGTCTCCATCGCTGGCAAAGCTGGTTGCAGCTTTTCGCCGGCATGGTTCCAGCAAAACAGCCAGCCGGTTGTAGCACCGAAGCGCGTCATCTCCATCGCTGGCAAAGCTGGTTGCAGCTTTTCGCCGGCATGGTAACAGGAAAACAGCCAACCGGTTGTAGCACCGGAGCGCGTCGTCTCCATCGCTCACAAAGCTGGTTGCAGCTTTTCACTGGCATGGTTCCAGCAAAACAACCAGCCGCTTGTAGCACCAGAGTGCGTCGTCTCCATCGCCGGCAGCTGCTAGTTCGCAGCACCAATGGATTAATGGTTAGCGCCATGGCCATTTCAGAAACTGTCTCATGGCCTCCGGCCCTCTCGCATCCCGGGGGTTAGGAGTGTCCGAGCACCGTAGCAGGACAGCATCCATGGGCCATGGGGGAGGTAGCAGCTACCCGATCACTACAGCAAGACAACTCGCCGGCAAAGATTGACTTGCACGTGGCTGGCCATGGCCGGTAAGAAGTGGTGGTGGAGGCGAGAAGATTGGGATTAGATAGATTGGGGGAAAGGAATTGTGTACGAGTGGCTGCGCTTGACTAGAAAAGGGATAAGGGGATGAGGGAGGCGGTGAGGTGGACCCCTATGCACACGTGGATCGATCTAGAGGGTGTGTGATGCACGCAACCAGTCGAGCATTCGGCCGGTGCGCCGTTCCCAAACAATTACCTTATGAATATACTATCATGTCTTTCGGCCTTGTCGATGCTCCTCTGACGTTCTCTCGCATGATGAACTTCATCTTCAACCCTTACACAAATGGTTTCGTCCTAGTGTATCTAGATCATATCTTGGTCTTTTCCAAGAATAAGGAGGATGAGGCCAAGCATTTGAGATTGGTGCTCGACAAACTCAGAGAGCATCAATTCTATGCGAAGTTTTCCAAGTGTGAGTTCTGGCTTGACGAAGTTCTTTACCTTGGTCATATCATCTCCGCCAAGGGCATCGCTGTTAATCCCGAGAAGGTATCTGCAATTATGAATTGGGAACCTCCTCAGAATGTCAAGCAGCTCCGCAGTTTTCTTGGGCTTGCAAGCTATTGTCGAAGATTCATTGAGAATTTCTCTAAGATTGCAAAGCCTCTTTCCAACCTCCTCTAGAAGCATGTCAAGTATGTCTGGACGCCTGAATGTGACATTGCTTTCAACACCCTCAAAGAGAAGCTGGTCACAGCTCCTATCTTGACTCCTCCTGACGAATCCAAGCCATTTGAAGTTTTCTGTGATGCCTCCTTACAAGGTCTCGGTGCTGTGTTAATGCAAGAGAAGAAAATTTTGGCTTATACCTCTTGTCAGCTGAAGCCCAACGAAAAGAACTACCCCACTCATGGCCTTGAGTTGGCGGCAGTTGTCCATGCATTATTAACATGAAGACATCTCTTGTTGGGAAGGAAAGTGGACATCTTCACATATCATAAGAGCCTCAAGTACATCTTCACTCAACCCAACCTCAACCTCAGGCAGACTCAATGGGTCGAAATGATTCAAGAATATAATCCGAGTATCGAATATACTCCAAGCAAGGCCAATGTCATTGCAGATGCTTTGAGCAGGAAGGCTTACTGCAATAGCTTAATTCTCAAGCCTTTCGAACTGGACCTTTGTGAAGCTTTCCGCAAACTGAATCTCCAAGCTGTTCCTCAAGGCTTTCTTGCCAACCTCCAAGTGTCTCCTACTTTGGAAGATCAAATTCGTGAGGCACAACTCTTGGATTCCATGGTGAAGAAGGTGAAACATGGGATTGCCAAGAGCTAACCCAAATACAAGTGCTATCACGTTGATCACAAAGGCACTCTATTCTTTGAGGACCGGATTGTGGTCCCTAAAGGTGATCTAAGGAAAATCATTATGAACGAAGCGCACAATTCCCTTCTATCCATTCATCCTGGAAGTACGAATATGTACCATGACCTCAAGCAGTCGTATTGGTGGACTCGAATGAAGCGAGAAATTGCTCAATTTGTGAATGAATGTGGTGTCTGCAGAAGGGTGAAAGCAGAACACCAACAACCAGCTGGTCTCCTCCAACCTCTTGCTATTCCAGAATGGAAGTTTGACCATATTTAAATGGACTTCGTGACTGGATTTCCCAAGTCCAAGCGTGGAAATGATGTTATCTTCGTTGTCATCACAAGCTTACTAAAGTGGCTCATTTCCTTCCAATCAAAGAATCTATCACAACAGCTCAGCTGGTAGAGCTATACACCTCCAGGATTGTCTCCTTGCACAGTATTCGCAATTGATATCTTTAGATCATGGAAGCATTTTCACCTCCAAGTTCTAGGACTCCTTCCAGAAGGCCATGAGCACCAACATTCGCTTCAGCACAACTTTCCATCCTCAAACTAGTGGCCAAGTCGAGCGAGTCAATCAAATCCTTGAAGATATGCTCAAGGCTTGTGTAATTTCCTTCGGTATGAAGTGGGAAGATTGTCTTCCTTATGCCGATTTCTCCTACAACAACAGCTTCCAAGCGAGTTCGGCCAAGGCCCCATTCAAAATTCTCTATGGCAGGAAGTGTTGTACTCCTCTCAATTGGTCAGAGACTGGTGAACGCCAACTTATTGGCAACGACTTAATCACAGAAGCTGAAGAAATGTGTAAAGTCATCCGTGAAAATTTCAAAGCCGCGTAATCATGCCAGAAGAGTTACTATGATAGCAAGCACCGTGACTTAGCTTTCGAGATTGGAATGACTACCTCCGCGTCTCTCCAATGAAAGGCACTCGTCTCTTCGGTATCAAAGGGAAGCTTTCCCCTAGATACGTGGATCCTTTCAAGATCATTGGCAAAAGAGATGACCTCGCCTATCAACTTGAGCTTCCGTCCTACTTCGCAAACGTGCACGATGTGTTTCATGTGTCACAGCTTCGCAAGTGCTTCAAGACTCCTGAGCGCACTATCAACTTCGAAGAGATTGACCTCCAAGAAGATCTGTCTTATCATGAGCATCCCGTTCCTAATCTTGAAGAAACTGAGCGCAAGACTCGCAACAAGTCTATCAAATTCCTGAAAGTGAAGTGGTCACACCATTCCGACCGAGAAGCCACCTGGGAACGCGAGCATCACCTCTGTTCCGAATATCCAGAGTTCTTTCAGTCCTAGATCTCGGGACGAGATCCTCTTGTAGTGGTGGAGTGTTGTAACACCCCAGATGCAAAACTTCCCATTTTGGAAATATATCCAACTTTCAACATGATCAATTCCATTTTTGGGCTCCTTCATTTTGGATCATTTTGTTGTTTTCTTTCTAGCATTATTGTTGGTTGCCATTTCTTTATCCTTTTGCACTTGTCATCTATGTCTGCATCATGATCTTGCCAAGTGTGGTGTGTGCTTGGGCTATCTTGCATATCCATCCTCAGCATGTGCTCGGTGTGAGTTCATACATGGTGTGTTGTTGCATGCTCCATGCATTTGATCTTGCATCATCACCTCCCACTTCCTTCTCCCATCCATGTTTCTACAAGAGGCATTTTACCCTCCCCCGTTGTCGGTGTCAAAACTGGCAGATCTCGGGTAGGCGGTCTCGAACTATGCGTCTAGGATCGATGGTAATAGGAGATAGGGGACATAATGTTTACCAAGGTTCGGGCCCTCTCTATGGAGGTAATACCCTATGTCCTGCTTGATTGATATTGATGAATATGGGTGTTACAAGAGTTGATCTACCACAAGATCATGATGGCTAAACCCTAGGAGTCTAACCTGTATGACTATAGTAATGAATGTATCCTTTACGGACTATCCCCTTCGGTTTATATAGACACCGAGGGGATCTAGGGTTTACATAGAGTCGGTTACATAAGAAGGAATCTTCATAGTCAGTCGCCAAGCTTGCCTTCCACGCCAAGGAGAGTCCAATCCAGACTCAGGTATAGTCTTCGGCCTTCATGTCTTCACAGCCCATCAGTCTGGCCCATGGATAACAGGCCGGATGCCCGAGGACCCCTTAGTCCAGGACTCCCTCAGTAGCCCCTGAACCTGGCTTCAATGACAAGGAGTCCAGCGTGCAGATTATCTTCGCCATTGCAAGGCGGGTTCCCCCTTCCGAACTCCTAGTTGTTCTTCAGATTTAACGATTGTATCCGGACTTGTATGCACAACCGTAGAGGATATAATATTCCATGGGTTCAATCCACCGACCACTTTTTGGTAATATGACACCACGCCTACCCGGCCTTTGCCTACGAACCGTTTTAGCCGGCCCATCGCCCCACATCCCAGGACGTGGCATTATGGCGTATTTTATCCAAACAGAGATCATGCCTCCCTTTTTTAAGGGATTCCTGTCGACCGAACATGGGTAACCCAACCGTCGCTTAGGTACAACTCCTTGGAAACAAGCAAGTTTTTCTGGCCCGAGAGGAGACGTTTGATATTTGCAGCCTTTATATAGGGGTACAGACCCGTCTTTTTCATCCATGCTTGCCTCTTCCTCAACTCCTGCTACCCCGAGCTCCAACTCCCGAGCTTCAGTCACCACCGGCCCCAATCATGTCCGGATCTAGCTGTCAAGGCCGGTGGGTAGCCTCTTCTGTCATGGAGGAAGACATTGCAAAGCTTCGGGCAGCGTGGTACCTGACCGCTGAAATCCATCATTGGCTTCCCGCCGAGGGGCAGGTCATTCCCACCCCAGATCTAGTGAGAGGGTCGTGTTCGTGTACCACTTGCTCCGCGGGTTGGGGTTTGCACTTAACCCCTTCGTCCAAGGACTCATGTATTATTACGGGCTAGATTTCCACGATTTGGCCCCTGACTCTATTCTTCTTATCTCGACGTTTATCGTTACATGTGAAGCCCTCCTCCGAACTCCTTCGCACTTCGGCTTGTGGCTCAAGACCTTCGATGTGAAGCCGTAAGTGGTAGAGGGGGAGCAGGCCGAGTGCAGCGGCGCTGCAGTGAGCAAGCTTGATAGCGTCGTTTGGCTGAAAGGATCCTTCGCCAAATCTTCCGATCTATGGCAGCAGGGGTGGTTCTATATCACCGAGCCTTGCAGCTCCAAGTGGGCGACTACGCCCGTATTTCGACCCAGCCCTCCAACTCAACTTGCATCGTGGATTAATAAGGGGCTATATTGGGGATCAACGAATGATGTGCAAACTCTGCAAAGTCGCATCCGGAGCCTCATTGAGAGGGACATCGACATAGCCAGTGTCATTCATAAAATGCTAGTTCGTCGGACCCTGGCATGCCAGCGACGGCCTCTCCGCCTATGGGAGTTCAATCTAGAAGGGCCGTGGACTCTTCAGAACTTCTTCGGCTCAACGCCTGAAGGAATGTGGAGATTAGTCTTCAGAAAATGAAGGCAATGGTCGGACACTGCCAGAGATGACAGCCTAGACTGCAACCATCCGGACACCCCGGTAAGTACACGTTTACCGAATACCTTACAGTCAGATATCCAGTGGCAGGAAACCAACGGTATCATCCTTTTTCAGGGCTGGATAAAGAAGGTGGAATTGATTAGGTGTCCAGCTCCCCTTCCCGAAGACTCAACTACTCCTGTGTTAACAAGGATGCTGGCCTTGGCGCCGTTCCAGGCATCGACAAGGGAGAGCGAGAAGACCCAAGATGACCTTGGTTCTGGAGGTAAGTTGGACACTGAGTCCGGAGAAATTGACCTTTCCTGGCCCGAAGACGGAGGCAGGAAAGGACTCAGTGTTCCTTATCCAAACAGGAGGAAAAGGGCCACCTCCAAAGATGGGGAGGGGCGATCTTCCAAGAAGGGCAAGATGCCACCGTTGACCGGCTTGGGATTGGAAGGTGACATCGTTGAGCAGCTCCAACAAGGGGACAAATCCTTGGCCAAACCATCAGAAAATCCGGAGTACCTTGACAGCGTCCTGTTCCGTTGCTGTTACCGTAACACATTCATGCATTTTTACAGGTCGGCACAGAGTTTTTTTGGGCGATCCTCTTCTTTGGGGAGTCTCCTTCTAGAGATGATGGAGAGCGAGACGCCTCCTCCAACCTCCTCACCCAACAAGGCGGATGACTCTGAAGTGTCATCACGGAGGGTCCCTTTAGACTAGGGGACAGAAGAGGCGGTACCCCAAGGTGGACCTCTGACCATCCGGGATTCCGGGGCTGATGGTAACAAGGGCCCTGGACTGTCTGGTCCACGGCCGGCAGTGATTTTGGAGACGGGCAAGCAGATTCCTTCACAGGATGATCGTGCTGTTGGAGCAATTTCCGGAAGCCCGGAGACTTCGGATATATTGTGAGACATGTTGCGGAAAGCATCTGTCTCGGGGGAACAACGTACCTTGATGGGTACAGTGATTGAGAAGATTTCATCCGCGAAGAGCGGATTAAATGAAGCCTTCATGAGCCTACTGAAGGGCTTTGAGGTTTGTAACATAATGTTTTCAGCTATGTTTCATTTGCGAAGATACACCTGTGTATAGGTAGTAGCCCATGATACTCGGGTTGGCTTCCACTAGGAAGCAAAACGGAGGATCAAAAAAGAATCCTTTGAGGACTAACCAGATAAACCTTGAACGCAGGCTGCTTCCCCTTTGGCCACCTCTCGGACTATGGAGATTGCCAATTTGCAGCGGAAGCTTGATGTGGCAGGGGATGATCTTGCTTTAATCAATATGCGTCTTGATGAGTCGCAAGGTATGTATTCGGGGCAATCCTCATACATTTTGGTGGTATAAGCGTGATGCTGAAATTTGGCTACAGATGGTGCTCCCTCTGTTGAAGTTCTTCAAGCGGAGCTGGCCCGGGCCAAGGAGCAGGCCCGGCGTAGCAATGTTGTTGCCGAAAAGGCATCGACTGAACTAGAAGCCGAACAAGCTGTACGGCGCCTAGATGAGGAGAAGATATCCACGACGACGCTCGAGCTGGGGAATGCTACCGGCCGCTGTGAATTTCTGGAGAAGGAGAGGGAAGCCTTAACGGCTGACCTAGAGAAGGCATTGAAAGAGGCAAGAGGAGCGCGCTCGGAAAGCAGAGCGGCCCGTGAGGAGGTTCGATAGGCGAGGGAGATTGTGGTTGGAAAGCCTTTTCTGCTGCAAACTAAGTTCGGCGACCAGAACTATGTTCAGCTCAACCAAGTATGGAGTTCTCTAGACGAGTTCTTGGACTTGCCGAAGAGTTCTGCCGATGCGGCGCAGTATTACCAAGTGCGGGATGGATATGCAACAGAGAAGCTTTTTTGGTCATAGTTTGGCGCGTCAAAGCGCCCCTTGTTGCTTAATGAACAGATGTCCCAATGGGCCGAACTTTATAGGATGTCCGGCGCTGTCATGAAGGACGTCATAGTCCGGCTGTGGCCAACCGAACCTGTTCCGAACAGCTATTTTGGTTTATTGCAAAGGCTTGTTGACGCGGTGCCGCGTATCGATGCTATGAAGTGGTCAACGTGCATTGAGGGTGCACGGATGGCTTTCGCCTGAGTCAAGGCGTTCTGGGGGAAGATGAAAGCCATCGATGTTGCGACGAATGGTCCACCCAAAGGCAAGGACCGTCCGGAACCGGAACATTATTTTGAGGACGTCCTAGAGGCTGCTCGCTTTGTAGAGGGTCAGTGCTGGAAAGACATAACGTTCGACTGAAAATTGTAAAAGACAATTTTATAGTTAATCTATTTATGTTTTGCTTGAAAGCTTGAATTCCTCCTATGCGGCCGTTTTGATATAGTCTGAAAGTTTTCCAGTCGTCGGCTTCAACCCCCTCACAGGAAGTACTGGGGTGTTCAGAAAAGCATTTAATCACTCTTTATCCAACGTCTTGGTCCATGAAGGAGGTGATAATGCAGCGAACCAGGCAATCGGACTATAAGGCGTTAACACTTTCACTTAGCCATAGGAGTTTTATGGTGGGGCTACGACATAGCCCCTGGTATGTATGCGGCGTATGGTGCCTTACATGTTTGATCTGAAAAAGATCCCTCGTGTGACACGGATAATTGCTAAAGATTCCGATAAGTCCTCAAGTGGTTGAACAGCTCACGCCGCATCATGACAGTCAGTTTTTGGCTTTCTCTACTGAGGTGCTCGTCTGGTTTAGACCAGGGCACAATCACAGTAGTTCTCCCTGTACTACCCTAGCCGATAGAGTGGAATGTAGGGTAGCAAGAACAGGAGCCAGGCAACCCAACTATTGACCCAAGACAATGATTTGGATCTAATGCATATAAGGCCAAACTTTCGACGCTGAAGTATGTTATATAGCTGTTCGGACTTTTACTGGCAGCTCATTTGTTCCCACACCGAGCCCCTGGCAGATTAGGCCAAGGTATTTCTGTGAAATAACCGTAGGAGCCATATTTGTCGGGAAAACCATACGGATGTTTAGTTCGGATATTGTTTACTGGTAACTGAGCGATATGCCAATGATTACTTATGAGTATATAAAAGCCGTCCCCCCGGCTATTTGACATGCTCGGGGTTGGAGGCGGAGGAACTGGCACAGTACAGGCTCGAAAAATGGTGAGTGCGGTCTACAAAAAGTTATTTTGGACCTCCTGTCGCACATTTGCGCCGCTAGGTCTCGGCGGGGAATCCTTGATGGACATAGCCCCTTAGGTAAGTGTACGGACCCGAACTCCGATAGAGCCAGTTTCCGATTTTTAAACTGTTCGTCACCTGTTTTTTAAAGGATATCGAAAGAGGAAAAAAGGAAAATAGATAACTATATATAGAAAAAGTTACTGGAGTGCTCACAGGCTTGTCCGTATTGTGCTTCCGCCGATGCCCATGGTATCTTGAGTGCGTAATGATGTATGCGTGGTACAAACTTTGTAGGTGTACAGAGTGGGCGGCGGAAGCCGGGCTGCTATTTCCGTCTAGGGGTAGTTGATCCTTGGGTGGAGACTGCTTCAGACCTCTGGTTTTTCGTTGGTGAACCTTTCCGTCATCCCTGTCGCTTGGCGGCTTCCTTCCCCTGTGTTCGGCATTGAGCTTGCCGGCCTGTTTAAAGACCCAGCAGTTTCTTTTGGTATGATTAGCTGGTTTATCGGGTTGGCCGTGAATCTGGCAGGGTCGGTCCAAAATACTATCCAGGTTGGATGGTTCATCTCGAATCGCCTTGGATGGCTTCTTCCGCTGGCTGGGCTTGCGGTTGCTGAATCCGGCGTTGACCATTGTGTCGCCTGATCTTTCATTGTCATTGTGACTGTTTTTTTTTGCTTCCCCGTGGCTTGCAGTGGGCGTCTTGGATTTCGGAGGTGCCCTCGCTGCTGGCGCTAGTGCTTCTATGAGCGAGCCAGCTATCTTCTCCCACGCAAAAGCGAGTCATCAGAGCAGTGAGAGTTGTCATGGATTTAAGTCCTTCTTGGACGAGGAGGCGTGCAAGCCATTCGTCCCGGACGCTGTGTCTGAAAGCCACGAGGGCTTCCGCGCCCGGACAGTCGACAATTTGGTTCTTTTTAACTAAGAGCCGGGTCCAGAGCTCCCTGGCTAATTCGCCGGGCTGTTGGACAATGTGACTTAGGTCATCGGCATCCGGTGGCCGGACAGGTGTTCCTCAGAAGTTATCGAGGAAGCCCTCTTCCAAGTCCTTCCAGCTGCCTATGGAATTTTCAAGTAGGCTGTTTAACCAGTACCGAGCTAGTCCTTTTAGTTTTAGCGAGAGGTATTTAATGGTGTGGAGGTCGTCACCACGGGCCATATGGATGTGGAGGATGAAATCTTCTATCCATATTGCGGGATCGGTTGTCCCGTCGTATGATTCAATATTGACGGGTTTGAATCCTTCGGGGAATTCATGATCCATTACTTCATCATTGAAGCAAAGCGGATGTGCGGCGCCTCTATGTTGGGCCACACTGCGGTGTAACTCCGAAGGAGTCCCATTGCGGTTTTCGGCCTGGTTGCGGTGAGGTGTGACACGTCCGAATAGGTAGCCATTGTTGCGTGTCTAAGAATGTCTTCGTGATCCGTAGATCGGTCTTGCGCTTCCTGCTCTATTGTCCCAGTCCCTCTGCAGGTTATCTGGGTAATCGTGGCCTGCGTTGTTTTTGCCTTTACGGCGAGGTGGGGTGGTCTGGTGTTTGGCTTGAGTTGCCTTTTTATCCGGACAGAGTTGCCGATGACCTGCCGTGCTGTGTGACGATGGCATGGTCTCCAACGCCCCGTCATCGGACTGGTAGAGCGATCTGTGCTTTGGGTACCTTTTGGCTGGGCCGTTGAGGCCGTATTCTTCGGCAACCAGGACTTCGGTCCATCTATCATTGAGTAGGTCTTGGTCAGCTTGAAGCTCCTGTTGATTCTTTTTCAGGCTCCTTGCTGTAGCTATCAGCCTGCGCTTGAAGCGCTCCTATTCGAGGGGCTCTTCGGGTATGATGAATTCTTTGTCGACGAGGCTTTCCTCATCTTCGGAGAGCTAAAGGTAGTTGTCATCCTCCGATCCATCACTCGGCAGGGCCTGCTCGTCGGGGCTGGCTTGCCCGTTTTCCTGTTCCTCCTACTCGAATGTTGCTCCCACAGGGTCTGCATTGCTTTCGGCGCCGTTCGGAGTACTATTTTCTCCAGTGCCATTGTTGCTGCGGTGTGACTTGGGGTGCCGAAACTTAGACTGTGACTCAAGAGTTTTAACTGGATCTCCCTTGTCTTTGCCGCGAGGCTTTTTAAGTGTATCGATCATGTACACGTCATGTGAAGGGGTGGCCATCTTGCGTTCGCATACTGGCGGATCTTGGCCTTGCTCCTTATCTGCATCGTCGTCTGGACCGTTGATGTCTGCGGAGCCGGGAGTGGACATGTCGGTTAAGTCCTTGACAGTGGCTATGAAGTGGGTGGCGGGTGGGAAACAAAATTCTCCATCGTCAGCCCTAGTTCAAAGAGAACGTAGTTCGGCTGTGAGTCCCTTTCCATGGACAAGTTCTTTAAAGAGTTTAGCACATTGCACAAAGGTGAGTGCTGGAAGGTGTCTGCGGTGGCAAAATCGAAAATCGATAGCCGATCCAGCTCGGTGTCCGCAGGCGTATATGGTCCGGAACTTATAGACGGAGACGAATCCGAAGTTCCATTGATGCAGATATTGCGAGGTGTCGAGTCCGTGTGTGGCTCCAACACCGCGGACTCTGTGGCTTCGGATGGCGCAATCTGCTCCGGTTCTAAGGCCGTTGCAGCGACATGAGCCATCTCCTGGGTGTGATCCGATGACAGATTTAAGTCATGTTCCTCGGAGAGAGGGGGAGCGATCGTTGCGGTCTCAAATCCATTGAAGATCAAGTCTCCACGGATATCTGCAACGTAGTTCAAGCTTCCAAACCTGACCTGGTGTCCAGGGGCGTAGCTATTGATCTGCTCTAGATGGCCAAGCGAGTTGGCCCGCGGTACGAAGCCGCCGAACACAAAAATCTGTCCAGGGAGGAAGGTTTCTCCTTGGATAGCGTCGCTATAGACGATTGAAGGGGCCATCGAACCCTTCGTTGACGGCACAGTGGAACTCGCAATGAAAGCACCAATGTCGGTGTCAAAACCGGCGGATCTTGGGTAGGGGGTCCCGAACTGTGCGTCTAGGATCGATAGTAAAAGGAGACAGGGGACACAATGTTTACCCAGGTTCGGGCCCTCTCTATGGAGGTAATACCCTACGTCCTGCTTGATTGATATTGATGAATATGGGTGTTACAAGAGTTGATCTACCACGAGATCATGATTGCTAAACCCTAGGAGTCTAACCTGTATGACTATGGTAATGAATGTATCCTTTCCAGACTATCCCCTGCGGTTTATATAGACACCGAGGGGATCTAGGGTTTACATAGAGTCGGTTACATAAGAAGGAATCTTCATAGTCGGTCGCCAAGCTTGCCTTCCAAGCCAAGGAGAGTCCAATCCGGACTCAGGTATAGTTTTCGGCCTTCATGTCTTCACAACACATCAGTCTGGCCCATGGATAACAGGCCGGACGCCCGAGGACCACTTAGTCTAGGACTCCCTCACCCATTAATGCTCAACTTTGCCCCAATATTCTATCACCATGCCATAAAGCCTCCTGCCAAATTTCACCTCTTTTGGAATTGATTTGGTTAGGTTCAAAAATGCCTCAAGTTTGAATTTGATTCAAACTTGAATTATTTTTCTTCCTCTAAAAAGGTCCAAATCAAGTTTCTTAATTAGAGCATAATTCCAGGAGCTTGATGATATTTTCATTATTCTCAAACTCCTCTTCCTCTCTTCGGTGCTTTTCTTTTTCTTTTTATGTTTGAGGAATAGTTAGAGGAAGAGAGCAGCAGCAGCCAGGCCAGCAACACCACAGCCAACTGGGCCTCCCAGTGGCAGCCCACCAGGCGTAGCCCAACAGCCCCTCCCCGCAGCACTCCACCAGCGCCCCTATTCATCTCCTTCCTCCTGTATGGCAGGACATCCACGGACGCCACGTCGACCTCCTGAGTGATTTGACGGCCGGAGAGCCCCCTAGGCCCCTATATAACATGCCCCGGTGCCCTAGTCCTCCTCCTCCCTCCGTTCCGCCCCGCTCCTTCCCTTTCCGCCGCTAGGTGAGACCTCTCCACGCTATAGTCGTCGCCATGGCCAAGAGGAGCCCGAGCTCCTCTCCGGCGTGATCCAGCCCTCAGCCACCGTCTTCTTCCACGGCAGCAACAATAGCATCACCGTCGTCTTCCTCGACGCCGCCCGCGTCCACACGGGTCCCGAAGCTCCTTCCACGATGTCCCCGTAGTCCTCTTCCTCCCCTGCTTCACGGACAGCCAAGACCGGCAAGTTCCGCGGCTCGTCGTCGATGTTCCTCCGCATCCTCGGCCTCATCCTTTTGTCCTCTGGACGCTAGGTGAGCTGCGCCACCCTCACCGCTCGTTCCTGTCGCCGATAGGTCCGCGAGGGTGCCGATCAAATCTTACCAGAGGGTTCCCACCACGCTCTCACCGAGGGCTGTAGTCTTGTTGTGGTGTAGGTGTGATGTTGTTCCGCCGCGTCTTGGTCACCCAAGACGAGCTTCGGCTCGACCTCGAGTCCTCGCACTCCTGCTCGCACCCAGGCCTTACCACCTCATGCCTTGGTGCAGCCGCATGTCCGCGGCGAGCCGTGCTCGCGCACGAGCCCAGTCTCTTCACTTCTAGCACACGCGCCCGCATACCCATCTGCACGTGCGACCCCCCACGAGTAGAGGTCATTCGCTCCCGCGCTCTCATAGCAATCCCGCAGCCCCGCCACTGCTCTGCATCACGAGCTTCGTCTCCTAACTCGTCACAGTCGGCGCCGATGTTCGCTATGCAGCCATGGCAAAGCTCGACCTGGCAGAGATAGGGCTTATAACGCGGGCTGCACTTCTTAGCATGAGCCCAGCGCTAGCCCAGCTGGTTCCCCACGCATGCACACACGGGCAAAATTGAAAATTTTGACCTATGGACGAAATCAAATCATAGAATGAACTGCCCGTGAAACTATTTCACGCGGATGACCTTTTTGTGTGACGCCTGACATGAAGGCGCCACACTACACTGTGCAATGCCTCATAGATAGGCGCTACACGCCTGGCCAGCATGGCACCCGTGTGATCCGAAAATTACTAAGTCAGTGTGCAGCGCCTGAGAGCTAGGCGCCACACTATACAGTGTAGCACCTAGCTTCTAGGCGTTGCACTAGTGGTTGCTTCATTTTGTAGTGCAACCACTAGTGCATCGCCTGAGAGCTAGGTGCCACACTATACAGTGCAGCGCCTAGCTCTCAGGCTCTGCACAATGACTTAGCATTTTTTAGGCAGTCTGGGGTGCAACGCTGGCTAGGCGTGTAACGCCTATCTGTGAGGCATTACACAGTGTAGTGTGGCGCCTTCGTGTCGGGCGTCACACAAAAAGGTCAGCCGCGTGAAATAGTTTCACAAACAGTTCATTCTGTAATTTGATTTCGTCCATAGGTCAGATTTGTTAAATTTGCCGCACACACGCAGGAGACCAAGGATCAAATCCTAGGTTCCCCATTTTGGTTTTTTTAGCCAGTTATCTTTGTACATGGGAGTATGACATCTGGGCCCTAGGGCCCCTGTTGACCGGTCTTAGTTGACCTGCTGACCACACTTCGGGACCCACCGGTCATCCCTTATGGCTACGGATAGCTTGGGTACACCTAGCCATTCCCTCTTGTCTTCTGTTTTATTCAAATTCAGAACATGCCAGATTTGGCATATGCTGAGGTTTCCATATATGGCAGTATCCTCTTTTGATTGAATTGTGTGCATTTCCATATAGGAGCATATACATATTATATATATATATATATATATATATATATATATATATATATATATATTTGGGGTAGAAAAATCCCACCAATCTAGTGGTGGCATAGGTTTTTGCATTTGAGCAAGTTCATGAACATGCCATTTTTACACCATGATGTTGTTTTGTCATTTTTGGGTGATTTATTTCAGGCATGCTATGAGTTTGTTTGGCACATGGTTAGCTACATTTTCATGCCTACTCCATGATAGTATTTAGTCCATGTCATTTGGTGCACTATGATGAGTGACACAAGCATGCCAAGTTGCTATCATAATCTGTTTTTGCCAAGCATGCCAAGTCTGAAACTGTTAATAAAACTTGTTATGTTTACATGGATGCCATCATATCTTCTGTGCTTTTTTGGCTCGTGTTCAGTAAGGGACTTTTGTTCTATGCCTTTAGTAGAGTCATGTCATGCCTTTGTTTGCTATGATATGTTCATGTAGCATGTTGTTTGCTTGCTCTAAACTTTGTTTCCTGATGTTGTTCTTGACATGTTAGTATTTTTACAAAGTCCTTGAAGCTGATAACTTTTGCACTTTTGCCATGCTTGTTTGAGCCTTTTCTTCTATGATCTAGCCATATCTCAGTGTTCATGCTTTGTCAAGCATCTCTTGTACATCACTGCCATATGCTTTGTTGCTATGTTGGACTGCAGTAGCTTAGTTTCTTGTTGCATTCTAGATGGCATCATGCTGTTAATCGCAGTTTTGCATCATCCTTGTTTTGCTTGCCATTTGCAAATCGTGCATCCATTTCTGGTGATCTTTATATAGATTTCAACCAAAATCATCTCATCTTTCCAGCGGCATATTTCGTTTGCCAAGTTGATGCCTTGATCATTCTTTCCCTTTCGGAGCACGCATATGCATTGCATATCATGTCTTGCATATCATGCCTTGGATTGCATCATGTTGCTTGTGCATTCCACCGTGATTGATTGTTGTTCCATTGCTTGTGTTCTTTCCTTGGGTAGAGCCGGGAGACGAGTACGCGAATGAGGAACCTGTTGAGTACGCTAACGAGGATCAAGCTTTCGACAACTCTGAGAACATTGCAGGCAAGATGACCATACCCTCAAAATCACTTCTATCTTTGCTTGCTAGTTGTTCGCTCTATCGCTATGTCGCGCTACCTACCACTTGCTTTATCATGCCTCCCATATTGCCATGTCAGGCCTCTAACCCTCCTTCATAGCAAACCGTTGTTTGGCTATGTTACCACTTTCGCTCAGCCCCTCTTATAGCGTTGCTAGTTGCAGGTGAAGATGAAGTTTGTTCCATGATGGAACATGGATTATGTTGGGATATCATTATTATTTCTTATTTACTTTAATGCACCTATATACTTGGTAAAGGGTGGAAGGCTCGGCCTTTTGCCTGGTGTTTTGTTCCACTCTTGCCGCACTAGTTTCCGTCATACCGGTGTTATGTTCCTTGATTTTGCGTTCCTTACGCGATTGGGTGTTATGGGAACCCCTTGACAGTTCGCTTTGAATAAAACTCCTCCAGCAAGGCCCAATCTTGGTTTTAACATTTGCCACCTAAGACTTTTCCCTTGGGTTTTCGCGAGCCCGAGGGTCATCTTTATTTTAAACCACCGGGTCAGTGCTCCTCTGAGTGTTGGTCCAAACTAGAGCCCCTTGCAGCGCCACCTCGGGGAAACTTGAGGGTTGGTCTTAGTTGGACGGATTGCTCATCCGGTGTGCCCTGAGAACGAGATATGTGCAGATCCTATCGGGATTTGTCGGCACAGTCGGGTGGTCTTGCTGGTCTTGTTTTACCATTGTCGAAATGTCTTGTAACCTGGATTTTGAGACTGGTCGGGTCTTTCCAGGAGAAGGATTATCCTTTGTTGACCATGAGAGCTTGTGATGGGCTAAGTTGGGACACCCCTGCAGGGTATAAACTTTCAAGAGCCGCGCCCGCGGTCATGTGGCAGATGGGAATTTGATAATATCCGGTTGTAGAGAACTTGACACTTAACTTAATTAAAATGAATCAACCGCGTGTGTAGCCGTGATGGTCTCTCTTCGGCGGAATCCGGGAAGAGAACACGGTCTTGTGTGATGCTTGAACGTAAGTAGCTTCAGGATCACTTCTTGATCACTTATAGCTTCTCGATCGTGCGTAACTTCTCTTCTCGCTCTTATTTGCGTATGTTAGCCTTCATATATACTTGGTTCTTGCTGCAGCTCCACCTCACTACCTTCTCCGACCCATAAGCTTAAATAGTATTGATCTCGCGGGTGTGAGATTGCTGAGTCCTCGTGACTCACGGATACTTTCAAACAGTTGTAGGTGCCGACGTGATCAGTGCAAGTGATGCTACCGAACTCAAGTGGAAGTTCGACGAGGATTCGGGCCGTTACTATGTTTCTTTTCCTAATGATCAGTAGTGGAGCCCAGTTGGGACGATCGGGGATCTAGCATTAGGGGTTGTCTTCCTTTATTTTGGTTCCGTAGTCGGACCTTTGATTGTACTTTGGATGATGTATGGATTATTTATGTATTGTGTGAAGTGGCGATTGTAAGCCAACTCTTTATCCTTTTCTTATTCAGTACATGGGATGTGTGAAGATTACCCCTCTTGCGACAAGCCTACCATGCGGCTATGCCTCTAAATCGTGCCCCGACACGTGGGAGATATAGCCGCATTGTGGGTGTTACAACTGGTTAATGGGTGCAACCGATGGAAGATGATAGCACATGCTATATTCAACCGGTTTGGATGGTGATCACATAACATGATAGGAGTCTAGGGCCCTAGTCCTTTAATTCATACCGGTTGTGGCATTGCGGTTTTTTATTTTTCTTCACTCCTTTTGTGAGTTGTAATACTTTAAAGACCTTGTGATATTCTGAGACTTTTTTAATAATATGGTTGCATGCATCGTTCAGATGCAAGAGACCAGGGCAAGCCTCCTTTTCCAAAAAATATAAGAGTAGAAGCTCATCACTGCGCATTTGCACGCAAAGAGTAGATCAAAACTAACTTCCTGCGCTGTCGTTTGCTATCCCTCCCGTACTGAAACCACCCCCTGCCCTGATGTGGTCAGGTCGGATTTTATTTTAGGCACCATCTTCAAGGCTTTCTTCTCCTTTTTCTTCTTCTACTTCTGCTTCTGCCTCTGCCTCTGCCTCCGCTTCTGCTTCTGCTTCTAATTCTTCTTCTTCCTCTTCTTCCACCTCCTCCTCCTCCTCTTCTGGGAGAGCTTCTTGTGACGCTGCGGATCCTGCTGGCCCGGGGCCTTCGTAAGGTCCATGCTTCTGCAGACTCCAGTACATGATGCTTGCTGTAAGAGTGAGGATCATCTTGGGATTTACCTGACATAACAAAATGAAAAAGGCAATGTCACTGTTTGATCCATGACTGGCCCAATGTTACTGTTCATCCCTGTAAAAAATGTCACTGTTCATCTCTCAAGTTAGCGCGACAAACAATTTTTCATAGGCTACCTCCATTATGTCCTCTGGCAACCAGAACACGGTGCACCCGAGTTTCCTAGCAACAGTTATGATGTATGTTGCATTCATCTTCTTCTCATCATCTGCAACCACAAAAGCAAATGACAACGGAAATGCGAAAAATCTGAAATTGACTCTGGAATCAGAGCAAGGGTACACACCATCCTCCCCCTTCTTCACCATATTCCAGTCAACAACTCTACTTTGCACAACGCTTAGAAGATCCAGGAAGAACATCCCATTTGATAAGCTTTTATCCTAGAGAATCAATCAACACACTTGCTTAAGGCCATGGCCATGACAACACAAGTTAAACTTTAATAAAATGGGAATGTCGATCAACCTTGAAGCTTTCGATGTGAGATGTTTTTCCTGATTCCTTGACCTTATTATTCGCCCAGATCAGAATGTCAGCATCTGTAATCTCTTTGTCTTTAGAGTGGGATCTCAAGTTCTTTAGCAGTTGTAGGATGCTGGTCCTCATGAGTTGCCACAGGAAAGCTGACAGGGTATTATTTGAAATCAAATACTACACAGAATTCAAGATTAGAAACTGAAATAAGATCAACTAAAGCATACGCGGGGTATATTTTTTTACCAAGGATTAGCTTCTTGTTTCCTTGAACAATATCATTTCCTGCTACATTCACAAGAGAAAAATTTAACTCCTTCCCAATTCTGATAACCTGATTGCAGTTCTCAACCTTCCTAAATGGCATGATAATTGGAGGTTTCGATGCTTGTTTCCAGATAACTGATCCTGGAGAAATTTTGTCAAGCACCTCCAGAAGAACCCATCTGGAAATGAACTTCTGTTAGATGACAAAAATATATTTCAAGGCGAAGCTGCTGGTGGAAATGGGACAAACCCGGTCCTAACATCCTCAAATAAATTATTCACGTAAGTTGCAATTCCAAGACTGTTGATCCACAAGCGAAATGCTCTCTCTTCCCTCGATGCTTCAACATCATCCGGAGTATCTTGGACGGCACGAGCCACGTTGTTCGATGATAGACCGTTTCTGCACAGGTTTAAAATCATTTCATAATGCAATATGAATTAACCTGGACAAAATGTTTGAAACATCGACATTTCCACAGTTGTATAGCTGTTTTGATTTATTTGTGTTTTAAAATAAAAATAACAGGTGGAACAAATCCTCACAAACTGATGACATTTCTATTAGTTTCTTGCATTGCATACAACCCTAAGTGGCAAAACCGATTTATCAGAAGAGAGGACAAGGAGAGATCAGTACCTTTGCTGGAATATCTGTGCGACAAATGCCAAGTTGAGATTTGCTGAACCCTCATTAATATCTTTAGATGTTACATATCTTGTACAATCAAGCTTTTCGGCAGTTTCAAGGACTTTCTTTGCCCTTTCTTTAGGATCTGTAGTTTCTATCATGGTTGTTGAGCTATGCTCGGGAGCAAGGGCGCTGAGAAGGTAAGCATACGCTTCACCATCCTGCAAATACATCATACGATATAGCATAATGAAATCTTTTGCATTAGCATTTCTGAAAATGTCGTCAATATCATAGAATGATTTAACGGATCTATATAAACATGCCATAAAAGTCAGTGTTTACTCCAAGCAAAAACAAAAGTCACAGTATTTACCATCGATATGAAAAAATTGCCTAGTGGTTGTGCATTTTTCAGGTGTTTTTGTGTAATATCCATACAATTGATATACATACCTTAACATCAGTAGAGAAATTTGTTACAGTTTTTTTGTACCCTGCTTTCTTGATATGAAAGTTCATCCATTTGAGCAACATCTTGTCTGGTGCTAAGGTGACAAGCTCCTCTGCTTCCTGTATAACATCATGTAACATAATTATCCAGACTTTGCTAATGCACAAGCATGTACATACAAGTTCTCTTGATGATTTGAACCTTGCTGTTATCACCAGCCACCAACTCCAACAACTGAGGTGTATTCTTCAGATTCAAATTTGCTAAGAGTTGTATCTGAGAGAAGTCCAACGAAACAAATTAGAAAGATAGCATTCATCAATGTTCTAGGTAACACTATATTGTTGAAAAATTATTTAGTAACTAACTCAGTAATGGTGGTTGTAGAAAACACACCTTTATGATTTGGGATAGCAAACCAAGAACTAGATGAGGCTGAAAAAGGAAAAATACTTCAGCAGTACAAAGTAAAATGATTTAACAATAATAAATATATTGCTACGAATCTTTACTCTCACATAAAATGTGAGTTGGCGATAGTACCCGATATCCCATCAGATATTTTTCTACCATCCTAAAATTCTAAAAATCTAACTTATTAAAATACGAGCAGGCTTCCAAGAATTTAATAAATTAAGCATGCTCTCGTTTCCACCTTCCTAAAAAACCTGTAACAACTAAGAAAACTAATTGAGACACAAAAAAAACAAAAGCTTGTATTTATATAAACAATTTAACCACCTCCTTGAAAAATCTCCAAGTAAAAATGGAGCTGAGAACTAATGCTTGCAGAGACATTATATATAAATCATTCTGTGAACTGGACGAGGCCGATGACAAAGCCTTAACACGACCGGCTATGTTTTTATCCGTTGTAAAGCACAGTTATGTTTCTAGTAGTGATATGTAACATTTTTCTGTCCAAGAATTTGTCAATACCAAAAAAAGTTAAGAGCCTCAAAATATAATACTCCCCAAAGATTCATTTAATAAAATGTACAACTGCGTACATTGTGCAATTCAAGATATGCACAACCTAGTCAAGAAATGTCATTATATATCTACCCTTCCCTGAAAACCAGCTCAACTTCTGTACTGTTTTGCTAGTTCAAACTTAAATAGGAACAGAAGGAAAAGAAGAACTTGAGAAATAGAGTAATAAACTGTGTTGATGCAATAAAAATATAGAAACGTACTCTAGCTTCAATCAGATCCTGTGTCCCAATGTTAACAACAGTACAACCAATGGCCTTGGCAGAGTTGAGACAAAGAGTGTGGTTCTCATTCCTCTCCCATGGATTCGGTTCCTTCTTTGTATTGATTGCTCTCTCGTCTATTGTGCCGGGAACAGCAACATTGATCAACTTGCTGATTCAGTATTAATAAGGTAAGGGAATAACTACCTTAGAAAATTTGTTAACAGAAATCAAAATTAAGAGATGCTATGGTACTAAAAGAATACTGTGAGCATTTAAAAGAACATCTCACCAAAGTAGAACACCATCCCCAATAAGATTAAATATATCGTTTGATGCTGGATCCAATGGCAAGAAATTCTTCAGGAAAGGGTCCTCCCCGAGAAAATTATTGATATGATTGACATAAGAAGTTTTTTCAGACTCATTAATGACGTGCAAGAGAGTAGTGGTGGATGCCTTCAAAAATGACACTGATCCCTTCAATTTCTTTTTGCCTCCTGATTTGCTGGCTCCCTTTTCTTGAAGATTTAAGTACTCCTAACATATTGCAAGATTGTACAGCTCATCAAACAAAAACAAAAAAACTCATACATAAGTGAAAATGTGGAATCAACAGAAGGTATGCCAAGATGATCGAATGTACCCTAAGGAATGGCTCAAATTCGATTGACTGGTCCATATCGGGGTAAGACTCGCTCAAAAAACTTGTGATCTCCTCCTCAGTCAGAACCTCTTGAATGCCCCTAAGCTTCTCCATTACCGGCGGCAAATCTTTTATAGTTACCTGCTCGGCATCCGATCTCTTTGCGGAAGTGAACTATACCGTGGAACATAAGAGGTAGCATTGTGATTACACAATTATGAAAAGGAAACAACACGATTTTTCAGAAAGCATCAAGAATGGCCTCAAGGAGTGCTTACTTTTGTTCGGAGCGTTCGGAGCTGCACTTGGGTGAACTGGTTCTGGAGCCATGGATCAGAGACAAGAACACCAACGCTAGACATTGTCTTCCGAATTCAGTTTCACTCTCGTGCTAAATTAATTCTTGCACCAATTCAGCAGTTATTGAGACCTAGAATAAAGATAGTCCAACCACGACCTTGAATCGCTAGGACTAATTAGCACCAACCTCTCTGATCAAATTCAGCACTGTGTTTGCAGTATATGCATCAAGAAGAATAGGACCAAAACTGATGGAATTATTACACTTGCGGGAAAAATACCCCCCCAACGGATCGTCACCAACCTTTGCGATGAAAAATTCTTTTTGAAAGGGTTTGATCTTCGTTCTTCCTGTCTTCCTTCCTCCAGCACCCGAAAAATATTCACTCCGCATGCATTGCTCCCATCTCTGCGGCGGACCCCAAGAACTGTGGGGAAGCGAACGTGTGGTTGGATTGCAGGGAGCCATAGGATAGGAAGAAAAAGGGAGAAGCTAAAATGGTGCCTCCTTTTTCAGCCTCCCGCAGATGCCTAGAATAGAAAAGTAGATAACTAATCTTAGAACGTGAAGCTTCCACTCCTCTTCTCCCATGGAGACGACGGAGGAGTGCCATCTCTCTCTCTCTCTCTCTCTCTCTCTCTCTCTCTCTCTCTCTCTCTCCCTCTCTCTCTCCAACATGCTCATCTTTCACGGGTTTGGACGGCTCTCGGATTTTTCTCGCCGCGGGCGTAATAGCTCTTGCCTACAACGTGGAGTAGAAGATTTTTCTATGATTTTCAAACGTCAGCACTAAGCGGCGCGTGCTCGGGTGGTCCACGTAAAGCAACCATCTTTATAATGGAGGTTGCCAGGACTTATCCTAGCCGTCCACGCAACATGCAGGAGTGCAAAGGGCGATGGGCCTAAGACCCATGCGTGCTTAGGATGTAGATCGGTGTGTTGGCCTCTCTGTTGAGCCTAGATATGGTTGTGACGTGTTGATCTTCCGAGGCCGGGCATGACTCAGAAAAGCGTGTCCGGCCAGAGGTGATTGAGAGTGTCGGGTAATGTGGTGCACCCATGCAGGGAAGTTAATCTATTCGAGTAGCCGTGTCGACGGTAACAGGACGACCTAGAGTTGTATTCCAATCTTTACAACTAGAAACTGGATATTGAGATGTGAAATGGATATGATCGCTCCGGGATTGCTTTTTCACAGGTAGTCGAGAAAGGATCTCCGGGTGCTAATGCTACAACCTACTTGCTAAATATAATATGCTATCCTGCACTCTTCTAAATGCTGCAAGATGCTTGAAGATGCTAGTCTTCGATAGGCTAGACCTTCCTCTCTATTATGGCATTCTGCAGTATAGTCTACAGATACATCCCTTCCCTTAGTATCAATGCATACTTAGTATAGATCTGATACTTCCTAGTACTTCAGATGAGTACTCATGATTGCTTTGCTACCTTTTCCCCTACTTTCTTCTTTCCGGTTTTTGCAAACATATGATGGATCCCAGGAGTCAGATGCCACTACCGATGACTACTACTACCCCGACGGTGCCTACTACTACGCGGAGACCGCCGACGACCAGGAGTAGTTAGGAGGATCCCAAGCAGGAGGCCTTGCCTTTTCAATCATTGTTGCTTTTGCCCTAGCCTTCTTAAGGCAAACTTGTTAAACTTATGTATGTACTCAGATATTTTTGCTTCCACTGACTCGTTTGTTTTCGTGCTAATGTATTTGAGCCCTCAAGACCCCTGGCTTGTAATATGAAGCTTGTATCATTTTAATTTCTGTCTAGAGTTGTGTTGTGATATCTTCCCGTGAGTCCCTGATCTTGATCGTACACATTTGCGTGTATGATTAGTGTACAATTGAATCGGGGGCGTCACAGACCCCATCACGACCCCGTGGCCTATCCCTTCCACCATCGCGTCGCCACTCTACCAGCACACTGGCGAATCGGCCATATTTTTCGCCGCTCCAGCCCCGCCGAGCCATTCATCCCCACCATCGTTTTCGTCATCGCCGCAGTCACCAACCGACCACCAAGCACCCGCCCAGCCACCACTACACTGCGGCTCAGCCCGCATGCTGCGAATAGGCCATATTTTCTACTGCTCCGCCACCGCCACCCAGTTCGTCCCCGTCGCTGTCGTGCCGCTCATCCGCCATTGCCAAGCCACCGCCCAGCCCCCACACCCACCGCCACCTCACCGCACAACTTTTGCCCAACAATCGCCGCCCTGATTCGAACATCCTGTTATGGTCGTTGCCGCTCAGCCGCCCCAATTCTAGTTTTTACATCTTCATTTGCATCATCTATTGAAGTTACACTTTTACATCACCAATTTACATCATCAGTTGGAGTTGCCTCTTTTTTGGAGACGTAAAAGGCATTTTTTGGAGATGTAAACTTTTACATCTCCAAATTTGCATCTTCTATTGGAGATGTTGTTATTTTTGGAATGCTAATTATGGTGATTTGATTGATCAATACGATATTTCTTTTTTGAATGCTAATTATGGTGAGTTGATTAATTGTATGTTGTTTCTTTTTGGAATACTAACTATGGTGTTTTAATTGGTACAATGTCATTAGAGCAATGTAGGCCATCGGGTCTAAGATAACGAAGGGTTGATGTTCAATGTTTCTGCCACAACTCACTTGTTTAAAAGTAGTGGAGATTGTATAAATGTTTTTCTAAAAATGTCACAAACATATTTTCGAAACATGTGAACATTTTTTAATGTAACATGCATTTTTTAAATGGTGCAAAACATTTTTTCGCATTGTGTAACATTTTTCAAAAATGTCTTGTACATTTTCTTGAAACACGTGAACATTTTTTGAAATGTCACATGTATATTATTTGAAAAGCATGAACATGTTTGAAATGTCATACCCGTACCGAGACGTAAAAGATCTCACATTGTCCACAACTAATATGTTTCGTGGAGAAAAGAGGAAATACAATGAGAATAAACAAAAGGATAAAGAAAATGCTGCTAGATTGGCTACAGAACAACAAGTAATTAAAGTCTTCGCAAGAAGCTTCTATAGGAACTTCCCAACCAAAAACAAAGAAGAGGAAGGCAATGCCTTTGCAAGAAGATACCCCTCCTGGAGTCCACCAAATCTCCAGGTGGAGAAAATCCAATAGTTTCTACTCCAAAAAAGTAGGAAACCAAGAGAGTTGTTCATCATCGTACACAACATTCTCTTTAAGTGGAAGCATATGTAGTTGAGCAAGCTATAGATGAAGCAGAGCATGTTGTCGTTGTTGGGGAAAATGCTACTGTTGCAGCACCTGAAGATATTGTTGCATATGGAGCTCGTAAAGAAAATGCTCCTCACAGTGCCTCACCTATTGATGAAGAACCACAACATGAAGAAATGATGCAGATAATATACCTTTGTCTCAGTTGTACAACATTAATTCTGACACTACTATAGGTTCTTCCGGTGCTAACAAGAAGCCACTAGACTTGGAAGCAATGAAAAGCTTCTTTGTCAAATCAATGAAGAAATCAAAGGGCCACCAAATTGCCTTGAGGACCTCTAGAAATCTCTTCATTGAAGTGGAGCAGATGAAGACAATACTCGAAAAGCACAGGCTAAGGAGGCTGCAATGACTATTGTTGGTTAGACAAATGATTAACTAGTGTAGGTATAGGAGACATGAGGATTATCTTTAGAAGAAAATGTTGAACCAAGTGCTTAAGAAAATTTTGGTGCTAACACAGTTAACATACCTCAAACAAATGTGGTTGAAGCAATGGTCAGTGAAGACATCGAAACTCCAGCTGTTGTCCCTCAAATTTCTCGCAATAGGATAGCTACTCGCACAAGACTTATTTCCATGTGAGAGAAAATCAGAGCAACACCTCATGAAGATGTTGATCTGTGCCCGGAACCATTCATTCCCAAGTTTAGAGATGTCACTGAACCTCATGCATTTTAGGAGATGGCATTGATTGGGGCAAGGAGTACTTCACTGGTCCAAATCACAATCTTAGAGAGAGAGGAGATCTACTTCAGCTTAATTCTGGACCATGGGACGGCAAACTTACTATGCTAGTGTGTTTTGTCACAAGGACAAAATGTTTACTTGAAAGAGATGCATGAGCTGCCTTGTTTTGATTCCGCGCTTGGTCACTGAAGCAAATTGGGCTTCACAACTTTGTTATCTTCTGCGGGACTGGAAGGAAGAGACTATTCTTCAATTCCATGTGACCCTATTCATTTCTTCCAAGGTTGAAGACACAAGAACATGGAAGTTGCCAAAGTTGATGAAGCGTCTCACCATCTTGAGAAGGTTGCGTGGGTTTATACTAATTGAATCGTGGCTCTCTCAAGGCATACATGTATACAATCTAAGCTATGAGAGATTACACAACAAGACAGAGGAGAATAAGTAAAGAGATAAACCTCCTAACAACTCTCTAAAGATACACATGCATGCACCCTATGTATGTTACATACTGCATATTCTAACACCCACCCTTAATCATAACGCTGCAAGTTGAGATTATGCTTGAACTATTTTAAATTCCTTGCAGGCAATGATTTTTTGACTCCATCTGCATTTGGTCCTTTGAATGCACAATCCGTATTTCTAACTCTTTGCGAGCATTTTCTCTTCCAAAGTAAAAGTCAATTTCAATGTTGTTTTGTCCTTGCATGAAAAACTGGATTAGCAGATATATAACTAGCACCAAGATTGTCACACCAAAGACATGGAGTTTGCTCATGACGTATTGCAAGTTCTTTCATTATGGATGTACCCAAATAATTTTTGTTCTTCCATTGGCCAATGCCTTGTACTCAGCATTAGTACTAGAAAGGGTAGTTGTCTGAGATCCATCCTCTAGATACAACAACACACAAAAAAGGACGAAGTAGTAGCGTTTACAACAAGAGTAAACGTGTCCTCATAATCTATTGTTGGAAATATGCCTTAGAGGTAATAATATTGTATTATTTTATTTCCATGTTCATAATTAAGAGTTTATATTGCATGCTATAAATGCTACGATCATGAAATATGTGATTCACTGGAAAACTCATATGCACATGTCAAATGATAAACGATAAAGAATAGGTTCCTAATCTTGCCTCTAAGACTGGCTTAAGTGTTGTTTGTGATCTTGTTTTGAGGATATTAGGATATCGTTAAGTGTAATGATAGTCCTAAAAAAACATTGAGAGTATGACTTCACAAGAACAATCATATTGAATCGACCCAAACTTGTTTGCTATACCTTGAGATAATATCGTCCAGCAAGCCTATGAACGAATAACTCCATCACCGTCCACCAAGCCTACGAAATAATAACTCACTACCGGTGGTGAGCATCATGGAATTGTTGATGAAGACAGGTTGATAATGACGAAGATGACGAATCCCTCTCTCCGGAGTCCCTAACGGACTCCAGAACAACTCTCCCGATGAAGAACAGGAGGTCGCAGGGAGGCTCTGCATTTGTAAAACATGATGAAACTTCTTTTATTATTTTTATTGAGAAGACGGTATTTGTGGTGTTGGAACTAGGTCAGACGAAGCCTCGTGGGTCCCATAAGACATCAGGGCATGCCCTGGGGGTAGGAGTGCCCTGTTGTCCTATGGACAGCAGGTGGCCCCCTCTAGTGGATCTTTGTTCTGGCATTTTTTATTTATTCAATAAAAAATCTCCGCAAACTTTCATCTGATTCTGAGTGTTGGCGAACGCAGTATTTCAAAAAATTTCCTATGATCACGCAAGATCTATCTAGGGATGCATAACAACGAGAGGGGAGAGTTTGTCTATGTACCATCGTAGACCGAAAGGGGAAGTGTTGAGTAACGCGGTTGATGTAGTCGAACGTCTTCGCGATCCAACCAATCAAGTACCGAATGCATGACACCTCCGCGATCTGCACACGTTCAACTCGGTGACATCCCTCGAACTCTAGATCCAGCTGAGGCCGAGGCATAGTTTCGTCAGCACGACGGCTGTTGATGGTGATGATGAAGTTACCGACGTAGGGCTTCGCCTATTCACTACGACAATATGACCGACTTGGAAATCTATGGAGGGGGGCACTGCACACGGCTAAGAAATCAACCTATGTGTCTATGGGTGCCCCCTGCCCACGTGTATAAAGGAGGGAGGAAAAGGAGGCCGGCCTAGGAGGGGCGCGCCAATAGGGGGAGTCCAACTAGGATTCCCAATCCTAGTTGGAGTCCCCTTCCTTTTCCAAGAGAGGAGAGAGAGGGAAGCAGTAGGAAAGGGAGAAGAAAGAGAGGGGGGCGCCGCCCCCTCCCTAGTCCAATTCGGACTTGCCATGCGGGGTGCGCGGCCACCCCTTGAGATCCTTCTCTTCTTTTCCGTATGGCCCATTAAGGCCCACTACTTCCCCGGCGAATTCCCGTAACTCTCGAGTACTCCGAAAAATACCCGAATCACTCGGAACCTTTCCGATGTCTGAATATAGCCTTCCAATATATCGATCTTTACGTCTCGTCCATTTCGAGACTCCTCGTCATGTCCGTGATCTCATCCGGGACTCCAAACAACCTTCGGTACATCAAATCACATAACACATAATACAAATCGTCATCGAACGTTAAGCGTGCGGACCCTATGGGTTTAAGAACCATGTAGACATGACCAAGACACATCTCCGGTCAATAACCAATAGAGGAACCTGGATGCTCATATTGGCTCCCACATATTCTACAAAGATCTTTATCGGTGAAACCGTATAACAATATATGTTGTTCCCTTTGTCATCGATATATTACTTGCCCGAGATTCGATCGTCGATATCCTCATACCTAGTTAAATCTCGTTACTGGCAACTCTCTTTACTCGTTCCGTAATGCATCATCCCGCAACTAACTCATTAGTCACATTGCTTGCAAGGCTTATAGTTATGTGCATTACCGAGAGGGCCCAGAGATACCTCTTCGACAATCGGAGTGACAAATCCTAATCTCAATCTATGCCAACTCAACAAGCACCATTGGAGACACCTGTAGAGCATCTTTATAATCACCCAGTTACATTATGATGTTTGATAGCACACAAGGTGTTCCTCCGGTATTCAGGAGTTGCATAATCTCATAGTCATAGGAATATGTATAAGTTATGAAGAAAGCAATAGCAATAAACTAAGCGGTCATAGTGCTAAGATACGGATGGGTCATGTCAATCACATCATTCTCTAATGATGTGATCCCGTTTATCAAATGTCAACTCATGTCTATGGTTAGGAAACTTTAACCATCTTGGATTAACGAGCTAGTCAAGTAGAGGCATACTAGTGACACTCTGTTTGTCTATGTATTCACACATGTACTAAGTTTCCGATTAATACAATTCTAGCATGAATAATAAACATTTATCATGATATAAGGAAATATGAATAACAACTTTATTATTGCCTCTAGGGCATATTTCCTTAAGTCTCCCACTTGCACTAGAGTCAATAATCTAGTCACATCGCCATGTGATTTAACACCAACAGTTCACATCACTATGTGATTAGTTCACATCGCCATGTGACTAATACCCAAAGGGTTTTACTAGAGTTAATAATCTAGTTCAAATCGCTATGTGATTAACACCCAAAGAGTACTAAGGTGTGACCATGTTTTTCTTGTGAGAGAAGCTTAGTCAATGGGTCTGTCACATTTAGAGCCGTATGCATTTTGCAATTTTTCTATGTCTACAATGCTCTACATGGAGCTACTCTAGTTAATTGCTCCCACTTTCAATATATATCTAGATTAAGACTCAGAGTCATCCAGATCAGTGTAAAAGCTTGCATCGGTGTAACGCTTTACGACGAACTCTTTATCACCTCCATAACCGAGAAATATCTCCTTAGTCTTCTAAGGATAATTTTGACCGCTGTCAAGTGATCCACTCCTGGATCAATATCATACCCCCTTGCCAAACTCATGTCAAGGTACACAATAGGTTTGGTACACAACATAGCATACTTTATAGAATCTATGGCTGAGGCATATGGAATGGATTTCATTCTCTTTCTATTTTCTGTCGTGGTTGTGTTTTGAGTCTTACTCAACTTTACACCTTGCAATACAGGCAAGAACCCCTTTGGACAGACTTAAGCATCGCTACGGGTGAGAAGGTCTCGTCGTAGTCGACGCCTTGAATTTGTCAAAAACCTTTCGCAACAAGTCGAGCTTTGTAGACAATAACGTTACCATCAGCGTCAGTCTTCTTCTTGAAGATCCATTTATTCTCTATGGCTCGGTGATCATCGGGCAAGTCAATCAAAGTCCATACTTTGTTTTCATACATGGATCCTATCTCAGATTTCATGGCATCAAGCCATTTCACGGAATATGGGTGCATCATCGCTTCCTCATAGTTCGTAGGTTCGTCATGGTCTAGTAACAAGACTTCCAAAACAGGATTACTGTACCACTTTGGTGCGGACCATACTCTAGTTGACCTGCGAGGTTCGATAGTAACTTGATTTGAAGTTTCATGATCATCATCATTAGCTTCCTCACTAATTGGTGGAGGAATCACTGTAACTGATTTCTCTGATGAACTACTTTCCAATTCGGGAGAAGGTACAATTACCTCATCAAGTTCTACTTTCCTCCCACTCACTTTTTCCGAGAGAAATTCCTTCTCTAGAAAGGACCCATTTGCTAATATTTTGCCTTCAGATCTATGATAGAAGGTGTACCCAATAGTTTCCTTTGGGTATCCTATGAAGACACATTTCTCCGATTTGGGTTCGAGCTTATCAGGTTGAAGCTTTTTCACATAAGCATCGCAACCCCAAACTTTAAGAAACGACAGCTTAGGTTTCTTGCCAAACTACAGTTCATACGGTGTCATCTCAACGGATTTAGATGGCGCCCTCTTAAACATGAATGCAGCTGTCTCTAATGCATAACCCCAAAATGATAGTGGTAAATCGGTAAGAGACACCATAGATCGCACCATATCTAATAAAGTACGGTTATGACGTTCGGACACACCTTTACGCTGTGGTGTTCCAGGTGGCGTGAGTTGCGAAACCATTCCACATTGTTTCAAATGAAGACCAAACTCGTAACTCAAATATTTGCCTCCGAGATCAGATCGTAGAAACTTTATTTTCATGTTACGATGATTTTCCACTTCACCCTGAAATTCTTTGAACTTTTCAAATGTTTCAGACTTATGATTCATTAAGTAGATATACCCATATCTACTCAAATAATCTGTGAAGGTCAGAAAATAACGATACCCGCCGCGAGCCTCAACATTCATCGGACCGTATACATCGGTATCTATTATTTCCAATAAGTTAGTGGCTCTATCCGTTGTTCCGGAGAACGGAGTCTTATTCATCTTGTCCATGAGGCATGGTTTGCAAGTATCAAGTCATTCATAATCAAGTGATTCGAAAAGCCCATCAACATGGAGTTTCTTCATGCGCTTTACACCAATATTACCTAAACGGCAGTGCCACAAATAAGTTGCACTATCATCATTAACTTTGCATCTTTTGGCTTCAATATTATGAATATGTGTAGCACTACGATCAAGAAAATATTATGAATATGTGTAGCCACAAATATTTTGGCTTCAATATTATGAATATGTGTAGTCACAAATATTTTGGCTTCAATATTATGAAGGCTTCAATATTATGAATATGTGTAGCACTACGATCAAGATTCAATATTATGAATATGTAAATAGAACAATAATTATTCTTTGACTTAAATGAATAAGCGTATTGCAATAAACATGTCCAATAATATTATGCTCAACACAAACACCAAATAACATTTATTTAGGTTCAACACTAATCCCAAAGGTAGAGGGAGTATGCGATGGTGATCTTATCAACCTTGGAATCTCTTCCAACACACATCGTCACTTTGCCCTCAACTAGTCTCTGTTCATTTTGTAACTCCTGTTTCGAGTAGTTACTAATCTTAGCAACTGAATCGGTATCAAATACCTAGGGGTTACTATGAACACTAGTAAAGTACACATCAATAATCTGCATATCAAATATACCTTTGTTCACTTTGCCATCCTTCTTATCCGCCAAGTATTTGGGGTAGTTCCGCTTCCAGTGACCATTTCCTTTATAGTACAAGCACTTAGTTTTAGGCTTGGGTCTAGCTTTGGGCTTCTTCATGGGAGTGGCAACTTGCTTGCCATTCTTCTTGAATTTGCCTTTCTTTCCCTTGCCCTTCTTACTTGAAACCAGTGGTCTTGTCAACCATCAACACTTGATGGTTTTCTTGATTTCTATGTTCACTGATTTCAGCATCGTGAAGAGCTCGGGGAATCGTTTTCGTCATCCCTTGCATATTATAGTTCATCACGAAGTTCCAGTAACTTGGTGATAATGACTAGAGAACTCTGTCAATGACTATCTTATCTAGAAGATTAACTCCCACTTGATTCAAGTGATTGTGGTGCTCAGACATTCTGAGCACATGCTCACTGGTTGAGCTATTCTCCTCCATCTAGTAGGCAAAGTATTTGTTAGAGGTCTCATACCTCTCGACTCGGCATGAGTCTGAAATACAAATTTCAGCTCTTGGAACATCTTATATGTTCTGTGGCGTTCAAAACGTTTTTGAAGTCCCGGTTCTAAGCCGTAAAGCATGGTGCACTAAACTACCAAGTAGTCATCATACCGAGCTTTGCCAAACGTACATGACGTCTGCATCTTCTCCTGCAATAGGTCCGTCACCTAGCGGTGCATCAAGGACACAGTTCTTCTGCGCAACAATGAGGATAATCCTCAGATCACGGACCTAGTTCGCATCATTGCTACTATTATCTTTCAACTTATTTTTCTCTAGGAACATATCCAAAAATAAAATAGGGAGCTATACGTGAGCTATTGATCTACAATATAAATATGCAAAATACTATCAGGTACTAAGTTCATGATAAATTAAAGTTCAATTAATCATATTACTTAAGGACTCCCACTTAGATAGACATCTCTCTAATCATCTAAGTGATCGTGTGATCCATATCAACTAAACCATGTCCGATCATCACGTGAGATGGAGTAGCTTTCAATGGTGAACATCACTATGTTGATCATATCTACTATATGAGTCACGTTTGACCTTTCGGCCTCGGTGTTCCGAGGCCATATCTGCATATGATAGGCTCGTCAAGTTTAAGCCAAGTATTCTGCACGTGCAAAACTGGCTTGCACCAGTTGTATGTGAACGTAGAGCTTATCACACCCGATCATCACGTGGTGTCTCGGCACGACGAATTCTAGCAACAGTGCACACTCAGGGAGAAAACTTATACCTTGAAATTTAGTGAGGGATCATCATATAATGCTACCGCCGTACTAAGCAAAATAAGATGCATAAATGATAAACATCACATGCAATCAATATAAGTGAAATGATATGGCCATCATCATCTTCTGCCTTTGATCTCCATCTCCAAAGCACCGTCATGATCACCATCGTCACCGGCTTGACACCTTGATCTCCATCGTAGCATCGTTGTTGTCTCACCAACTATTGCTTCCACGACTATCGCTACCGCTTAGTGATAAAGTAAAGCAATTACATGGCGATTGCATCTCACACAATAAAGCGACAACCATATGGCTCCTGCCAGTTGCCGATAACTGTGTCACAAAACATGATCATCTCATGCAACAATTGATATAATCATGCCTTGACCCTATCACATCACAACATGCCCTGGAAAAACAAGTTAGACATCCTCTACTTTGTTGTTGCAAGTTTTACATGGCTGCTACGGGCTTAGCAAGAAACGTTCTTACCTACGCATCAAAAACCACAAAGCGATATAGTGATTGCTTTTTGATCTTCAGAGAGAACCCTGTTCATTGAATCCGATTCAACTAAAGTTGGAGAAACTGACACCCGCCAACCACCTGTGTGCAAAGCACGTCGGTAGAACCTGTCTCATGAACGCGGTCATGTAATGTCGGTCCGGGCCACTTCATCCAACAATACCGTCGAATCAAGAAACAAGTAGTGATGGCAAGCAATATGTATATACCCACGCCCACAACTCATCTGTGTTCTACTCGTGCATATAACATCTACGCATAGACCTAGCTCTGATGCCACTGTTGGGGAACGCAGTATTTCAAAAAAATCTACGATCACGCAAGATCTATCTAGGGACGCATAGTAGCGAGAGGGAAGAGTCTGTCTACGTACCCTCATAGACCAAAAGCGGAAGCGTTGAGTAATGCGGTTGATGTAGTCGAACATCTTCGCGATCCAACCGATCAAGTACCGAATGCACGACACCTCCGCGATCTGCACACGTTCAGCTCGGTGATGTCCCTCGAACTCTAGATCTAGCTGAGGCCGAGGGAGAGTTTCTTTAGCATGACGGCGTGTTGACGGTGATGATGAAGTTACCGACGCAGGGCTTCGCCTAAGCACTACGACAATACGACCGAGGTGGAAATCTGTGGAGGGGGGCACTGCACACGGCTAAGAAATCAACTTGTGTGTCAATGGGTGCCCCCTGCCCACGTATATAAAGGAGGGAGGAAGAGGAAGCCGTCCTAGGAGGGGTGCGCCTATAGGGGGAGTCCAACTAGGATTCTCAATCCTAGTTGGAGTCCCCTTCCTTTGCCAAGAGAGGAGAGAGGGAAGGAGTAGGAGAGGGATAAGGAAAGAGAGGGGGCACTGCCTCCTCCCTATTACAATTCGGACTTGCCATGGGGGGCATGGGGCCACCCCTTGAGGCCCTTCTCTCCTTTCCCGTATGGCCCATTAAGGCCCACTACTTCCCCCGGCGAATTCCCGTAACTCTCTGGTACCCCAAAAATACCCGAATCACTCGGAACCTTTTCAATGTCCGAATATAGCCTTCCAATATATCGATCTTTACGTCTCGACCATTTCGAGACTCCTCGTCATGTCTGTGATCTCATCCGGGACTCCAAACAACTTTCGGTACATCAAATCACATAACTCATAATATAAATCGTCATCGAACGTTAAGCGTGCAGACCCTACTGGTTCAAGAACCATGTAGACATGACCGAGACACATCTCCGGTCAATAACCAATAGCGGAACCTGGATGCTCATATTGGCTCCTAAATATTCTATGAAGATCTTTATCGGTCAAACCACATAACAATATATGTTGTTCCCTTTGTCATCGATATGTTACTTGCCCGAGATTCGATCGTCGGTATCCTCATACCTAGTTTAATTTCGTTACCGGCAAGTCTCTTTACTCGTTCCATAATGCATCATCCCGCAACTAACTCATTAGTCACATTGCTTGCAAGGCTTATAGTGATGTGCATTACCGAGAGGGCCCAGAGATACCTCTCTGACAATCGGAGTGACAAATCCTAATCTCGATCTATGCCAACTCAACAAACACCATTGGAGACACCTGTAGAGAATCTTTGTAATCACCCATTTACGTTGTGATGTTTGATAGCACACAAGGTGTTCCTCTGGTATTCGGGAGTTGCATAATCTCATAGTCATACGAACATGTATAAGTTATGAAGAAAGCAATAGCAATAAACTAAACGATCATAGTGCTAAGATACGGATGGGTCAAGTCAATCACATCATTCTCTAATGATGTGATCCCTTTTATCAAATGACAACTCATGTCTATGGTTAGGAAACTTTAAACATCTTTGATTAACGAGCTAGTCAAGTAGAGGCATACTAGTGACACTCCATTTGTCTATGTATTCACACATGTACCAAGTTTCCGATTAACACAATTCTAGCATGAATAATAAACATTCATCATGATATAAGGAAATATAAATAACAACTTTATTATTGACTCTAGGGCATATTTCCTTCACTGAGAACTTTTATTTCTGCACAAAAACAATGCCATGGTACATAGTTCTGCTAAAAATGGCGCCCGTTTGGGTTTGTTTCATTCAAATCATGCAAATTAGAGTTCAAAACAAGAGCAGAAGTGTTCAGAAAAGTAGATGCAACAGAGACATATGAGCGTCCTAGAAAATGTTGATGCTCACGGCTCAACGGGGTCGCATTTCTCTTCATCTAACAAGGATGTCACTTCAACACAGGCAAGGGACGCATTAAATACAACCAAATGATGTATCAACATACATGGTTACAGCCAGGTGTTCAACACAAGCATCCTACGAGTTATTCTCTTCTACAGGACACCGCTTGATAATCTTCTCCGGTTTGTAGGCCTCGACATCCTACTCTGCCTCCAGCCTGACCTCCCTTTAGGAGGCCTCAGCCATAGGGCGCTCGGGCAACCCATGCATAGTGGGGGATAAGGACAAGCCCGGGTGTTGGGTCTTCGCACCCACAATAACCTTCATCACAGCCTCGTACATAGTCGAGTATGGTTGATGACCCACAAGTATAGAGGATAAATCGTAGTCCTTTCGATAAGTAAGAATATTGAACCCAATGAGGAGCAGAAGGAAATGACAAGCGGTTTTCAGCAAGGTATTTTCTGCAAGCACTGAAATTAACGGTAACAGATAGTTTGGTAGCAAGATAATTTGTAACAAGGGACAAGTAACAAGAGTAACAATAAGTGCAGCAAGGTATCCCAATCATTTTTGTTGCAAAGGACAGACCGGAAACAATATCTTGTAATAAGTAAAATGTTCTTGCGAACACACGAGAATTTCATCTAGTCACTTTCATCATGTTTGTTTGATTCACGTTTGCTAGTTTGATAATTTGATATGTGGGTGGACCAGTGCTTGGGTGCTATCCTTACTTGAACAAGCCTCCCACTTATGATTAACCCCTCTCGCAAGCATCCGCAACTACAAAAGAAGAATTAAGATAAAATCTAACCATAGCATTAAACATATGGATCCAAATCAGCCCCTTACAGAAAAGCGCATAAACTAGGGTTTAAGTTCCTGCCACTCTAGCAACCTGTTGACAGCAGATTTTGGCATGGTCGAAAACATAATTAAGAATGCCTCAAATGGAAAAGTTCTCAAAGTGATAAAGTTCCGCATCGTCAAAAAGATAAACTTTGATATTTGGGCCATACCATCTGGTCTCATCTCTAAGGCCGAAGTTGTGTTCGAAGTACTGAGATTTTGTATCCAGAACACTATTTGGCTGATTACACCCCCCCCCCCGATGGTCACGTATGAGAAAACTTTCTACACGAATTGTCTTCGTCTCATCGAAATGGTCTATTTTGATATAATAATCGTCCCAATCCGAGTTCATATGCAAAAGTTACAACCATCCGAATACAGTCCTATCACGAGCCAAAAGTGGCGCGCCCCACCAGACACCCTGTCTGATTGGTAGGCCGGACAATAGCCTGTTTTGCACGAGCGATTTGACCCTCAAGATGACCTTTGATGAAAAAACGTTCAACATGAGAGTTCTTCATCTCCTCGAAATGGTCAAGATTTCTTTTGGGCTCGTTTCCATCCGAGGTTGTTTACCACCTCAAAAATTACCCGCAATGTCCAGCCAGTTTAAACCGAACAGTTTTGAAAAGTGCGAACAAAACCAATCCGAATTTGACTAGGGTTTTGGACGTGAATCCAAGCCTTTTCCTTGCACGGGAAGTCCAACCGCCTCTTATATACCCAAGGGGTGAGGGCCGATTGAACAACACACAATTGATAAAAACATCTACCACTTTTATCTTTTATCTTTTCTTCTTAACCCTTGTTCTTCTTCTTCCTCGTCCTTCGTCTGTTCTTCTTGTTGCAGGGCGGTGAACCTTGAGGCCCTTGGGGAGATCAGGTCGACCTAGGGCAGCCCATAGCCACCGCGCGCCCTAACGGGGTCCCTTCCGGGCGTGTGGGGTTTGGGTCTTCAAAAGCACCCGCCGGATTGCTTGTGTACCGCGCTTCCGGACGGGTCTCCTTCGACGTGAGCTGCGGTGCATCACCCTCGACGTTGGAGGTACACGGTGACGTGTTCGTGTGCGAACACACTTTTTGGCAACTCTGCTATGTATTGAAGCTTTCAACGGTCTCCGGCCCGTTCTTGCCGCGAAGAGATCGTCATCTAGGGTTTGCAATCTACAAAGGTAACATGAATACCCAATTCACCTATGTAGGTGCAAATAATGCATATGTTGTTGCCCTAGCTTTATCAATCATGCATCTAATTATGTGCAAGAGATGATGCAACAAAATGTCCATGCTTCTACCTCATATAATTTTAGCAACATGGAACATATGTATACGAACTCCCATGCATCGACAGCCCCACAAATCCATATGCCGATGAACAACATGATGAGTTCTGTTAATCAAGTTGAAACACTTCATATAGGAACTTCTGATAGTATGCAACAAAGTGTTTCACCTTTTTATTCATCGGCAACTAGCTTGCAATATGTTAATCAAAACATGCTGGTGGATACGGGAATTGGCCATGCTACTACTAGTTATTCGGCCAATTACCCTAGTCATCATATGCAACTATGGGTATTCATAATTCGCCTTCACACCTTCACACAAATAGCCGAATAAGTGAAAATTCTATAGGATCACATGTGTCTTCACCTAGTATCGTAGCATACAATGTTCCCCTACAAAATTACAGAATTTTGGTGACATCTCGTTACCAAAAGAGTCTAAAAGTGTCAGGGGGCAGTTCTATCCAGATTGGGTCATTAAGAAAAATCTTACGTCTTTTTGGGACGAATGCAATGTTGCTCTACATGAATTAATTTAAGAGGGAAAGCCTATTAATTCTGCTACAATTCAAGCTAGATTATGTCAAAAAGAGAAAGCATTGGGTGTGGATAGAATTATCAAAAAAGGTGGTGATTGGGATAACAAAGTTAATTCAGCTATTGAAAAGACCGAATCAAATATTACGTATGCCGAATTTATTCTAGAAAAACAGGATGACAAGGTGTTGGGGAGCTATTCGAAAGAGGAAACATATCGTTCAAGTAACGCAACCATCATGCTCTCCCAACGTGTTTGAAAAGGTATGTCTAGCAAGTGATTTACCTATCTTCCGATTTGGTCACAACTTTATTGTTGATGCTTCTATAAGAGAAATTCTCATAAGTAATTTTGAAAGACCAATGAAGAAGGGAAATTTACTTGTTAGCAATAAAACTGTTATAGAACATATCGATCAATCTATTGTGGCATTTATAAAGATCGATAGTGGCCTATTATTGCAGCCAAAGTTTTCCCCATTGCTTTATCAAAATTTCATATCTAATTGGGTAGCTTTACTTGTTTCATACTTGGCTTGCACTTGATCTCAATTGAGACATGTGTATTCTAACTATTTTCGTCTCAGAAATTTAAAGCGAAGATCAAATTCTTTTAAGAAATCCGCTGCTAATATAATATCTTATCCAAATACATCGGAGATAGGGTGCAAAAACAATGCATAGCCGAATGGGGAGATTCTAAATCTGAACCATTTGTTTGCTTACCTCCAAAGCCGTTCGCACACGAAGATTGGCTAGAAAACAAAACGTATACCTTCGATTCAAACATGTGTGATCAAATCTTTGATTTGTTGTTGAAAAATTATTACATTAGAAGTCTTGATCACCATCTCAAGCCATCTATCCAAGGACGAATTTATTGTAAGTTGCATGATTCGTTCAAGCATAGTATTGAGGATTGCAACATGTTTCATCAAATAGTTAAATCAGCCATTGATAAAGGACGATTGAAATTTGTTGAGACACCAAGAGATGACGAGTCTACTCCAATTGGTACCGATGGTAAAAGGTTTTTGCATCGGCTGATTCAAGCTGATCCATTTAAAGAGAAGGTAAAAACTACAGTTGATGGGATCAAGTTCTCAAGTAAAGAAGTTGTTGAAGAGCATAATGAACATAATCTTGAGGGCAAGAATTCCATTGAAGCTACAATGGAGACGCCAAGGACTGGGGGGCAACAAGAAAATCCAAAGATTGGTGCAAGTACAACCAAAGAAAACAAAGGCCAACGTAAGCACAAAGGTAAAAAGTCGAAAGTCACTTTCACGCAACTATTGGAAAAATATCAGAAGATAAGTGAGAAGAATAGTGCTTATGGGCCAACTAATGCGAAAGCATCAAGACCACCCCTCGGCGCAAATCCAAGGATCGATATTCGCAAGAAGAGAATTTGAATGTAACTTGTTCATATTCTTATTTTGGGCCACCAATTCCAATGTCATGGATGCCTCCCTATGCTCACGTAAATCCATATCCATCATGGGACAAGTATGATACAAGGGCACATTCTCCATATTATTATAAATCATCTCGCCAATATTATACAGCTCCAAGAAGACCAACGTTCAATGAGAAGTCATATGTTCAAGACCATTTCAAGAAAAAAGATTCGGTCCGGAGCACAAGGAAGAATAAGGAGGTGGTTGAGCAAGTCTACCATGTCAAAAGGGATGATCGTAAGAGTGCCACTTTAGACATGATCTCAAATGAAAAAGAGCCAATTAAAGTGCTGACATTGGCTAGAAAAGCAATGAGGCAAGTCAATCAAGTGCCAAATCTGAAGGGAAGAAGTTGAGAGTGCACAAGGGAAAACAAGAATTGCCATTACTTCAAAGAAAATCGCAGTCGGGGTGCCCACTCGGCTTGTCGTATTGGCAAAAGAAGAAGTTGTGAAAGCTTACTGCACAAGAACTTGAAAAAAGAAACATGTCATGGGTTCCCAAAGGAAGTATTCAAAATAAGAATTATGTGCAAGCTTCCTTTACAAGGAGTGCGACAAAGGTGTAGAAGGAAAAGAGTGAAAACTATGAAGGACCAAGCCGAAGGTTTCAACATCTTTGGTCCACACATTATCCATTTTCTTCAACAATGTGGTTGATGCCTATGCCATGGAATTTGTCATCAGTTATGATTGGTTACCCTCAATTGGCTTATTTTAATCCATGGATGCAATATAATTTCTTACATCATGAAAGGGTATTACCAAATCATCATATGTTTGATTAGCTTCACTTTTGTTGCTAATCTAAATGGCTGACATATACTTATCGTCCTAAGCACATACAAATGGCCGATGAAGTTTTGACATCATCCTTAGAAAGAGCATTGTGCAAGTTATTTTTCGGCACGCAAGTTTTGCCGAAAAACAGGGGGGCACGTGTTGACACCGGACTTTGGCATGGTGGAAAACATAATTAAGAATGCCTCAAATGGAAAAGTGCTCAAAGTGAGAAATTCCGTATGGTCAAAAAGATAAACCTTGATGTTTCGGCCATAGCCATCCGGTTTCATATCTAAGTCCGAAGTTGTGTTCGAAGTACTGAGATTTTGTATCCAGAACACTATTTGGCTGATTACGCCCCCAAGATGCTCACGTATGAGAAAACTTTCTACATGAATTGTCTTCGTCTCATCGAACGGTCGATTTTGATATAACAATCGTCCCAATCCGGGTTCGTATGCAAAAGTTATAGCCATCCGAATACACCCTATCACGAGCCAAAAGTGGCGCGCCCCACCAGACACCCTGTCTGATGGGTAGTGCGGATAATAGCCTATTTTCCGCGAGCGATTTGACCCTCACGATGACCTATGATCAGAAAACGTTCAACCTGAAAGTTTTTCGTCTCCTCGAAACGGTCAAGATTGATTTTGGGCTTGTTTCCATCCGAGGTCGTTTACCACCTCAAAAATTACCCGCAAGGTCCGGCCAATTTAAACCGAACAGTTTTGGAAAGTTCGAACAAAACCAATCCGAATTTGACTAGGGTTTTGGACGTGAATCCAAGCCTTTTCCTTGCACTAGAAGTCCAGCCGCCTCTTATATACCTAAGGGGTGATGGCCGATTGAACAACACAAGATCAAATCATCAACCACTTTTTATCTTTTATCTCTTCTTTTTAACCCTAGTTCTTCTTCTTCCTCGTCCTTCGTCTGTTCTTGTTGTAGGGCGACGAACCTTGAGGCCCTAGGGGTGATCAGGTCGACCTAGTGCAGCCCATAGCCACCAAGCGCCTTGACGGGGTCCCTCAAGGGCGTGTGGGGTTTCAGGTCTTCAAAAGCACCTGCCGGATTGCTTGCGTACCGCACTTCCGGACGGGTCTCCTTCGGTGTGAGCTGCGGTGCATCACCCTCGGCGTTGGAGGTACACGGTGACGTGTTCGTGTGCGAACACAACCCATCATCTAATTATTAATCCACAATCCATTCTCTTAGGCCCAAATATAGTGAAGTGTCATGTAGTCGACCCTCACATAACACCACTAAGGGAATCACAACATACATATCATCAAAATATCGAAAGAATACCAAGTTCACATGATTACATATGACAAGACTTCTCCCATGTCCTCAATAAAAAATCAACTACTCACAAATAATATTCATGATCAAGATCAAAGGGATATTAAATAGCTTAATGGATTTGAACATATAATCTTCCACCAAATAAACCAACTAGCAGCAACTACAAGATGTAATCAACACTACTAGTCACCCACAGGTACCAATCTGACATTTTGATACACAGATTTAACACAAGAGATGAACTAGGGTTTTAGATGATATGGATATGGTGAAGGTATGTTGATGAAGATTCATCCTCCCATGATGAGAGGGTTGTTGGGGATGACGATGGCTTCGATTCCCCCCTCCCAGAGGGAAGTATCCCCAGTGGAATCGCCCTACTAGAGAGCGAAAGTGCTCCTGCCCAAGTTCCACCTCGAGATGGCAGTACTCTGTCCCAGAAGTCCTCCCCTTATTTTTCTAGGGAAAATGGGCTTATATACGAGAAGATGGGCACCAAAGGCTGGCCAGGGCCCCACTACCCTCTAGGTCGCACCAGGGGGTAGGCGCGCCATGGTGCCTAGTGGGCACCTGGGTGGCCCCCCAATATTTCTTTTCTCTAATAATTTTATTTATTCCAAAATAAATCTCCGTGAAATTTCAGCTCATTTGGAGATGTGCGAAATAGATATCTCTGGCGTAGCTTTTTCAGGTCAAGAATTCCAGCTACCGGCTATCTCCCTCTTCATGTAAACCTTGCATATTAAGAGAGAAAAAGCATTAGAGTTGCTACACAAAGTGTTATAATGATTAAAAACACTCTAAATAATAATAGGAAAACATGATGCAAAATGGACGTATCAACTCCCCCAAGCTTAGACCTCGCTTGCCCTCAAGCGAAGACTGATATTGATAATCATGTCCACATGTTTAGAGAGAGAGGTGTCGATAAAAACAAAATACAGACATAGTAGCATCATGAACATTATTATAAAAACAATATTCATTATCACAAAACTTCTCATGAGAAAGTAACAATTCATCACAACATCAAAGTATAAGGAATAAACTTTCTTGAAAACTAACAAATTATGTTCTTAGTCAACAATGCAATTAGAATTCATCATCTTTTTAGGAAGGGTCTCATGTCGGAGCTTTTTAGTTATCAAGTCCACACACTCAACCATCATTTAGTCTTCTACGATTTCTAACACTCACACCATATATATGGAGCAAAAATTTTCGGCCAGACACATAGAAAGATAGGGGCTTATAACTTCGCCTCCCAACCTATTCACCGTCAAGGGTGATACGTCTCCAATGTATCTATAATTTTTGATTGTTGCATTCTATTGTATTATATGTTCTTGATTTTTTATGTGCATTAATATGTTATTTTATATTATTTTTGGGACTAACCTATTAACCTAGAGCCCAGTGCCAGTTTATGGTTTTTCCTTGTTTTTGAGTTTTACAAAAAAGGAGTACCAAACAGAGTCCAAATGCAATAAAACTTTCACAATGATTTTTCTTGGACCAGAAGTCATCCACAGGACTTGGAGAGGGGGCCAGAAGGTTCCCGACCCATGGGGGCGTGTTACATCTCCAGCGTATCTATAATTTTTGACTGTTCCATGCTATTATATTATCAGTTTTGGATGTTTTATATGCATTAATATGCTATTTTATATTATTTTTGGGACTGACCTATTAACCTAGAGCCCAGTGCTAGTTTCTGTTTTTTTCCTTGTTTGTGAGGTTCACAGAAAAGGAATACCAAACGGAATAAAACCTACGCAATGATTTTTTCTTGGACCAGAAGACACCCAGGAGACTTGGAGTTCAAGTCAGAAGAGCCATGTCACACCCTTATTTTCATGCCACAACACTTAAGCTAATAAATCATGATAAAATGTAGTTTGACAAAAAATTTTGAGTGTTTTGGACCTTGCCTTGTTTGGATTTTGTCTGTTGTTTGCAAGTGCTCTAAAAATCAAATAAATCCTCCAACTCCTATACTTCATCTCCTTGCTCCAAACTCTTGAACCAATGATCATGCCATGTGTATAGAGCAATATAGTATTTTCTTACAAAAATAATTGGTGGTCAACCTCAAATATGTGTGACACTTGATCCTGTTAATTATCATGTCCAGTGGAGTTAATTTACTTGCCCAAACCTACAACAAACACCTTCTGCAAAATTTCCAAAACCACCTTTTTGACCACCTCCACTAATCTCCATGACCCTATCTTTTTACCACGGCCCCTCCTAGTCTTCTCCTACCTCTAGTAACTCTCCCCTGGCCATTGCTCAATGGTTGAGGGGGAAAATACCCCCATTTACCTCCCTGGACAGCCCCTCTCTCCCTCTTCTTCTACCTCTCTCCTCTCCTAGTGGTTCACCAGGGCATCCAAGGCCACCCCCCTTTGTTTACTCACCCCACAAAGCCCCAGACACTAGTGGACACGCCCCTAGCACATAAACAATGCCATGGCGTGCAGAGCTCGCGCTCTAGAGCATGCTACAGTGCTCTCCGGCACTGTAGCACGCCCATTCCAAGGCCTCCCGTCGACATTGGGCGCCGGAATTGTGTCCCCCGAGGCCGCCTCGGCGTCCATGACACGCAACACTGTCGGGCCCCTCCTCCCTCACCCTCCTTATCCCTCCATGAGCTCACCCGAGCATGTCCATGGACGCTGCCCATGGTGCACCACGGCCTCGCCCATTTTAAGCTACCCCCGAGCTCTCTCTCGCCTCAGTTGGGTCCCCCTCTCTCCCGTGCACCTCCCAGACATCCTCCTTCTCCCCCCTCGTGCCCTCCAGCACCTTCCATGGTCAGAGTGCCGCCGCCGGCCTCCACTCTGATTCGGGCAAGGGCGGGCTTCTCCCCTCCTCCTCTCCTCACCAGGAAAGCATCCAGGGTCCGGCGACCCTTTTCCCCCCATCTCCCTGACCGCCGGGGCACTATGCCCCTGCCCATCATCGCCTGGGTGTCCGCCCTCCTTGGCCAGTGCCCGCTGCGCCTCGGCCACCCTCCCTGCCATCCCCGGGGAGCCCCTGATGCGCCGCTCCCTGGCGACCCCTCCGGTGGCCGCGACTTGGCCAGGGGTGGCCTGTGTCGCCGGGGGAAGGCGCCGGCCGGCGCGCAGACGGGGCTCGATCCCCTCCTATCGCGAGCGCGGGAGCAGGAAGAAGACCCTGTGGGTGGGCCCCACAGGTCAGTGACCCCACCGGCCGGCCACGTCATTTAAGTGGAGATGGGCCAGCCGTTCTATGCTTCCCTTCGGCGAAAGCGTCACCGGGGAATACGCCTTCGGCGTGGCCTCCCATCGGGTGTCCGCGAGGAGCTGGGCCAGGCCCAGTGCGTTGCCCGGCTAAATTACGCTCAAGCATGAGATTAGGTATAAAACCCTTTTTCTCATTTTCTTTATCCAGTGAACTTCAAAAATCTCTAAACAAGTCAAACAGTGTCCAAATTTGATGATTCAAATTTCTAGTAGTTTCTAAATTCATTCCGTATCGCATGGTGCTACTTGCACATTTTTACAGAAATATTTCTTTCACAAATAATTAGCAAATCCTATTTTTCCATTTCTGTGATAAACTTTAGAAAATCACAGAGAGCCCATTTTTGATCCAAATTCCATGATTCAAAATCCTAGATGTCTATAAGTTCAAAACTTAGTTTTTGAACATTTTTACTAATACTTTCTGTATCACCTCAAATAGTGGTCTATTCCTTCATATATAGCCAACTTTGCAATTCATAGAGAAATCATTTGAACTCCAAATCCAGTGAAACCAACTCCTGGATGCTTCTAAAATCATGCCTTGTTAAATGGGTATCCTTGCTCATTTTTCAAAATAATATTTCTGTACCCCTCTTGCAAATCCATAAACCCCTTGATTCCATCATATCCAAATGTTTAGAAATATCCACTGACCCAATTCCAATGAAACCACTCTGGTTAATTTTCATATAACCAGAGATGTCCTAGAAAAGTCAAATCAATATATTTAGAACACTTTCATTTCCTGGCTTGTTGTGTTGCTTATTATGGTTGCTTTCGACGATAGTTGACGAAGTAGACGAAATGCTTGGAGTTGGACCAGAGATATTTGAAGACCTCGAAGACTTTGTTAAAACAGGCAAACAGCCCTTTGACCATATTTATGAAACCTTTTTATGCATGTCATATAGCACTTTATTAGTGTTGCAAAGGAATCATGATGAGATGGTAACCACTTTGATGGGTTGCCTCTGTTACTTCCTCGTTGATACTTGCATTGTGCATGACCCTACCTCCTTATGAGGGTTATGCCGGTGGGAGTAGATAGGATGCTAAGTAGTGCTACGCAAAAGGGATGGGAATATGCATGGTGATGGAGACAAAGTATTTTCAAAGGACTTTTCGAAAACCCCGTCGGGTGCCACTTATGCCCGAGGGAGATGATGAGTTGGGTAGCCACTTGATGACGAAGTGGTGTACCGAAGCAAGTGGGTGTGTTGCTTTCAAAAACGGATTGGTTTAAGTTGCGACCGTTATTCCAACCTTACATGCGCAACCACTCTACCCTTATATGGGAAAGGGCATTATTGATTACCTAGGCCTATACTATCTTGGAGCCCGCATTACTAGTGACGGGGGAGAGTTGGTGCTCTCTCTCGGGACAAGGTCGTGCCAGGTAGGGCGGCCAAGAACATTTTTATGGGGAACCAGACACACCGTTGGTACCCCGTGCCAGTGGTATGTGATGAATATGGGAGCAAGGCTCCACAATTTTTAAGTTGTGAAATGTTGGGCACGGGGGTTACTACCAATCGAGTGGACTCCATGTTAGTGTCGTCTAGGGAAAGATAGTGATCGGGTGCTTACCCCGGGTACTTGAGGTACCGCGGGTCATGGATGACATGGAAGTTCCCCGGATCTTGTGGGTAAAGTGTGCAACCTCTGCAGAGTGTAAAACTATTTGAATAGCCATGTCCATGGTCAAGGATAGTTGGGTAACCGCTCTTGGGCTACGCCCACTTGTTTACAAACCAGTGTGTGTGGGAAGAACTACTTGGGTCAAGTCAAAGGACTTGACATGGATGAGTTGGGTTGGAGCCCACTCCCTTTGTGTTGATATCTGTAACCTGTCCTCTTGGTTACTTGAATTCTCCTGATGCAAGTCTTACGAGTTGTTGAACATGTCATTGCAATCAAAAACTAGCTTTCCACAATTTTTTTACCTATATCATGCATTGTTGTATCTTGAACCAAAACATGGGTTGCTTGCGAGTACATTCAAAGTACTCATTGTCTTGCCACTGGTTATTTTATTGGCCAGGCATGAAAGAACATGATATGAAGAAGAGTACCTTGGTGACGAACATGCGAGCTAGGATGCTTCCCAGTCAGAATGCCTGTAGGTGTTAAGGCAGATGGCATGGGTCCAAGTTATCGACGAAGATTTCTGCTGCGATGTTATACTCAAGACTTGACCATAATGGCCCTACTTGTGTAATACGGTATGTATGGATGTAAGACTCTTGTTATTCAGCTTCTGTGTGTTCAGTGAGCATTGATCTCTGGGATCACTGTACACGTGCATTCAGTGACCACGACTTATGAGTCGGGGTACCCACAGAGCTGGTATCAGAGCCATCCTGACTGTAGGAAGCCTTAGTTAGCATGGTCGTTAGTTAGGGTAAAACTATTTCCAAAACTATTACTAGTTTTCAAAACTATCTATACTTCTCTTCCCTTCTCAGTTTTTTTTCGAAAACTAAGGTATACTTTCCCTATCGATCTCTTCCCTTCAAAACTATTGCAAACGGTCGCTAGCACCCTCAAGCCCCTGACCACGGGATTCGTTGTAATCCTCGTGGGTAGCCTAGAAGGACTACATCTTGCCAAACACTCACCCACCTCTTCTGAACACAAGATTGGCAACACCACAGCAAGAGGATGCCAACAGAAGATACGCCTTTGAAGAATGAGTGTTATTAAAAAATTTCATGTGGGAGAAGGCAATATTATTGGAATGAGTGTTATTAAAAAATTCTTTGATTGTACGGGATCTATGCCTATTAATCTGATGCCATTTTTATGCTCGTTGCGAAATTAGAAAGAAAATTTGTGCATATTCATCCTGCTTTGCAAAAGGTGTTGTATGAACTTCCCAATATTAATCATACAATAGCTAAAGCGATTGCCACCATAATCCTTATGTGTGAATTTGATTTTATAATACAATAAGCTAGGGATATTTTTTATTTATATAAAAATGAAGTTGAACACCCTCCAATTGAAGATATACTCCATTATAACGAAACTATGTGTAGTTTGGAATCTAGGGATTATCAATCTTGTAGTGAAAATCTTAGGAGGAGAGTTCCTTATTCATAACTCTCTCAAGCTTTGTACCTTGAGGCTTATGAGGAGTTTGATTGGATTAATAGGGGAATTTATGTAGGATTTAATAGGGATTGTTTGAATAAGATGATTAAGGGACCCATTAGAAACGAGTTACGTGTTTTATATGATGATATATATGGTGACGATCCCGACTATGGATTTATGAATGTTAAAATTACCAATAAAAGTCCTTTTCATGTTTTAAGTTCATCTACTAGGAGGGAAATAAAGGAAAAGGTAGATTTACTAAGACGAGTGTTGGAGGATTTGATGATAAAAGAATTGCATACAAAAGATGACAATACCTAGATCTATTTGCATTTTTATGCCTAGCTAAGGGCGTTAAACAATAGCCCTTGTTGGGAGGCAACCCAAATTTATTTTTGTTCTTTGCTTTTTGTTCTTGTTTTGCAATAAATAATCCATCTAGTCTCTGGTTAGATGTGGTTTTGTGCCTTAATTAGTTTTTGTGCCAAGTAAGACGTTTGGGATGGCTTACAGTGATAGTTGATTTGATCTTGCTGAAAAAAAGAAACTTTTGCGCCTAGGAAAACAATTCTCATTTTTAACATAAGCGCGATAAAATACTAATTATTATTGCATAAGATTAATAAACAAATTTACCAGGTTTTCCAAATTTTTCAGAATTTTTGGAGTTACAGAATATTCAAGAGTTACAGATTACTATAGACTGTTCTGTTTTTGACAGATTCTGTTTTCTATGTGTTGTTTGCTCGTTTCGATGAATCTATGGGTAGTATCAGGGGGCGGGGGAATGAAGCATGGAAAACTTGGAATACAGTAGATATTACACCAATATAAATAAAGAATGAGTTTACAAGAGTACCAAAAGTGGTGATTTATTTTCTTATACTAACGGAGCTTATGAGATTTATTGTTGTGTTTTGGGTTGTGAAGTTTTCAAGTTTTGGATAAGGATTTGATGGACTATGGAATAAGGAGTGGCAAGAGCCTAATCTTGGGGATGCCTAAGGCACCCCAAGGTAATATTCAAGGACAACCAAGAGCCTAAGCTTGGGGATGTGTAACGCCCCAAGACCGGAGCTTCAGATGCCTTCCAGGGTTTTCGGGTTTCGTTGTGTGATTTGTTTGGTTCTTTGCATTCATCATTGCATCGTGTGCATTGCATCATGTCATCATGCCATCATGTCATTTTTTAACTCAACTAAATAAATGGCATGGATCTTTGATCCAATTAAATCGAGGGAATTCACATGGTGAGTTCTCTTTATAACATATATCCTCCCAATATTATTATGGAGATATTACAAGATATTCCATTAACTTAGAATCACCCATAACCCAATTGCACTACTCTTCAACTCTTCCCTTACCCGACTCAACCTCCTATCCTTCCTTTTCGACCTTTTAAGTTAAATTGCAAACTGGGTTGCAATTTTACTTCCTCCATTAATGTCCCAAATCTTCCCATAAATCACATATATTGTGTAGGGTCACCTCCTATAATTTCAACCCATTTGGAGTTCATTTGAATGGGTTTCGAAATTCGAACTTGCCTAGTTAAATCCAACGCGTGTGTATTTTACTTCCTCTAAAAATCGTGAGGCCATTTTTGTCAAATTCCTCGTATTTTTGTGGGTCCGAGGAAAATTGTTCGCGTGTCCAAGTTCTATCCCTAACTTTTCCTTTCTTCTCTTTTTCTTCTTTGTTATTTTCTGTTTATAGAAAATAAGAGAGAGAGAGAAAGGAGCCCAACCAGCCTGTCGGGCCACCTGGGCCTCCCAACCTCTCCGCAGTCCTCCAGGCCGGCCAAGTCCTTTGCCCCTCTAGGCCCAGCTAGCTCCCGAACCCTAGGCGATCGATCCCTCCTCACTCCCTTGTCTCCCCTTGCGCCGCCACAGGAGGCCCTCGCTCTCCCCAATCCCATCTCTCCCTTCGTTCTCCTCCCGCTATCACCGCCAACCACACACGCCAGAGGAGTCCCACTTAGTCCCCCCTCGTCCTCCTCCCGCAAGAGCCCTCACAGCCGCGCCTGGCCGATTCCCTCCTTCCTCCTGGCGCCTTCCATCTCGCGACCCACCAGCACCGCTGGCCTCCCCGCCTCTGGCAATGGTCGCCACCAGTCGCGCCATCTTCTGCATCGTCGCCTCGCCATGGCATCGTGCCTTGCCAACCTCGCTGAGACCCTGCCTCCGTCTCTGGTCGCCACCAGCGAGCGGCATTGCCAGAGCCACGCTCCCAGCGCCACCTCGAGCGTCCGCATCCGTCATCATCCGTGCCCGTGCCACCGTCTCCTCCACCAGCAGCCTGCAATGTCTGAGGGGAGCTGAGCTCCTCCCGGTCCCCTTGGTTGCTGCTTCCCCTGCCCCGAGCATCCCTGCACTAGCGTCCGAATCCCGGACCCCCCATCTGACCCTTTCCTCCGCACCAAGTTCCATCGGAACCATGACCGCCACCGCAACAGGAACTCAAGTGTCGTTGACTGTAAATCCTGCGAGCTTCTGAGGCATCAGTCTCCCATCCCCTATGACCCGGCAACCGGACCCTTATCGGTGAGCGCTGCGTCGTCGTCCTGCTCGACTCCACCGCCTGGACCTGTTCGGACGTCCATCACTCCGTCGAGACCTGCTGCCCCCTGCCGAGTTCGGGTGGTCCCTGCTCAAGCCGCCAAGACTTGTATGTGGACCGTCAAACGTCGTCTCTGAGATCTTTCACCAAGTACCTTTTGGATCCGACAAGTACCCCGATGATGCGAGTACCACTACCGTCGACCCTTGAAGACACCGTGGACGTCAAGATCCTCGCCGTGACCTAGAACATCTACGGAATGTGCACGACTACAAAATGGGTACCACTACCATTGCCGAAGACCCGTGTAACGGTATCGTCAAGTTTGACTACCATCGCGTGAACAACTACTTCCACTACCGCCATTGCGAGAACGTCTACTTCCCTCTACGAACTTGATCCATCCCGTTTGCACACTTCGAAGGTATAAACTCGAGACAACGTCCGTGAATGAATGCTTGCAATGTACGAGTTGCACCCTATGTTTGCACCGTGTCCGAGTTGTCACTTGCTCGGTCCTCCTCGTTGCCATGCCATCCACCCGTGGGAACCCGGCAACCGGGATCACCCCATCATCTTGCATGACACTCACTCCCACTTCCTTTTGCACCGGTATCCCTGTGAGCTACCGGAACCGATATGTTGTCATGGCATCATTTTCAGATTCATCACCGTGGCACCCTTTTCTTTCCACCACGATGACAAAATGCCCCATATATTATAACATGCCAACATTTTCATAAATTTTGCATAAAACTTCCTCATGTCATTCGCATCATGATAATAACATCGAAAATGTTTAAAATTGTTGTTGCACCAAATTGCTAAATGCATGTGGGGATTTACCGGATTCGTTATTTGTTATATCCGGCCCCATTTAAATTGTTTAGATGGTGTAGTTTTGTTATGCCTCATCTCTTGCCATGTTTAACAACATTTAATATTGTTGAGTACCTAACCGAGATCGAACTAAATAACTTGTCGTGGTGTTTCGTCAATATGCAACTTGTTGCATATTGAACTCCACTTAATTTGTAGGGTTGCTTGTGCTCTTTGCCATGCCATGCCTCTTTAATCCGGACATGCATCATACTTGTTTGTGCATCATGCCATGTTATGTGATGGTTGTTTACTATGTTGTTTGCTTCTTTCCGGGTTGTTTCCCTCGTTAGCTTCGGTTCCGTTCTGGAGTTGTGAGGACCCGTGCGACTACGTCCATTTGTCTTCTTCATGGACTCGTTCTTCTTCCTTGCAGGATCTCAGGCAAGATGACCATACCCTCGAAATCACTTCTATCTTTGCTTTCTAGATGCTCGCTCTTTTGCTATGCCTATGCTGCGATACCTACCACTTGCTTATCATGCCTCCCATATTGTTAAGCCAAGCCTCTAACCACCTTGTCCTAGCAAACCGTTGTTTGGCTATGTTACCGCTTTGCTCAGCCCCTCTTATAGCGTTGTTAGTTGCAGGTGAAGATTGAAGTTTGTTCCTTGTTGGAACATGGAGATGTTGTTCCTTGTTGGAACATGTTTACTTGTTGGGATATCACAATATATCTTATTTAATCAACGCATCTATATACTTGGTAAAGGGTGGAAGGCTCGGCCTTATGCCTGGTGTTTTGTTCCACTCTTGCCGCCCTAGTTTCCGTCATATTGGTGTTATGTTCCCGGATTTTGCGTTCCTTACGCGGTTGGGTTATAATGGGAACCCCTTGACAGTTCGCTTTGAATAAAACTCCTCCAGCAAGGCCCAACCTTGGTTTTACCATTCGCCACCTAGCCTTTTTCCCTTGGGTTAGGCCAGCCCAAGGGTCATCTTTATTTTAACCCCCCGGGGCCAGTGCTTGTCCAAGTGTTGGTCCGAAACAGAGCCACTTGCGGCGCCACGTCGGGGAAACTTGAGGGCTGGTTTTAGTTGTACGTAGTGTTCATCCGGTGTTTCCCTGAGAACGAGATATGTGCAGCTCCCATCAGGATGTCGGTGCATCAGGCGGTCTTGCTGGACTTGTTTTACCATTGTCGAGGATGTCTTGTAACCGGGATTCCGAGTCTGATCGGGTCTTCCCGCTAGAAGGAATATCCTTCGTTGATCGTGAGAGCTTGTGATGGGCTAAGTTGGGACACCCCTGCAGGGATTGAACTTTCGAAAGCCGTGCCCGCGGTTATGGGCAGATGGGAATTTGTTAATGTCCGGTTGTAGAAAACCTGAAGTTGACCTTAATTAAAATACATCAACCGCGTGTGTAACCGTGATGGTCTCTTCTCGGCGGAGTTCAGGAAGTGAACACGGTGTTGGAGTTATGCTTGACGTAGGTTGTTCTAGGATCACTTCTTGATCATAGTTTTATCGAACGTTCCTTGCCTTCTCTTCTCGCTCCCATTTGCGTATGTTTAGCCACCATATATGCTAGTCGCTTGCTGCAGCTCCACCTCATACCTTTACCTTACCCATAAGCTTAAATAGTCTTGATCGCGAGGGTGTGAGATTGCTGAGTCCCCGTGACTCATAGATACTTCCAAAACCAGCTTGCAGGTGCCGTTGAACCGTGCATATGACGCAATCAAGCTCAAGGAGGAGCTCAATGAAGATCTTGTCCTTCGTGTTGTTTCGTTCTAGTTGATCAGTAGTGGAGCCCAGTCGGGACGATCGGGGATCTGTGTAGCATTTGGGGTAGTCTTCTTTTATTTTAGTTCCGTAGTCGGACCTTGTGTGTAACTGGATGATGTAATGCTTTATTCATGTATTGTGTGGAGTGGCGATTGTAAGCCAACTATGTATCTCTTTTCCCTTATTGTATTACATGGGTTGTTTGCAAAGATTACCTCACTTGCGACATTTCTTTCAATGTGATTATGCCTCTAAGTCGTGCTTCGACATGTGGGAGATATAGCCGCATCGAGGGAGTTACAGGATGCCCCGGAAGGCATCCCCTCTTTCGCCTTCGTCTATCGGTAACTTTATTTGAGGCTATATTTTAATTCACCACATGATATGTGTTTTGCTTGCAGCGTCTTGTATGATATGAGTCTTTAATTTTTAGTTCTCCACAATCATCCTTGCTGTACACACCTTTTGAGAGGGACACACATGAATTGTGATTTATTAGAATACTCTATGTGCTTCACTTATATCTTTTGAGCTAGGCGATTTTGCTGTAGTGCTTCACTTATATCTTTTTAGAGCACGGTGGTGGCTTTATTTTCTAGAAATTATTGAACTCTCCTGCTTCACTTATATCTTTTTAGAGCACAGAGGTGGCTTTATTTTGTGTAAATTATTGAACTCTCATGCTTCACTTATATTATTTTGAGAGTCTCTAAACAACATGGTAATTTGCTTTGGTTATGAATTTTGTCCTAATATGATAGACATCCAAGAGGGATTTAATAAAAACTTTCATATAAAGTGCATTGAATACTATGAGAAGTTTGATTCCTTATGATTATGTTTTGAGATATAGAGATGGTGATATTAGAGTCATGCTAGTGAGTAATTGTTAATTGGAGAAATACTTGTGTTAAGGTTTGTGATTCCGGTAGCATGCATGTTGTGATGCCCCCGATTCAATCGTACACTAATCATACATGCAAATGTGTACGATCAAGATCAGGGACTCACGGGAAGATATCACAACACAACTCTACAAATAAAAAAGTCATACAAGCATCATATTACAAGCCAGGGGCCTCGAAGGCTCGAATACAAGAGCTCGATCATATACGAGTCAGCGGAAGCAACAATCTCTGAGCACAGACATAAGATAAACAAGTTTGCCTTAAGAAGGCTAGCATAAACTGGGATACAAATCGAAAGAGGCGCAGGCCTCCTGCCTGGGATCCTCCTAAACTACTCCTGGTCGTCGTCAGCGGGCTGCACGTAGTAGTAGTCGCCTCCCGAGTAGTAGTAGTCGTCATCGACAGTGGTGTCTGGCTCCTGGGCTCCAACGTCTGGTCGCAGCAATCGGGTATAGAAAGGGGGAAAAGAGGGAGCAAAGCAACCATGAGTACTCATCCAAAGTACTCTCAAGCAAGGAGCTACACTACATATGTATGCATTGGTATCAAATGGATTAAGGGTATCATATGTGGACTGAACTGCAGAATGCCGGAATAAGAGGGGGATAGCTAGTCCTTTCGAAGACTGCGCTTCAGGTAACCTCCATATTGCAGCAGGAGAAGAGAGTAGATGGTAAGTTCACCAAGTAGCATCGTGTAGCATAATCCTAACCGATGATCCTCCCCTCGTCGGCCTGTGAGAGAGCGATCACCAGTTGTATCTGGCACTTGGAATGGTGTGTTTTATTAAGTATCCAGTTCTAGTTGTCATAAGGTCAAGGTACAACTCCAAGTCATCCTGTTATCGAAGATCATGGCTATTCGAATAGATTAACTTCCCTGTAGGGATGCACCACATAACCCAACACGCTCGATCCCATTTGGCCGGACACACTTTTCTGGGTCATGTCCGGCCTCGGAAGATTAACACGTCGCATCCCTACCTAGGCACAACAGAGAGGTCAGCACGCCGGTCTAAATCCTATGGCGCAGTGGTTTGGGCCCATCGCCCATTGCACACCTGCACGTTGCGTACGCGGCCGGTGAGCAGACCTAGCCTCCCTTATACAAGAGCAGGCGTTCCAGTCCAACTCGGCGCGCGCCGCTCAGTCGCTGACGTCACGAAGGCTTCGGCTGATACCACAACGTCGAGTGCCCATAACTGTCCCCGCGTAGATGGTTAGTGTGTATAGGCCAGTGGCCAGACTCAGATCAAATACCAAGATCTGGTTAAACGTGTTAAGTATCTGCGAACGCCGACCAGGGCCTGGCCCACCTCTCTCCTAGGTGGTCTCAACCTTCCCTGTCGCACCGCCTCAAAGTAACAGTCGGGGGCCGTCGGGAACCCAAGCCCACCTCTACCGGGATGGAGCCACCTGCCCCTTCAGCCCCCATCTCCGAACAGTATAATAAGTAATGTAATAGTATAAGTATATATCATATGTCCGTGATCACCTCCCGAAGTGATCACGACCCAGTAGTATAGCATGGCAAACAGACAAGAGTGTAGGCCACTGATGGAACACTAGCATCCTATACTAAGTATTTAGGATTGCAGGTAAAGGTATCAACAGTAGTAGCAAGGACAGGCTATGCATCAGGATAGGATAACGGAAAGCAGTAACATGCTACACTACTCTAATGCAAGCAGTAGAGAGAAGAATAGGCGATATCTGGTGATCAAAGGGGGGGCTTGCCTGGTTGCTCTGGCATGAAGGGTTCGTCGTCGATGTAGTCGATCATAGGGATACTGACAGCGGTCTAGGGGTCTACCAGAAAGAAGTAACGGAGGGGAACACAATAAATAACAGAGCAATCAAAGCATCACAGAGCATAACATGGCAATACACGGTGCTAGAGTGACCTACCGCAGTATGAGGTGATACCGGTGAAGGGAGGAAACATCCGGGAAAATATCCTCGGTGTTTCGCGTTTTCGGACAAATGATTCGGAGGGGGAAAGTCGCGTGTACGCTATGCTAGGGACGTGTGACGGACGAACGGACTACGTATTCGAGATCGTCTCGTTGTTCTGAGCAACTTTTATGTATAAAGTATTTTCATCCGAGGTACAATTTATTTTATATTAATTTGCAAAGTTTTCATTGATTTTCCGGGTTACAGAATTCTTTTAATTTGAAAATAAAACAGCAAAATACTTGTCCGAAAACATATGAACAGTGTAGGGGCCACATGTCATTGACTTAGGCTTTTCTTAAAATTTGTTTTTCTGTAAACTATCAGGGGTCCACATGTCATCTACTAATGGACTAATCAACTAGTACTACTAATTAGACTAACTAACTAAATTAGTCCCTAAACTAGTCTACTATTTGAGCCGGCCACACACACATAACACACACTCACGCACACACACATAGCACACACACACGCACATCTCACGGCCACACACACATAACACACACTCACGCACACACATATAGCACACACACGCACATCTCACGGCCATACACACACAGAACACACACTCACGCACACACACATAGCACACACACGCACATCTCACGGCCACACACAAAGCGCCATGGCCAGCTCCAACAACAGCAGCCGACGGCAGTAGCAGCCATGGGCGCGAGGCAAGCAGCAACTCAGTAGGCCGCAGCAAGCGGGAGTGCACGCAGTGGCAAGCAGAGCAGCCCCGCTGCAAGTAACAGAACAAGGCAGCGACAGCAGCTAAAACAAAGCAGCGGCAGCGGCGGCCGGAAGCAGCAGCGCGGCAGCGGACGGGCGCGGCCATGCGCGAGCACGGTCGGGCGCCGGTCAGGGCGCAGGCCGAGTGGCATGTGCTGTGGACATAGGGCGTGTCGGCACGGCCACGGTGCGCACTAGGCGGCCAGGATGTAGGGCGCGGGCGCGGTGAGCGTAACGTGGTCGCGGTGACCGTGGCCATCGGCCGAAACTTGGGCGGCGCAATAGAGCAACGAACAGAGGGGGGATCAAGGGGAATGGGGGTGGAGCTCACAGGGGAAGGCCGAGGGAGCATCCGGCAGGGCGGAGGAGCTTCGGTGAGGTAGATCGGGCGCGGGGCAACGGCGCCTGTAGGCGAGGAAGACGCATCGATCCCCGCGATGCAGTGCTTCCCCGCTCGAACCAGTAGAAGTAGCCGAAGGAGACGTCCATGGTGCAACTCCTGGACAACTTTTCAGGCGCCGGGGGAGTCGGTGGCCGCGACGACGACGATGTCCATGACAAGTAGCTCTCGGGCAAACTTCTGAATCGAAAGAGAGAGAGAGGCAGAAGGATTTGGGGCTAGGGTTTTCGTCTACTGGGTCGGGGTGACCTTATCCTCCTCGTGGAGGTACTGGATGCTCGACACGGCGACCAGGGAGGCGTGGATGGCCGCCCGATCCCCCTGCTCCCACTGTAGCGAGAGGTAGCAGGAGACGTGGACGTGGGTTGGGCCTCCTCCTATAGTAGTAGGCCTAAGTGTCTAGCATTTCTTCATTTTCTTTTCTTTTAAACTTTCTCTTTTGATTTGTTTTAGATCCAAATAAATTTGTTACATAAGAAACTTGTCTCATAAATACTTTGTAATATTGTGGAACTATCCACAGGGTTTTAGATTATTTTCGAAAGGCCTTAACTATTTTGTTTGCATTTTTTGAAAAGTATAACTTTGACTTGCAATTTAATTTTGAATTTCAATTCGTTTTCAATCAAAGGGCAATTAGCTTAGTAAGCATGCTGACTTGGCATCTTTAGCGTGGAGTTACTGTAGCTTAATTATCTGGGCGTCACAATTCTCCTCCACTACAAGAAATCTCGTCTCGAGATATAAGAGGGGGACTAATGGGGAAAAGATTTGGTTACGAAATTCTAATGAGTCTTCTCGGCCTAGGTTGCCCTTCTCAAAGAGGTCGATCCATAGCATTGATGTCTTCATATCTCTGCTTCATGTCATCATCCTTTCTTCGGAAATTTCATCGTACTTATGAAAGGACCAGGGGTAACTTCGGAAGAACGGACCTCTGCAAGGTTGACTATCTGGTCGATTACATCGAGAAGGTGGCGGAAAGTAACTCTTGAACTGAAACTTAAGAAAACACCGAGAGCTAAGTAAGAAAGGTACCTGTCGGTGTCAAAACCGGCGGATCTCGGGTAGGGGGTCCCGAACTGTGAGTCAAGGCCGGATAGTAACAGGAGGCAGGGAACACTTTGTTTTACCCAGGTTCGGGCCCTCTCGATGGAGGTAATACCCTACTCCTGCTTGATTAATATTGATGATATGGTTAGTACAAGAGTAGATCTACCACGAGATCAAGGAGGCTAAACCCTAGAAGCTAGCCTATGGTATGATTGTTGTGTATGGAGTTGATTGCCTACGGACTACAACCCTCCGGTTTATATAGACACCGGATAGGGTTAGGGTTACACAGAGTTGGTTACAATGGTAGGAGATCTTGAATATCGCATCGCCAAGCTTGCCTTCCACGCTAAGGAAAGTCCCATCCGGACACGGGACGAAGTCTTCAGTCTTGTATCTTCATAGTCCAGGAGTCCGGCTGAAGGTATAGTCCGGCTACCCGAACACCCCCTAATTCAGGACTCCCTCAGTAGCCCCTGAACCAGGCTTCAATGACGAGTCCGTCGCGCAAATTGTCTTCGGCATTGCAAGGCGGGTTCCTCCTCCAAGTCCTTCGTAGAAGATTGTAAACACCAAGAGTAGTGTCCGGTTCTGCAAAATAAGCTTCCACATATTGCCATAGAGAGAACAATATTAACACAAATCAAATCTGTTGACGTATTCCGCATTGCGCTATCACACTATGGCCAAGTCCTTTACTCGAATCGTTTTTACTTTTCCACCTCAGCCTGTTTTGCGAGGCGGTTTCCTTGGCACTCTCGTCAAAGCAGAGATCGTGTGCCCTTTTTACGGGATTCTCATCAATACGGACGTGGGTAACCCTAACCGCGCCATTTACCATGGCGCTTGGGAGGCAAGCGAGTTTTATTAGGCAGGTGGGGAGGCATAACCGCATCCGCCCATATAAGGGGAAGGGATCCACCTTTTTTCCTACGCCTTCTTCCTCCATTGCCTATCCATCTCCTGCGCACTCGAGCTCCAGCGCCCAAGCCTGCACTTCCCACCTCAACCTTCTCTAGCGATGTCCGGAGCGGGAGGCAAGTGGAAGGTCTCCTCCGTCACGGAGGGCGACATAAAAAAGCTTAGGAAGGCCGGATACTTGTCCAAAGACATCGCGCACCGGCTTCCCGAGAAGGGGCAGCTCCTCCCCACCCCAAGGCCCCATGAGAGGGTAGTATTTCTTCCCCACTTCCTCCGTGGACTGGGTTTTCCACTTCACCCATTCGTCCGGGGCTCATGTTCTACTACGGCCTGGATTCTCACGATCTGGCCCCGAACTTCATCCTCAACATCTCGGCGTTTATCGTCGTGTGCGAGGCTTTCCTCCGCGTCCGCCCCCATTTCGGCCTCTGGCTCAAGACCTTCAACGTCAAGCCCAAGGTGGTGTGCGGCAACCAGGCGGAGTGCGGAGGCGCCATGGCGGGCAAGATTGCCAACGTCCTGTGGTTCGAGGGCTCCTTCGTAGAGACCCTAAAGGGGTGGCAAGCCGGGTGGTTTTACATCACTGAGCCACGCGATCCGAAATGGATCGCAGCCCCCAAGTTCCGATCCAGACCCCCCACGCGGCTCATATCCTGGAAAGAGACGGGCCTATCGTGGGGTAACGAGGAAGAGGTGACCGGACTAAAGACATGCATCTAGTCCCTGGTAAACAAGTCAATCAGGCTTGTAAATGTAGTCGAGGTCATGCTCGTTCGCCGAATCCTCCCGTGCCAACAACGGGACTTTACTCTGTGGGAGTTCGACCCGGCACAGCACCAAACCCTTAATAGGCTCTTCGACACGACGTATGAAGACGTCTGGAAGGTGCTAATCAAAGGTGCCGAGGCTCCCGCATCTGCCTCCGAGGACCGCGGATACAGCTCGCAGCGTCACGCTAGCGAGGTAAGCTATTTTCACCTTTTACAGGATGTTCAGCTTTTTTTTCATAGTTTAACTCTATGCGGGATCTAAACTCCCTTACCTTTGACAGGCTTGGCGGGCGGTATCCGGACCGATTAACTATCCAGCTCCGCTGCCCAAAGAGCCAGCCCCAGCTCTACTAGTGAAGCTGCTGGCTCCGGCGCCTTATGTGGTGCCGGAAAAGAAGGCCAAGAAGAAGAAGACCACGGGGACTCGAAGGAGTACCCGCAATGTGGTGTTGTCATTCTCGTCATCCGACGAGTCCGAGACGCCCTCCTCCCGTGAAAACGAGGAGGAGGAAGAAGAAAACTCTCCCCTCCCAGTGGAGGGAGGAAAGAAAAGGAAGGCCGCCCCAAGGGGGAAGGCCGAAGGGTCCAAGAAAAGGAAAACCCCTCCGCCGGACTACGCCCCCGACGCCGACGAGGACGAAGAGGAGTGGCCGGACAGGGCCAGGCGTCCGGCGAAATCGTAAGTGTTCAGATACCAGAGTAACTCATGATATTCCTTTCGTTGCACAACTTTACCTAATGTCGAATATAATCATGCAGCCCGCCCCGGGCCAAACTCAACGAGTCGCCGAGCGGCTCCCTGGATTCATCGGACGTGAACTCAGTTCCGCCCGCTATCTCCCCCCACACCGCGGACGATGCCGAAGTGGCGTTGCAACGAGCTCCGGGGCAGGAGGAGGTGGTCCTGGAGGAGCCGCAAGGCGACCTCCCGAACTCCAGGAGTAAAGGGGACAAGACCCCCCAGGGCTCCAAGTCCGGCTTTGAGCCGGACACCGTGCCGGAACCTTCAACGATTCCGGACCGCGGTAGGCGAACTCCTCCCAAGAGAAGCAAGCCTTCTGAGCCGGCAGCCTCCGTCCAACCGGAGGTGCCGGACAATCTGCTGGAGGTGCTTGAAGGCGCCTCCATCGACGAGGAGCATCGTACTATTATGAGTACGGTGATCCAGAAGGTTCAGTCCGCCAAAAGCGGACTGAGTGAAGCTTGTGCTAGCCTCCTAACAGGCTTCGAGGTAAGTAAAAAATATGTAAAAATATTACCGCATAGACAGTAGCCCCCGATGCTCTGTTTGGCGTTCGGAAAGAAAAGCCGAATAGAGGATCTATTAAATTTCGCAGGAGTCTAACAATAAAGAGTCAATATGTGTATGCAGGCTTCGCTGCTATCCACTGCTGCACTGACTGCGGAGGTGGGTGTCCTGAAACAGGACCTCGAGCGGACCAAGCAAGAGCTCGGCCTTGCTAAGCGGCAGCTCGAGGAGAAAGAAGGTACGAAATACCTTATAGAAAAAGGTGCCTATAGAGAGGCGTGATTGCAAAAAAAAAACCAGGATTGTGCTGCTTATTGTAGGTGCCACGACTGAGGTGGCGACCCTCAAGTAGGCGCTATCTGAGGCCGAAAAGAAAACAGCCGCGGAGCGCACCGAGCGAGAGAAACTTGGGGCTCAAGTCGGCGAGGTGCAGCAAGAGCTTTAGGCTCTCATGAAAAAACATGACAGTTTGGAGCTTGAGTCAAAGACCCAAGCGTCCGAGCTCGCGACGGCCCTTGAGACTGCCAAGTCTGCCAAGGCCGAAGCCCAAAAGGCCCTCCAAGAGTTGGAGGAGGTGAAAAAGATAGCAGCGGGTAAGGCATTCTTCATGCAAAGCAGAAATATAAAAGTAAACTACTTGTTACTTACCCGAATCCAGAGCTCTCCAGGGGCATTCACAGATCTTCCCCGCAGCGTATCCGATGCCGCCGCATTCTACTGAGCTGAAGAGGGCAGCTCGACGGAGAAGGTGTTCTGGTCTCAGTATGCTGAGGCCGGACACCCTGTGGCCTTAAGCGACCAGCTGAAACAGCTGGTCGAGCTCCACAAGGCGGCCGAACAGGCCATGAAGGCTTCATAGTTCGGCTGTGGCCCGCAGAGGCCCTGCCTGGGAGCTACTTCGGGCTGGTGCGGCGGCTGGTGGAGGCCTGTCCAAGGCTTGAGGTCATCAAGCGCTCCATCTGCATCGAAGGTGCCCGTAGGGCCCTTGCCTGTGCAAAGGTGCACTGGGGTAAGCTGGATGGTGAGGAGCTTGTTAGGGACGGGCCGCCGTCGGGGAAGGAGCATCGCAAGCCCGAGAACTACTATAAGGACGTTCTTGCGGGTGCCCGCCTTGTAGCGGATGAGTGTACCAAGGATGTAATTTTTGAATGAACTCGCTCGATTTTATCCTGTGCGCTGAAAACTTGTTCATATGCGCTAAGCAATGCTTATTGAATTTAAAATATTATTTTCTGTGCGGCCGTTTATCAAAAATTGAGAGATGGCCAGTCGTCGGCTTCTGCCCCCATGCCACTAGTGCTGGGGTGTTCGGTGATAAACCTGTGCGCTCTTTTTCCCATGTTTGGGTCCTTCGAGGGAGGCGCTCAGCATGACGAACCAGGCAATCGGACTATAATGCTTGAACACTCTCACTTAGCCATAGAACTTTATAATTTTAAATTTCGGCAAAGCCCCTAGTTCGGAAGACTGAGTTCGGGGCGCTATCCACGCCTTGGCTGGGGTTATCCAGCTCCTCGCTCGAAGTGGCATAAGTCTTTAGGGACTCGAAAAACCTCTCGAACAGCGACCGGTCTCTTGCCTCATCATGACAGTCAGTTTTAGCTTTCTCCACTGAGGTGCTTAACCCAGCTCAACCGGGGCACAATCGCAGTGGTTCTCCTAGTGCTACCTTAGCCGATATAGCGGAACGTAAGGTAGCAAAACATAGGAGCTGGGCAAACCCAACTATTGACCCAAATCATGATTCAGAGCCGATGCATATAGTGCTATAAGTTCGGGGTGCCGCACTTGTGAAAGTGTACGGGCTTCTCACACCATATTAAAGGGTACTGAAGCCCCTGGCGTACTTGCCATACCACAGTGTACGGGTGCAACATGTCATTAATGAACATATATAAAAGAGAGTAATGCAAAAAATAGACAAAAAGCTAAGCATTGTTTATAGAGAGGCTATTTATCAAAGCCGAACGATACAAATAGTGCGGTAAGCAGAAGATATTGGACTATTCAGTATGTCCTGACCAGGGGTAGGCCGCGGAATTGTATTTAAAACAGGTATAGCGCTCGTAACAGAGACCACCTGGGATTCCATAATGTGCATGGCTTGTCTGCCTCCCTGGATCTTGCATCGTTTGTGCGGCAGTCAAATTGCCGAACAGGTCATCCGAAGTATGGAGTCCTGAAAGTAAGAAAAATTAAAAAAAGAATACGGCAGCCCCTAGTATGTTTTAGGCCGTATTTTGGGTGTGTCGTTATTGTGCCCCTTCCCCTGTGCCCATGATATTTCCAGGGCGTAGTTATGTACGCGAGGTACTGGTTTCGCTATATTGCGAAAGCTGGGGTTGGGGCCGCATTGCTACGCTTGCTCAGAGCGTGCCAGGCGGTTCTGCTGTGGATTACTCCGGGCGCGCTTGGCAGTGTCTGGCTTTTTAATGGCCGAACTAGAGAATTGCCTGAGAAGGCTACTTTGTACCTCCGCTGCGAGAGCCGCCGTATGCTCCTCCGTATGAAGGGAGTGTTCGGTGTTTCCGTTGACCGTAATTACTCCTTGAGGGCCTGGCATCTTGAGCTTGAGATATGCGTAGTGCGGCACCGTATTGAACTTTGCGAATGCGGTTCGTCCGAGCAGGGCGTGATAGCCACTGCGAAACGGGACTATGTCGAAGTTTAACTCTTCGCTTTGGAAATTGTCCGGGGATCCGAAGACCACGTCAAGTGTTACTGAGCCTGTACAGTTGGCTTCTACACCTGGTATGACGCCTTTAAAGGTCGTTCTTGTGGGCTTAATCCTTGAGGGATCTATGCCCATTTTCCGCACTGTATCCTGATAAAGCAGGTTCAGGCTATTGCCGCCGTCCATGAGGACTCTTGTGAGGTGAAATCCGTCGATGATTGGGTCAAGAACCAATGTGGCGAAGCCGCCATGACGGATGCTAGTGGGATGGTCCCTTCGATCAAAAGTGATCGAGCAGGAGGACCATTGGTTGAACTTTGGGGCGACTGGCTCTATCGCGTATACGTCCCATAGCGCACGCTTCCGCTCCCGCTTGGGAATGTGGGTTGCGTATATCATGTTCACCGTCCGCACTTGTGGGGGAAAGCCCTTCTGTCCATTGTTGTTCGGCGGCTTGGGCTCCTCGTCGTTGCTGTGCAGCCCCTTGTCTCTGTTTTCGGCCCTTAACTTGCCTGCCTGCTTGAACACCCAACAGTCCCTGTTAGTGTGATTGGCTGGCCTTTCGGGGGTGCCATGTATCTGGCACAAGTGATCGAGTATTCGGTCCAAAGTGGACGGGCCCTGAGTATTCTTTTTGAATGGCTTTTTCCGATGACTGGATTTATTGCCTTTGAATCCGGCATTGACTGCCGTGTCTTCATTGCTGTCGCTATTGACGCGGCGTTTTTGCTTATTCCGACGTGTCCTGCCACTTTTGTCCTTGGTGTCCGAATTACCAGGGTTCTTTGATAAGTTGTTACTGCGAGCTAGCCAGTTGTCTTCTCCCGCGCAAAAGCAGGTCATGAGTGTCGTGAGGGCTGCCATGGATTTCGGCTTTTCCTGTCCCAGGTGCCGGGCAAGCCACTCGTCGCGGATGTTATGCTTGAAGGCTGCTAGGGCCTCTGCGTCCGGACAGTCAACTATCTGGTTTTTCTTTGTTAGGAACCGTGTCCAGAATTGTCTGGCCGATTCCTCTGGCTGCTGAATTATGTGGCTTAAGTCGTCGGCATCCGGCGGTCGCACATAAGTGCCCTGGAAGTTGTCGAGGAATGCGGCTTCCAGGTCCTCCCAAGAACCGATTGAGTCTGCTGGCAAGCTGTTAAGCCAATGCCGGGCCGGTCCTTTAAGTTTGAACGGGAGGTATTCGATGGCGTGTAGATCATCGCCGCGTGCCATGTGGATGTGAAGGAGATAATCCTCGATCCATACCGCCGGGTCTGTTGTGCCATCGTATGATTCGATGTTTACGGGTTTGAAGCCCTCTGGGATTTTATGATCCATTACTTCATTCGTGAAGCATAGCGGGTGTGCGGCCCCTCTGTACTGGGCTATATCACGATGCAGCTCGGAAGAGCTATGTCTGTTGTGTTCGGCCCGGCCGGATTTGTTGTATCCGGAGTGAAGATCATTGTCACATGCCATAGGGCGCCTACGCGATCCGTAGATCGATCTTGTTTGTCTTGCCTTATCCTCCAGTATGTCTTGCAGGTCGGGTGCATTTTCCCGTGCCTTAGTTGAGCGGCGTCGGGGCATGGCTTGGGTGGAGGGCCGACAGGCCTCTCTGTCGCGACCGCGAGGTGGCCGGTCTGCCATGTCATGCGCTGGTGATGTAGGTGCTTCCTCCTCTGATCGGGGTAGCGGCCTGCGCTTCGGGTAACTCTTGGAGGAGCGTTCGAGTTCATACTCTTCGGCCGCAAGGTCTTCAGTCCATCTGTCAGCTAGCAATTCTTGCGCAGCTCTAAGCTATTGCTGCTTTTTCTTGAGGCTGCTTGCCATGGCTAAAAGCCTACGTTTAAAACGCTCTTGTTCGGCGGGGTCTGATGGTATGCCGAATTCGTCGTCATCGAGGCTAGCCTCGTCTTCGGAGGGAGGCGTATAGTTATCGTCCTCGACCTCTCGGTCTGCCACTCTTTCATGAGGGCTGGTTTCTCCATCTTCCTGTGCCGAATTTTGCTGAGGTGGGTGTTCTTCGGCGCTATCCGGGGTAGTATTATCTCCCGTGCCGGAATCACCGTTTTTGCTTTGGCGGGATTTAGAGCGGCGCCGCTGACGCCGGCGCTTTTGCTGTTTCTTGGGGGCATCATCCCCCACTGTTCCATCGCCATCTCCATCTTTTGGAGTATCCACCATATATATGTCATATGACGAGGTGGCCTTCCAGCGCCCTACAGGTGCTGGTTCTTGTTCGTCTCCTGCATCGTCGTCTATGCCGTCGATGTCTTCAGAGTCGAAGTCCAGCGTGTTGGTTAAGTCGTCGACAGTGGCTACGAAGTGGGTGGTGGGTGGGCTTTGAATTTCTTCGTCGTCCGTATCCCAACCTTGCTGACCATAGTCCGGCCAGGGCTCTCCTGATAAAGAGAGAGACTTTAGAGAATTCAGGATGTCGCCGAAGAGCGAGTGCTGAAAGATGTCCGCGGCGGTGAACTCCATGATCGGTGCCCAATCGGATTCGATCGGCAGGGGCGCGGGGGGCTCGGAGCTCGGAGAGGAATCCGGCTCCTCGGAGTCACGGGCCATGCGGAGTGCGGGGCTGGAGTTCGGCTCAATCACCTCTGAGATCGCAGCCCCTGAGGCAGCGTCCAACCGCTGATCCTCGATTGGTGCAGTAGGCTCCGAATCAATGGTCGGAACCGATGCGTGTGCGGCCTCCAAGGCGCTGTTCGGTGGCAGAGTTATATCATGCCCATCGAGACAGTGTGGCGCGCTTGGCTGTGGCTCGAATCCGTCGAAGATCAAGTCCCCGCGGATGTCAGCCGTGTAGTTTAGGCTTCCAAACCTGACCTGATGGCCAGGGGTGTAGCTTTCGATTTGTTCAAGGTGGCCAAGCGAATTGGCCCGCAGTGCGAAGCTGCCGAAGACCAAGATCTGTCCGGGGAGAAAAGTCTTACCCTAGACTGCATCGTTGTTGATGATCGAAGGAGCCATCGAGCCTAAAAGCGACGACACAGAGGAACTCTCAATGAAAGCACCAATGTCGGTGTCAAAACCGGCGGATCTCGGGTAGGGGGTCCCGAACTGTGCGTCAAGGCCGGATGGTAACAGGAGGCAGGGAACACTTTGTTTTACCCAGGTTCGGGCCCTCTCGATGGAGGTAATACCCTACTCCTGCTTGATTAATATTGATGATATGGGTAGTACAAGAGTAGATCTACCACGAGATCAAGGAGGCTAAACCCTAGAAGCTAGCTTATGGTATGATTGTTGTGTATGGAGTTGATTGCCTACGGACTACAACCCTCCGGTTTATATAGATACCGGATAGGGTTAGGGTTACATAGAGTCGGTTACAATGGTAGGAGATCTTGAATATCGCATCGCCAAGCTTGCCTTGCACGCTAAGGAAAGTCCCATCCGGGCACGGGACGAAGTCTTCAGTCTTGTATCTTCATAGTCCAGGAGTCCGGCTGAAGGTATAGTCCGGCTACCGGAACACCCCCTAATCCAGGACTCCCTCAGTACCATAAAAAGTTTCAAGCGAGTAGGCAATCGTTCGATGCCTGAAACAGGGCGTGAAAGGGGTTCAAAGCAACGGGGATAAGTATTGTGTTGGATACCATAATTGATGATCCCTCAAAAGGTGGCTCATGAATTACATACGAGGCCACGTGCGAGGAACAACCTTGGGAATAGGGGTGTACAGGAGTCAGGTTTCGAACCTGTGGAACTATGGGTTATGGGCCCACCATGTGGGTTAAATGTAGGAAGTGCGGTGACATCTTGCACGGTCATGATGGCAAGGCATGTCAGAGGGTAGCCTGTCAGTTATGTCAGCAACAACGTCGGTACCAAGGGTGAGGGATAAAGAGAACCATTTTCCTGCTCGTTGAACGAGGCGGACCAATAGGCAAAGTTCTTGTCCATCGGTGTTACCGAAATTTCATCAACAAAGGTAACATGGTCTTTCTAACAGAGTGGTACAACGAGGTGTTTACATAAGCAGTGATATATTACTGCTTATACAATATAGATCACAAGAAGGTTTAAACAAACCAATGGAAAGGGAAAGTGATTATCAGGTTTAAACAGAACAATGGAAAGGAACATGTGTTTAAACACATATTTCAAGGGTATATTCTTCCCAAGGACAAGCAAAGCATGATTTCCTTGATAGGATATAATGTAGAAAACCATTTAGGTAAGGGGGGGGGGGGATTTCATGACATTACCATATAGTATTTGGGTAATTGAGCAGGAAACATTTAGCATTGGGCTTCAAATGTTCTCTTTGAAAATTGGAGTACCTCAGACATGCTTCGAGATAGCATTGACATGGTCTTCAAGCAAATGTCAGACTCTGGATACACGAAGGGATTCATCAGGAACAACTTGTAGAATAAGTCTTACAATTTCCTCATGGAAGAATGGTTAACCTTGTTAAAAATGAAACTATAACAACAGGTCCTCTGGTCAGGTGTGCTAGGCATGACTCAAGTTAAAGGAATGATGAAGCGAAAGGTTATTGGAACCACGAGTACGACACAAACTCGAAATCAAGCTTGCTAATCAAGGCGAAATGATATGATGAGGAAGATCGACGTAAGCTTAGCTCATCGTCGAAAGTTGTACTCCAGGAATAAGGACCAGGTAGCACAGTTAAAATCAGCACGATAATGATATAGCCAATCAGGCTAGGAATGACTTGAAGGATTATTAAACTCGTAAGCAACGAGAATTACTTAGAGTTATTGAATTGTAGTGCGGAATCAATTCACTTATCGGTGTTCTCGAGTGACTAATAACTCAGAACCCGGGGAAAATCTGAAAACGGCGAGAAGCAATACTAGATGAAGACTCATAGGAAGCAGCACAGTTCTTTGATATTCTCGAGATACCGGAGGGCAATACTCGAAGGAAGATCAAAATAGAGGTTGTGGAGAAGTATCGATCAATCGAAGACAAGTATTTTAACTTGTTTGAGAAATGGAATTAAGGAGAAAATGTGGTCGGAACCATGATTGCAAAAAGGCCAGATCCCAGATATAAGATGAGCTTATACCAAGGGAATAATTTAATTTAAGAGAAGCTTTAATGGTAAGATCTACATCGTGTCCTTGGGTATGAACACAAAGTTCAAGGTCGACTCCCACTCCTCCAATGCATAACCTTTCATTCACTGCAAAAAAATGATTTCAGTGTGAAAACCTACCGGGTGAATTACTAGAGGAGTATGACCCGTGAAAAGTTTTCGGGTTCACACAGATTAAGGAAGGCATAAGGTTCAACCCATCGAGATATCTTCGAAACATATACCTCAAGTTTCAAGAGTAAATATCACCAGCTCGAAAGTAGAGCATGGTTGGCCAAGGCAGAGGATACAGTTTACCAAAGGCATTATATACCTGTGGAAAGGCTCACATGGTTATTGAATATTAAGGACGATGTCGGATGAAATCCAACAATGGATCTGACGATCCACAACGGAGCTGATGTGAGTATCGGTACTCTACTAAAAGAAGAAAGAATGCAAGGGGATCAGATGATAGAAACAACTGAGTAACTCAAAGCTCAATTGCATAGGAATTACGAATTCCAAGACAAGGGATCAGAAGCAATGCTCTGATTAGGGATGGATAAGTTGTATAGCCTTAGGGGTACAATCGATGGCAAATTGATTGGTCGAGATCCAGCTCATGTTTAAAATGGTGTCTGAGTCGGAAGGATGAATAGCATCTGGTTGAGGATTGCGAGCATTCGCACTTATTGAATCAATGGGCTCAAAATGATAGTGGCAAAGGATGCCAATAAGATTACTATACTTATGGGATTAACCATAATGCAAGCAAGCAAGAATTTCAAGAGCAATAAGCTGCTGAGGGTTTTCGGAAGATCAAATAGTATTTCGAAGACTTTGGTGAAACATATGAACAATTGGGGATGAATGGATACTCAGTAAGTGCAAGAATTATCCGTAGGGGTATTCAGGTGGCAAAGATCTGCAATGCAATGGCTCAAGAGATTCTTAAAAGTCAAAGAACAATTCGATGCATCTTGTAATAACAAGAGAAGCTAGGGATGAATGTAAGAATGGCAAGGGTAAGAAGTTATCCATAAGGATTTGTCGGTGGTAGCGAATTGCAAAAGAAGTGGGCACAAAGCTCGAGAGAACTTCCTAGAGTATCTTCGGAATCTTCTGGTGCAGCAAGTGATCATTAGGAGTGAGGGGCTCTCTAGGAGGAAGTAGTTACGAGAACCTAGAGCCGGCGTTAGTAAAAATCAATTAACCTGAATAGAAAAGAGATCAGAGTCCCAGAGTATAGGTCGAGGAATAAAAGATCCTAATATCACCCAGATGGCGACGTGGGCTCGTAAGACACACATCCATGTTAGTAAAACTTTTGTAATGACTAGACTCGACTTCGGCCAAGGAGTGTGGAGGGGGATTCCTACAGGCAGTTGGCTCTGATACCAACTTGTGATGCCCCCGATTCAATTGTACACTAATCATACACGCAAATGTGTATGATCAAGATCAGGGACTCACGGGAAGATATCACAACACAACTCTACAAATAAAAAAAGTCATACAAGCATCATATTACAAGCCAGGGGCCTCGAAGGCTCGAATACAAGAGCTCGATCATAGACGAGTCAGCGGAAGCAACAATCTCTGAGCACAGACATAATATAAACAAGTTTGCCTTAAGAAGGCTAGCATAAACTAGGATACAGATCGAAAGAGGCGCATGCCTCCTGCATGGGACCCTCCTAAACTACTCCTGGTCGTCGTCAACGGGCTGCATGTAGTAGTAGGCGCCTCCCGAGTAGTAGTAGTCGTCATCGACAGTGGCGTCTGGCTCCTGGGCTCCAATGTCTGGTCGCAGCAATCGGGTATAGAAAGGGGGAAAAGAGGGAGCAAAGCAACCGTGAGTACTCATCCAAAGTACTCGCAAGCAAGGAGCTACACTACATATGTATGCATTGGTATCAAATGGATTAAGGGTATCATATGTGGACTGAACTACAGAATGCCGGAATAAGAGGGGGATAGCTAGTCCTTTCGAAGACTACGCTTCTGGTAACCTCCATCTTGCAGCAGGAGAAGAGAGTAGATGGTAAGTTCACCAAGTAGCATCGTGTACCATAATCCTAACCGATGATCCTCCCCTCATCGCCCTGTGAGAGAGCGATCACCGGTTGTATCTGACACTTGGAATGGTGTGTTTTATTAAGTATCTGGTTCTAGTTGTCATAAGGTCAAGGTACAACTCCAAGTCATCCTGTTACCGAAGATCACGGCTATTCGAATAGATTAACTTCCCTGCAGGGGTGCACCACATAACCCAACACGCTCGATCCCATTTGGCCGGACACACTTTTCTGGGTCATTCCCGGCCTCGGAAGATCAACACGTCGCAGCCCTACCTAGGCACAACAGAGAGGTCAGCACGCCGGTCTAAATCCTATGGCGCTGGGCTCTGCGCCCATCGCCCATTGCACACCTGCACGTTTACACGGCCGGTGAGCAGACCTAGCCTCCCTTATACAAGAGCAGGTGTTCCAGTCCAACCTGGCGCGCGCCGCTCAGTCGCTGACATCACGAAGGCTTCGGCTGATACCACGACGTCGAGTGCCCATAACTGTCCTCGTGTAGATGGTTAGTGCGTATAGGCCAGTGGCCAGACTCAGATCAAATACCAAGATCTCGTTAAACGTGTTAAGTATCCGCGAACGCCGACCAGGGCCTGGCCCACCTCTCTCCTAGGTGGTCTCAATTTGCCCTGTCGCTCCGCCTCAAAGTAACAGTCAGGGGCGGTCGGGAACCCAGGCCCACCTCTACCAGGACGGAGCCACCTGCCCCATCAGCCCCCATCTCCGAACAGTATCATAAGTAATGTAACAGTATAAGTATATATCATATGCCCGTGATCACCTCCTGAAGTGATCACGGCCCAGTAGTATAGCATGGCAGACAGACAAGAGTGTAGGGCCACTGATGGAACACTAGCATCCTATACTAAGTATTTAGGATTGCAGGTAAAGGTATCAACAGTAGTAGCAAGGACAAGCTATGCATCAGGATAGGATAACGGCAAGCAGTAACATGCTACACTACACTAATGCAAGCAGTAGAGAGAAGAATAGGCGATATCTGGTTATCAAAGGGGGGCTTTCCTGGTTGCTCTGGCAAGAAGGGTTCGTCGTCGATGTAGTCGATCACAGGGATACTGACAGCGGTCTCGGGGTGTACCAGAAAGAAGTAACGGAGGGGAACACAATAAATAACAGAGCAATCAAAGCATCACAGAGCATAACATGGCAATACGTGGTGCTAGAGGTGACCTAACGCGGTATGAGGTGATACCAGTGAAGGGGGGAAACATCCGGGAAAATATCCCCGGTGTTTCGCGTTTTCGGACAGATGATTCGGAGGGGGAAAGTCGCGTGTACGCTATGCTAGGGACGTGTGACGGACGAACGGACTGCGTATTTGAGATCGTCTCGTCGTTCTGAGCAACTTTCGTGTATAAAGTATTTTCATCCGAGGTACGGTTTATTTTATATTAATTTGCAAAGTTTTCATTGATTTTCCGAGTTACAGAATTCTTTTAATTTGAAAATAAAACAGCAAAATACTTTTGTCATCTAGTGCTATTCTAGCCATAGTGTATGCGAGTGGGGTCAGTGGGGTTGGGTTGACCCAGTCAAATATTGACAAGTCAACATATGAACAATGTAGGGGCCACATGTCATTGACTTTGGCTTTTCTTAAAATTTGTTTTTCTGTAAACTATCAAGGGTCCACATGTCATCTACTAATGGACTAATCAACTAGTATTACTAATTAGACTAACTAACTAAATTAGTCCCTAAACTAGTCTACTATTTGAGCCGGCCACACACACAGAACACACACTCACGCACACACACATAGCGCACACACACACACATCTCACGGCCACACACACATAACACACACTCTCACGGCCACACACACATAACACACACACACGCACGCACACGTAGCACACACACGCACATCTCACGGCCACACACACACGGAACACACACTCACGCACACACACATAGCACACACATGCACATCTCACGGCCACACACACAGCGCCATGGCCAGCTCCAACAACAGCAGCCGGCGGCAGTAGCAGCCATGGGCGCGAGGCAAGCAGCAATGCAGTAGGCCGCAGCAAGCAGGAGTGCACGCAGTGGCAAGCAGAGCAGCCCCGCTGCAAGTAACAGAACAAGGCAGCGACAGCAGCTAAAACAGAGCAGCGGCAGTGGTGGCCGGAAGCAGCAGCACGGCAGCTGTAACGCCCCGTGACCGATGTGCCAGGTGTCGTCCAGTTATTCGCTGTTGTTGCTTTGTCATTGCTTGCGTGTCATGCATTGCATATCATGTCATCATGTGCATTTCATTTGCATACGTGTTCGTCTCATGCATCCGAGCATTTTTCCCGTTGTCCGTTTTGCAATCTGGCGCTCCGTTCTCCTCCGGTGGTTATTTCTACCTTCTTCTCATGTGTGGGGATTAAACATTTCCGGATTGGACCAAGACTTGCCATGCGGCCTTGATTTACTATCGGTAGAACGCCTGTCAAGTTTCGTACCATTTGGACTTCGTTTGATACTCCAACGGTTAACCGAGGGACCGAAAAGGCCTCGTGTGTGTTGCAGCCCAACACCCCTCCAAAGTGGCCCAAAACCCACCTAAACCTTCTCCATCATCTCGGACGTTCGATCACGATCGCGTGGCCGAAAACCGCACCTCATTTGGACTCTCCTAGCTCCCTCTACCTATAAATATGTGATCCCCTCCGTAATATTCGCGGTACAAACCCTAACCTTCGTCCTCCTTGCGCCACCGGACACGTCCGCCCGGCGGCCGGACATATCCACCCCGCCCGGCGGCCGGACATGTCCACCCCGCCCGGCCACCTCACTCCGACCAATGGGGATCCGCCACGTCACCACCGCCACCGCCCTCACCCAATCGGACGCCGCCACCTCGCCCGCGCCTCTCTCTCCTCCGCCGCGGCCCGTGGGGCCCGAGTCAGGCCCGCCCGGGCCCGGAGGCGCCTGCCGCCGCTCTTGCACGCCCAGGCCGCGCCGAACCTCATCGCCGGGCCGCGCTCGACGCCGCTGGATGCCTCGCCGCCGCCACCATGCTCGCCGGCGTCCTGCCCCGCCGCCTCAGTCGCCAGACCACCCCACGCCACCTCGCCCCGCGCGCCTTGCCGGAGCGTGCGCCACCGCCGCCCTTGTCGCGGATCCGGTCGGGCCGGACCGAATCCGGTCGCCCCCGAGCGCCCTGGCCATCCTCCGGCGTCGTCCCGCCGCCCCATCGCCGGAGAGGCCACCGGCATCGTCGTGACCTCGGAACCCTATATTTAGATCTGGAGGTGATATTTCCACTAAGTCCCAAATTTCCTGATTCAGATGCTCTTGTTCATCATGCCAGAACTCATCATCCGTAACTCCGATTTGAGCATATAGCATATCAAAGTGTTTGCCTCAGAGAGTACATCATTTCATCTCATTGCATCATTTTCATTTGAGTTCATCTTGATGCCCGAAATGCTGTTAGAAGAGTGCTACTTGAGATAATTGTCAGATATGTTGCTCCATTTAGATATTTGTCATTTTTGCCATGGTTATTGTATGCATGATATGCCCATGAGCTCTACATGTGTTTTGTTAAGGGTTTTGCCATCTACCAGAGGTGCAACCCATGTACTTTTGTGATGTGTGTGGTGACTAGCACAAGCTTGCAAAGTGAGGCACATGGTAATGCTGATTTCAGGGATTTAGCATTTCCACTAAGTCCTTGAGCTATTTATCTCATATGGTCATATGTTCATGTTGTTTCCTAGTGATCCGTGCCTCTTTTGAGGATGATCAATAAGGATGTTTTGTTAACCTTTTAGTGCTCTATCCATCCGTGTCTTGTTTGCAATTATGGAGCACCCTAGCTTGAGTCAATCGAGCTCTACTTTTGCTACTTCGTGAATCTGGGCAGATTGTCTACTTGTTAGCGATTTTGCTGTGGATGTTGTAGTTGATCCGTGCATGCTATGCTATTGTTCTTGCCATGTCTAGCTTGTATTTTGTGTATTCTTGATGAGTGTATGCTTAGTTTGCCATGACTTGCTCTGTAGTGAGTGCATCGAGCTCGTAAACATGCCTACTTGATATCTGTTTCAGCATGCTCCAGTTTTCACTAAGTCTGAAAACTGATTATGTTTATGCCATGTTCACATGCTTGCAAATGTATTTTCTGATCCCTTTTGGCTCAAGGTCACTAAGGAACTTTTGTTAAGCTCTTTGAGTAGCTCCATGCCATGCTTTACTTTGCCATGTTCAGGTTCTGTAGCTTATAGTTTTCATGCTCCAAAGAGTACTATCTGATCTGAAATTCCAGGCTTGTGTTAATTTCACTAAGTCTGAAATCTGTTTACCAAATGCATTTTTGCCATGCTTGTTTGAACCTGTTAATGGATGAAATGGCCGTAGCTCAGTGCTAGACTTTTGTTAAGCATCATGAATGGATCCCTGCCATGTATTTTGATGCCATGTTTGGGTGCTGTAGAATGTTCATCTTGTTGCATTTAGATGGCTACTTGCTGTAAATCGCAGACCGTGGTCACATTTGCATTGCTTGCCATTTCCAAACCGTAGCTCCGATTCTGGCGTTCTTTATATTGTTTTCAAGTGATTTCATCTCATCTTTCCAGTGGCACACTTGGTTTTCCAAGTTGAGGCCAGGTTCATGCATTCCTTGTCCAATCATGCATATGCATTGCATACCGCATCCCGCATACCATACCATGTTCATGTGTTGGTTGTTTACTATGTTGTGTGCTTCTTTCCGGTGTTTGCTTCTTCGGGTTGGTTCCGGTAACGTCGCGTTTGTGAGGACCCGTTCGTCTACGTCCGTTTGTCTTCTTCATGGACTCGTTCTTCTTCTTTGCGGGATTTCAGGCAAGATGATCTTACCCTCGAAATCACTTCTATCTTTGCTTGCTTAGTTGCTCGCTCTTTTGCCATGCCTATGCTGCGATACCTACCACTTGCTTTCCATGCCTCCCATATTGTTGAACCAAGCCTCTAACCCACCTTGTCCTAGCAAACCGTTGTTTGGCTATGTTACCGCTTTGCTCAGCCCCTCTTATAGCGTTGTTAGTTGTAGGTGAAGATCGAAGTTTGTTCCTTGTTGGAACATGGAGATGTTGTTCCTTGTTGGAACATGTTTACTTGTTGGGATATCACACTATATCTTATTTAATTAATGTATCTATATACTTGGTAAAGGTGGAAGGCTCGGCCTTATGCCTGGTGTTTTGTTCCACTCTTGCCGCCCTAGTTTCCGTCATATCGGTGTTATGTTCCAGGATTTTGTGTTCCTTACGCGGTTGGGTTATAATGGGAACCCCTTGACAGTTCGCTTTGAATAAAACTCCTCCAGCAAGGCCCAATCTTGGTTTTACCATTCGCCACCTAGCCTTTTTCCCTTGGGAGTCGCGCATCCCGAGGGTCATTTTTATTTTAACCCCCCCGGGCCAGTGCTTGTCTAAGTGTTGGTCCGAAATGGGCAGCCTGCAGGGCCACCTCGGGGAAACTTGAGGGCTGGTTTTACTTGTAGCTTGACCTATCCGTTGTTGCCCTGAGAACGAGATATGTGCAGCTACCATCAGGATGTCGGCGCATCGGGCGGCTTTGCTGGATTTGTTTTACCATTGTCGAGGATGTCTTGAAGAACCGGGATACCGAGTCTGATCGGAATGTCTCGGGAGGAGGTCTATTCCTTCGTTGACCGTGAGAGCTTGTCATGGGCTAAGTTGGGACACCCCTGTAGGGATTTGAACTTTCGAAAGCTGTGCCCGCGGTTATGGGCAGATGGGAATTTGTTAATGTCCGGTTGTAGAAAACCTGAAGTTGACCTTAATTAAAATGCATCAACCGCGTGTGTAATCGTGATGGTCTCTTTCCGGCGGAGTCCGGGAAGTGAACACGGTTGTTGGAGTTATGCTTGACGTAGGTTGTTCCAGGATCACTTCTTGATCATAGTTGTTCGAACGTGCTTTGCCTTCTCTTCTCGCTCTCATTTGCGTATGTTAGCCACCATATATGCTAGTCGCTTGCTGCAGCTCCACCTCATACCTTTTACCTTACCCATAAGCTTAAATAGTCTTGATCGCGAGGGTGCGAGATTGCTGAGTCCCGGTGACTCACATATACTTCCAAAACCAGCTTGCAGGTGCCGATGAGTCCATGCAGATGACGCAACCAAGCTCAGGAGGAGCTCGATGAAGATCTTGTCCTTTGTGTTGTTTCGTTCTAGTTGATCAGTAGTGTGCCCAGTTGGGGTCGATCGGGGACCGTGTCGCACTTGGGGTTCTTCTTTTATTTTGGTTTCGTAGTCGGACCTTGACAGTATTTGGATGTTGTAATGTTTTATTCATTTAATTGTGTGAAGTGGCGATTGTAAGCCAACTATGTATCATTTCCCTTATGTATTACATGGGTTGTGTGAAGATTACCTCACTTGCGACATTACTTTCAATGCGGTTATGCCTCTAAGTCGTGCTTCGACACGTGGGAGATACAGCCGCATCGAGGGCGTTACAGCAGCGGACGGGCGCGGCAACGCGCGAGCATGGTCGGGCGCCGGTCAGGGCGCGGGCCGATTGACCTGTGCTGCGGACATAGGGTGTGTCGGCACGGCCAGGGCGCACACTTGGCGGCCAGGATTAAGGGTGCGAGCGCGGTGAGTGTAACATGGTCGCGGTGACCGTGGCCATCGGTCGGAACTTGGGTGACGCAATAGAGCAACGAACAGAGGGGGGATCGATGGGAATGGGGGTGTAGCTCACAAGGGAAGGCCGAGGACGCATCCGGCAGGGCGGAGGAGCTTCAGTGAGGTAGATCGGGCGCGGGGCAGTGGCGCCTGTAGGCGAGGAAGATGCATCGATCCCGCCCAGTGCTTCCCCGCTCGAACCGGTAGAAGTAGCCGAAGGAGACGTCCATGGTACAACTCCTGGACAACTTTTCAGGCACCGGGGGAGTCGGTGGCCGCGACGACGACGATGTCCATGATGAGTAGCTCTCGGGCAAACTTCCGAATCGAAAGAGAGAGAGAGAGAGAGAGGTAGAGGAATTTGGGGCTAGGGTTTTCGTCTACTGGGTCGGGGTGACCTTATCCTCCTCGTGGAGGTACTGGATGCTCGACACGGCGGCCAGGGAGGCGTGGATGGCCGCCCGATCCCCCTGCTCCCACTGTAGCGAGAGGTAGCAGGAGACGTGGACTTGGGTTGGGCCTCCTCCTATAGTAGTAGGCCTAAGTGTCTAGCATTTTCTTCATTTTCTTTTCTTTTAAACTTTCTGTTTTGATTTGTTTTAGATCCAAATAAATTTGTTACATAAGAAACTTGTCTCATAAATACTTTGTAATATTGTGGAACTATCCGCAGGGTTTTAGATTATTTTCGAAAGGCCTTAACTATTTTGTTTGCATTTTTTGAAAAGTATAACTTTGACTTGCAATTTAATTTTGAATTTGAATTCGTTTTCAATCAAAGGGCAACTAGCTTAGTAAGCATGCTGACTTGGCATCTTTAGCATGGAGTTACTGTAGCTTAATTATCTGGGCGTCAGACATGTATGGTGAACCGTTATGTAACAAAGTTGGAGCATGAGGTATTTTTTGATTGTCTTCCTTATGAGTGGCGGTCGGGGACGAGCGATGGTCTTTTCCTACCAATCTATCCCCCAAGGAGCACGCGTGCAGTACTTTATTTCGATGACTAATAGATTTTTGCAATAAATATGTGAGTTCTTTATGATTAATTTTGAGTCCATCGATTATACGCACTCTCACCCTTCCACTATTGTTAGCCTCTCTAGTACCACGCAACTTTCGCCGGTACCATACGCCCACCATATACCTTCCTCAAAACAGCCACCATACCTACTTATTATGGCATTTCCATAGCCATTCTGAGATATATTGCCATGCAACTTTCCACCATACGTTTTGTTATGACACATTCCATCATTGTCATATTGCTTTCCATGATCATGTAGTTGACATCGTATTTGTGGTAAAGCCACCATTCATAATTCTTTCATACATGTCGCTCTTGAGTCATTGCACATCCCAGTACACCACCGGAGGCATTCATATAGAGTCATATTTTGTTCTAAGTATCGAGTTGTAATTCTTGAGTTGTAAGTAAATAAAAGTGTGATGATCTTCATTATTAGAGCATTCTCCCATGTGAGGAAAAAAATAAAAGGGAGGCCAAAGAAGCCAAACAAAAAAGAAAAAAAAGAGAAAAAGAGAGAAGGGGCAATGTTACTATCCTTTTCCACACTTGTGCTTCAAAGTAGCACCATGATCTTCATGATAGAGAGTCTCCTATGTTGTCACTTTCATAAACTAGTGGGATTTTTTCATCATAGAACTTGGCTTGTATATTCCAACAATGGGCTTCCTCAAATTGCTCTAGGTCTTCATGAGCAAGCACGTAGGATGCACACCCACTTAGTTTTTTTGAGCTTTCATAAACTTATAGCTCTAGCGCATCCGTTGCATGGCAAGCCCTACTCACTCACATTGATATCTATTGATGGGCATCTCCATAGCCCGTTGATACGCCTAGTTGATGTGAGACTATCTTCTCCCTTTTTTTCTTCTCCACAACCACCATTCTATTCCATCTATAAGTGCTATGTCCATGGCTCACGCTCATGTATTGCATGAAAGTTGAAAAGGTTTGAGAAGACCAAAAGTATGAAACAATTGCTTGGCTTGTCATCGAGGTTGTGCATGATTTGAATATTTTGTGTGATGAAGATGGAGCATAGCCAGACTATATGATTTTGTAGGGATAAGCTTTCTTTAGCCATGTTATTTTGAGAAGACATAATTGCCTTGTTAGTATGCTTGAAGTATTGTTGTTTTTATGTCAATATTAAATTTTTGTTTTGAATCTTATGGATCTGAACATGCAAGCCACAATAAAGAAAAATTACATGGATAAATATGTTAGGTAGCATTCCACATCAAAAATTCTGTTTTTATCATTTACCTACCCGAGGACGAGCAGGAATTAAGCTTGGGGATGCTTGATACGTATCCAACGTATCTATAATTTTTGATTGTTACATGCTATTATATTATCTATTTTGGATGTTTTATATGCAGTAATATGCTATTTTATATTATTTTTGGGACTAACCTATTAACTGAGAGCCCAGTGCCAGTTTCTGCTTTTCCTTGTTTTTGAGCTTCGTAGAAAAGGAATACCAAACGGAGTCCAAATGGAATAAAATCTTGGCGATGATTTTTCTTGGACCAGAAGACACCCAGGAGACTTGGAGTGCAAGTCAGAAGAGCCACGAGGCAACCATAACGGTGGAGGATGCGCAAAGGGGGGGGGGGGTAGGGCGCGCCACCCTACCTTGTGGGCCCCAAGTCGAGTCCAAATGCCATGAAACTTTACGAAGATTTTTTATGGACCAGAAGACACGTAATGGGACCTGGCTACGCCTGGGGGTGCTCCGAGGAGAGCACAACCCACCAGGGCGTGCCCTGGTGGGTTGTGCCCACCTCGGGTGCCCCCAGACCGCCTCTTTTCTCTATAAATACTCCAACATTCCCAAAACCCTAGGGGAGTCAACGAAATATTGATCCAGCCGCCGCAGAGTCCAGAACCACCAGATCAAATCTAGACACCATCTCGGATGGGGTTCACCACCTCCGTTGGTGCCTCTCCGATGATGCATGAGTAGTTCTTTGTAGACCTTTGGGTCCGTAGTTAGTAGCTAGATGGCTTCCTCTCTCTCTCTCTCTCTCTCTCTCTCCGTCTCTCGCTGAATTCTCAATACAATGGTCTCTCTGAGATCCATATGATATAACTCTTTCTGCGGTGTGTTTGTTGGGATCTGATGAACTTTGAGTTTATGATCAGTTATATCTTTTTATATCCATGAAAGTATTTGAGTTTCTTTGATCTCTTTTATGCATGATATCTTATAGCCTCGTATTCCTTCTCCGATATTTGGGTTTTGTTTGGCCAACTTGATCTATTTATTTTGCAATGGGAAGAGGTGCTTTATAGTGGGTTCGATCTTACGGTGCTTGATCCCAGTGACAGAAGGAGAACCGAGATGTATGTATCGTTGCTACTAAGGATAAAACGATGGGGTCTATCTCTACATAGATAGATCTTGTCTACATCATGTCATCGTTCTTATTGCATTACTCCGTTTCTCCATGAACTTAATACACTAGATGCATGCTGGATAGCAGTTGATCCGTAGAGTGATAGTAGTAGATGCAGACAGGAGTTGACCTACTAATCTTGGACGTGATGCATATGTAATGATCATTGCATGGATATCATCATGATTATTTGAAGTTCAATCAATTGCCCAACAGTAATTTGTTCACCCACCTTTTGCTATTTTTCTCAAGAGAAGCCACTAGTGAAACCTACGGCCCCCGGGTCTCTTTCTCATATATTTGCCTCTGCGATCTACTTTTCCTTTGCATTTATTTTCAGATCTATTAAACCCAAAATACAAAAATACTTTGCTGCACTTTATTTTATTTGTGATCTATTTATTCAATCTATTATAACTTTCTCTCGTCCACGCACCAATTTCTGGCGCTGTTACTCGAAAGGGATTGACAACCCCTTTAACACGTTGGGTTGCGAGTGGTTCTTATTTGTGTGCAGGGGCTATTTACGTTGTGTTGCTTGGTTCTCCTACTGCATCGATAACATTGGTTTCATCACTAAGGGAAATACCTACCGTCGCTGTGCTGCATCATCCCTCCTCTTTGGGGAAATACCGACGTAGTCCTAGCCAACATCAATGGCTTCTTCTCTCTCTTTGATTCTCAATACCATGTTCTCCTTGATGTTCTTGGAGATCTATCCGATGTAATCTTCTTTAGTGCATCAGTTGCATGGCAATCCTTACTCACTCACATCGATATCTATTGATGGGCATCTCCATGGCCCATTAATATGCATAGTTGATGTGAGACTTTCTCCTTCTTTTTGTCTTCTACACAACCACCATATTCTATTCCGCCTATAGTGCTATATCCATGGATCACGCTCAAGTATCGCGTGAAAGTTGAAAAAGTTTGAGAACATCAAACGTATGAAACAATTGCTTGGCTTGTCATCGGGGTTGTGCATGATAAAATACTTTGTGTGATGAAGATAGAGCATGCCAGACTATATGCTTTTGTAGGGATAACTTTCTTTTGCCATGTTATTTTGAGAAGACAGGATTGCTTTATTAGTATGCTTGAAGTATTAATGTTTTTATGTCAATATTAAACTTTTGTTTTGAATCTTATGGATCTGAATATTCATGCTACAATAAAAAATATTACATGGATAAATATGTTAGGTAGCATTCCACATCAAAAATTCTGTCTTTATCATTTACCTACTAGAGGACGAGTAGGAATTAAGCTTAGGGATGCTTGATTCGTCTCCAAAGTATCTATAATTTTTGATTGTTCCATGCTATTATATTATCTGTTCTGGATGTTTTATATGCAATAATATGCTATTTTATATTATTTTTGGGACTAATGTATTAATCTAGAGCCTAGTGCCAATTTCTATTTTTTCCTTATTTTTGAGTTTTACAGAAACGGAATGCCAAACGGAATAAAACTTTCGCGACGATATTTCCTGGACCAGAAGACATCCAAAGGACTTGGAGAGGGGGCCAGAAGGTTCCCGAGGAGGCCACAAGCCTGCTTTGGGCGCGCGCCCTCAGGGCTTGTGGGCCCCTCGGGAGTCCTCCAAGCCTAATCGTTGCACTATAAATTCAGAAATATTCCCCAACATCAGAAGCATCCACCAAAATACATTTCCGCCACCGCAAGCATCTGTTCCCGTGTGATCCCATCTTGGGGCCTTTTCGGGCACCCTACCGGAGGGGGATTCGATCATGGAGGGCCTCTACATCAACCTTGTTGCCTTTTTGATGAAGCATGAGTAGTTTACCACAGACCTATGGGTCCATAGCTAGTAGCTAGATGGCTTCTTCTCTCTCCGATCTTCAATACAATGTTCTCCTCGATGTTCTTGGATTTCTATCCGATGTAATATTCTTTGTGGTGTGTTTGTGGGGATCTGATGCATTGTGGATTTATGATTAGATTATCTATGATTATTATTTGAGTCTTCTCCAAACTCTTTTATGGGTGATTAAATATCTTTGTATTTCTCTTCGAATTATTGGTTTGGTTTGGCCAACTCATTACTGCAGGATGCTGCTAACACGTCACTATGATCAGAGACCCTTTGACGAAACTGTGTGCGATGCATTAATCACAAACAGGGATGTAAAAACCCGTCAAAAAGGTGCATAATGTTTGCGATGGCGGAGCCATCAAACACGGTTCATATTTTAGTTGTATGTGCGATCCAGGGCACACGGTTAGCCGGTTCGAATTGTTTGCGATGAGGCAGAGCAACAGAAACACGCATCCATATCAATGTGTATGCTATATACGGCATACAGTTCGCTCCGATGAACAGTCTTCTATTAGGGAGTGCAACAGAAACAGTTAGCCAGATCAAGGTGTGTGAGATATAGGACATACGGTTCACTCGGACGAACTGTTTTTTATTAGCGAACACAACAGAAATTGTTCAACTTAACAAGATGTGTGTGATACGTGGCAAACAACCAACTCGGATGAACTATTTGTGATGAGAAATTACAACACAGACGGTTAATACAGTTAGTTTGTGTGTGATTCTGTGTGTACAAAAAACTTTGAAAAATGTAAACTAGTTGCTTGCGGTGGCTAGGAGTATCACACACGATGCATCTGCGAGTACTCATGTGCGATGATTAGTAAGTTACACATACGGCCGCAAGGGTGCTATGCTGATCATTGAGTCCGAGAAGACCATTGTCGGAAGGCCGCCAGCTCAGCCTTTTAGCTTATATTTTATTATAATTGTATGCATATGTAGGTCGTGAGTGTTCTAGGCCTTGTCGCATGTGGCATTTTAAATTATCCTGAATATGTAAGACAATTATTTAGAATTATTAACCGTTGCCATTCTGAATTTGCCTCAACGACGAGCAGAGCGCGCACAGGGACGCCAGAGTGGAGCGCGCCGTGGCCGCCTCAATGGCGAGCAAAAAGCGTGGTCTGACGTGAGGAGAGCGGTCCGCGGCCGCCTCAATGGCGAGCAACCACGTGGTCAACCTTCTGCCATCACTAAATTTTGACCTTGTTTCTCGTCACATTGCAGATTACAACGCAATAAGTAATTGGAAATCTGTTCACACCTATGAAACTAATATGTGTTCACACTTAGCACCGAGCTATAAAAACTACCCACTCAAAAATTACTTCACAGTTCCTCTCCTCATCACCCACAAAACTGGTCTTTCCTGTCAAGTCGTTCCGCCATGACCAGTATAACCAGGCAGCAAAGACCAAGGCCGCGGAAGCACTAGAGAGGTCCTGCCGCGAAGCTGCATCCGCAGCAGAGATGTCCCAGCCCACCGTGGAGCCCTCGAACGAGATCTCATGGGCACGCGAGGGCTCTCACAAGCGCATTCGCGGCGTCCACCATCGTGACGAGCCGGTGTTCCTGAACTCCTTTGCTAGCGACGACACCATTCTCGCTGGCATCACTACGCAGCAGGAGCTGGTCGATGGCTTGATGAAGCCCCTCAAGATCAGCGATGCCTCGGTTGATAAGGCGACCTGCCTTGTCGAGCAGCTCATGGGTGACAATGCGAAGCTCCTCAAGGCGCTTGCCAAGAAGGAGGAGGAGGCCACCGGCTGGAAGATGCTGCATGAGTAGAGCAGTGCCTCAGGGATGATGTTGACAGCGGTCGTTGGGGAACTGATGGGTGACTTGAGGAAGCTCCGGATCGAGCGCGAGCGGCAGGTGGAGGAATCCGTGGCTGCTTTCAAGAAAAGTCATGAGGAATTGAAGAAGGAGCCGGAGGATGTCGTCGCTCAGTGTTCCATCGATGAGTAGCGACCCAGATCGTTGTCTGCAATTTCCTTCTTCTCTTGCCCCCGTGTCTTCCGGGCTTTGCCGCATGTGGCATTTTAAATTATCCGGAATATGTAAGACAATTATTATCCACGCCATTGTAAATTTGTCATCGTATTATCCATTTCCCTATGTGGCAATTTAAATTAGGGTGGAATACGAGTTGAAAACACGAACAAATCAAATGCTGCCATGGGATCACAAGCAAACACCCTTTGTCCAGGTGCTTTAATTAACCCATTAATGGAGAATTTGTGAGTGAGGCAGACGGCGGCTAGTACATGGAGGTCAAAGAGCTCGCTTCCCGGTGAGCATGGGCGGCCTTGCTGCTCGCACGTGCCCGTCAAGCCTGCGAGGTGGACAAGATGCACGCGTCCTGTCGAGCCTGCGCGGAAGACTGCTCGCATGCGTCCCGTCAAGCCTACACGGCGGACTTCTCGCACTCGCCCCGTCTAATCAAACAACTGCACACACGCCACCGAGTATGGTTAAATTTCGACACGGTTAATTTCATACAACCATTTGTGATATTAACGTGTGAGCTTTTTGTTTCAAAAAGGACTTTGTTGGTTACTAATGTGTGCGCCTCTTCTCAAACTGGACGATTTTTTCGCCATGACATATATGTATCATGTCATGAAACCATGACAAGTTTCATGTTTTTTGGGTGAGTTTTTGATTTACTGGGATTTAAAAACTGAGATTCTTAATGTTTCAAGATGTCGACAAGTTTGTAATTCATTCCTTACAGGATGCACCCAATGACACATATACGATTTCCCACCCATTTTGCTTCACTGGAGCATGTGCTTGTAGTTCAAATTTGAATTATGGACTACATTAAATGCGTAGAAAACTTAGTAATTAGTAATATATACAATGGTCAAACGAACCCTGAACAGTTTGAAATTTCATCCCGACACTCCTGATATTCTATGTTGCTAGTACAAAACAAAGTTCAAGGCGATAAGAGGCATCGATTATCATTTCGCCCACAAGAGGGGCATGTTTCCCTACCGGAACCACGAGGGTTGTGACAGACTCCAGTTTGTAAGACGCTTGTAATATAGATTCGCCCAAATTGGACAATTATATGTACCATGTAGTGACATCATGCCAAGTTTCATGGTTTCCAGGTGAGTTTTGGATTTACAGAGATTTAAAAACCGAGATTTGCAATGTTTGTGGCCAAGCCATGACGGCGAGATAGTTGACTTCGTTCCCATTCGTTCCATGGGACCTAAGCATGCACCCCTAGGAAACATATACGTTTTTTCTAGCCATTTTAGTGCATGTATTTGTAGTTCGGATTTGAATTATAATGCGTAGAAAACCCAGTTAATGAATAAAAAAGGTCAAACGAACCCTGAACAATTTCAAAGTTCAGTGCGAATCTCCCGTTGTTCTGTGTCGCGTGTAGAAGAAAATAGAGACTAGAAGGGGAGCGATTATTGTTTGGTCCACAAGGGGACACGTTTCCCTATCGAAACCACGAGGGTTCTTGCGACAGGCTCCAGTTTGTAAGAGGTTTGTAATAAATCTTGGCCCAAATTGGCAATGTTTTGACCATGACATATAGTTGCCATGACGTGACACCAAGCCACCTTTGATGAATTTCTGGTGAGTTTTGGATTTATGGGGATTTTAAAAACTGAGATTCGAAATGTTTGAGGATGAGCCAAGACACCGGTACGATTGTAATTCGTTCTCATTCCTGGCATGGGACCTAAACATGCACCCAAGGACACATGTATAATTTTTCTAGCCATTTTGGTGTACTGGAGCATGTATTTGAAGTTTAGATTTGAATTATGGACATTAAATGCCTAGGAAACTCACTTAGTGTATAAAAAGGGCAAACGAACCCTGAATAAGTTTAAATTTCAGCACAGATATCATGTCGTTCCATGTTGCTCGTGGAAGAAAATAGAAGGCAAAAAGAGGCAGTGATTATGTTACGCCCACAAGGGGAACACGTTTCCCTATCAGAACCAAGAGGCTTCTTTGAGAGAAGCTCCGGATTGTAAGAGGTTTGTAATAAAGCTTGTCCCAAATTGGACAATGTTTTTACCATGAGATATATGTGCCATGACATGACACCATGCCACCTTTGATGACTCTCTGGTGAGTTTAGGATTTATGGGGATTTAAAAACCGAGATTCCAAATGCTTGAGGACGAGCTAGGACGTGGGTACGGTTGTAATTCGTTCCCATGCCTAGCATGGGACCTAAACATGCACCCGAGGACACATGTATAAATTTTCTAGCCATTTTGGTGAACTGGAGCATCTATTTGAAGTTTAGATTTGAATTATGGACATTAAATGCCTAAGAAACTCAACTAGTGTATAAAAAGGCCAAACGAACCCTGAATAAGTTTAAATTTCAGCACGGATATCCTGTCGTTCCATGTTGCCCGTAGAAGAAAATACAAGGCGAAAAGAGGCAGTGATTATGTTACGCCCACAAGGGGTACACGTTTCCCTATCGGAACCATGAGGCTTCTTTGAGAGAAGCTCCGGTTTGTAAGAGGCTTGTATTAAAACTTGCGCCAAAATGGACGAAAAAAATCCTCGACATATATGTGCCATGTCGTGACACCATGCCAGGTTTCATGATTTTTGGGTTAGTTTTGGATTTACAGGGATTTAAAAACCGAGATTCTTCTCATGAAATGTTTTCAAGTAGCACACAGTTCACTCACGAAAGCCGCGTGCCTACTAAACCGTGGCCGATGCCCCCCTCCCCCTGCTGCGCGTGCGATCTGAGTCGTGCGTTCTGATTGGCTAGAACGCAAACCCCTCATATCATGCGTGTGCATCATTGGATACTCCTATATCGAACGGCAACCCTGAGCCCTTTTGACAGCACATGCAATACATGGGTAAGCACTATCGCATGCGTCATGCTAGCTCATGCTTCCTTCTCTACTAGGTTTTCTAAACAAGCTACCATTTCTCGCCACTCCTCTCAACGGTTTCCCGCCTCTTCTCCCATTGTTTTCCCGCTACCAGTGTTAGTGCTCATTGAAGTCTAGCGGCGACACACCGGCCATGTAAATATCCCACACATTTTCTAAAAGCACAATTGTGTGTGATTGGAGGGAGTAGGTCCCATAGGGTGACCAGCGTGAAATGCCTTAATGGCAAGGAGACAATTCTTATCAACAAGTGCCGACTTCCCATCCACTAGCCTAGTCGAATAGAATGCAGAAGTTAAGCATGCTCCGGCTGGAGTAGTCCAAGGATGGGTGACCCGGTGGGAAGTTGCATATCTCAAGCTTCATTTAAATGCTATGACACAGTCATTATAGAGATATATTATATCTCTATAGTGACCTATCATGGAATTTATATAAACCTTGGGATAGTTGTTTTGCTAATTTGTAGACTATGTTTTTATGGCTTATTTTTTGCTCTAAAAAATTAAAGAATGATTGACTTGACCTGTCATGGTGATTATATAAACCTACTATGTTTTTATGGGTTTTTTTCCTCTAAAAAATTAAAGAATGATTGACTTGACCTTTCATGGCGATTATATAAACCTTTTTCAGGTTGCATGCAGGGTATAGGGGGCAGGGTGTTCTTCTCGAGCATGTATCCCTTGTGCAACTTATAAATGCGACACATATTTGTGGGCTCCCTAAGGTATATATACTATCCTTTACCGAAAATTAGGGGGGCCCACACAATCTATCCCTTTGACCCAACAACAAGAAGGGTTCGACCATGATGGTTTCCTATTGATACTAGTAAGGTACACGTGCATTGCATGCATGATATTCAGTAACCAAATTATGAATAAATACCACACTATAGCATGTAAGCTTTGAGTCATATATGCATGATGTAGATGTTCATTTAATTCTTATAGTTCATCTCATCTAAAATCAATTAGTTATATATATAAAAAATCTATTTTAAGATTCATGGAATTGTGCATTGCAAAGCATAAAGTAAATACAAAAGTGACAATTCATTTAGAAAAAAAAGTTTGGGCAATTAAGATTAGGAAGATTCTAGAGAACAAAGGAGAAGTGCTTAAGTTTTGAGGTTTGTGCATTATGCTTAAGTTCAACCATGGAGTCTTCTAGATTGTACATGTGGCTGAATCTGGTGGAATGTAGATGATATCCAACGACCAGTAGTGCTTGAATTTGCCATCTCTGTACCGTCGGATTGGCTTCATCCAATGACCAACTTTCAAAGTTATTCGCACACTATATAGGGGTATAGATATAGATGGGTCCCATGCTATAACAAATAATGTTTGAGCGCATGCATGGGACGACCCCCCTCCCCCGCCGCACTGCCTTGAAGTTGGGAAACTGACATCGTATGTATTGAACCAAGCTTGGAGTCGAGTACGGTGTTCGGTTTGTAATGTAGTTGGTGGCCCATCGAAGTTGTGCATTTGGGATTTAAACACATCACACACCACCGTACCATACATATTTTCAGGCCGCATGCAGTGTATACGGGGTCTTCTGATCGACCATGTCTCCCTTGTGCGGTTTTTTGTGATGACACGCATATCTGTGGGCTCCCCGAGTGTATATATATCACCCCTTTGACCGATAATGAGGGGTATGTGCTGGCCAAGAATGGATTCCTCCTAGTTCGTGTTAGGGCCAGTCACCGTCACATGTCACTCAACCAAAGCTCGAGCTCATGCGTTGTCAGGATTCCCTCCCCTCGGATTGCTGGGTTCGACCTACATCATACGATGCGTATCTCGTCCTTAACTACCTTGCCTTCATGTTTGTTGTCTGTATCGAGAGGTAGGCACCACATATAAATTATAAATTATTCTATATTGAAAACACACATCACCCCTTCCCAACATACAACATTTTGGGCCGGATGCAAGAGGTGCTGGTTTTGTGGCCCCTCTCGTGTGATTTTTATGATGGTTCAATCTGTTGGCCCAAGCGGTTTATCGACAACAACATTTGTCTTTTGACCAAACGATAGATTCATTGGTCCGTCTTATGGTAGGTCATGGCGACATGCATGTATGACCAAAGTATCGATCATGACGTGCATCCTCCCCGCTGACACGAAGTGGGAGGTGGTGGGCCAAGTATCCTAGCTAGGTACGACATTATGTCATTATAGACATATATATATATATATATATATATATATATATATATATATATATTTATATTTATATCCAAGGGTGCTTTCGGGTTTGGGAGGCACGTGCCACAAAAGTTATGCATTGTGTATTTAAAGTTCTAAACATCCCCAATATTCCTACATATATTTGACCACTTCTAGGTGGTTGTTGACTTCCGGCCCCTCTCATTGATCTTCGACTATGTGCCCAACCATGTGCTTGTGCGGTCAAAGTTGTGCATTGGAATTTTGAACATCACAAACCACCCTTTTCACTCATATATATTTGGGCCACATGCTGGTGTGGCTGTCTTCTGACCGCGAGGGTTTTTGGTCTTTAAGGCTAGAGCTACATTGATCACCTCATCGCCTTAGGGATTAGCTCATGATGATCTCGAGGTAGATCTACTCTGTAAACCATATCATACATCCAATACAATCAAGCAGAATGTAGGGTTTTACCTCTTCGAGAGGGCCCCAACTGGGTAAACACCGTATTCGTCGTCTCTTCTTCCCCATCGATCCTAGATCGATAGCTCGGGACCCCCTACCCCAAGATCTGCCAGTTTTGACACCGACATTGGTGCTCTCACTGAGAGTTCCAATGCACTAGTAGAAAAAGGGCCTAATGTGAAGCACATTAGTCCCGGTTTGTAGCTGAACCGGCACTAATGTGACCATTAGTGCCGGTTCAAACGGCTAAGCGGGCGGCACTTACTAGTACCGGTTCATGGAGAAACTTTAGTACTGGTTCATGCCACGAACCGGTACTAAAGAGTCTATGGTAGGCTGTGGCCCCACCAGCCCCTTTAGTACCGGTTCATGCCACAAACCGGTACTAAAGTTTTGCCATGCAGCAGTTTTTTAGTCCCACCTCACTCCCCTAAGATGGTTTTTACCACCTTAAATATGTTACTTCTCAAACTATCACAACCACTTGGTCTTCATTGAATTCTATTTGTAGGATCTGTGGCCGCAATAGGAATCTTCGCTGGTTCTTAAACCGGGGAAGATTCCTACTGACAATTCAGATTCTACGCAAAAAGATCATTGATGATCAATGTATTTTTTATGTATATTTTTACATGTTCTTAAAACTCCAGATTTTTTTGCATTCAGTATGCACCATTCAAAGCCACGTCATCAACTTTCAACCCTTTCTGCCTTCATTTTCTATTTTTCATGCATTTACTGATTTGTTTTGAGATAAATGACCCTGAAATTGAAAATCACTACAAATGAACTCTGAAAAGGTTGAAACTTGGCATGGTATCATCATTTCACCCACATAGGATGTGCAAAAAAGTAGAGAGGGTTATGGCAAAAACTAGGTGCACTTTGTGTACAAACTGGACACTCTCTTTCGAGGTATTAGGGTTTCAAACGAAAACTCATCTGTTACAAAGGCACTTCATTTTTTTAAACTTATTACAACTCCAGAATTTTTATGCGTTCATTATGCAGCATTCAAAGCCACTTCGTCAACTTTCAACCATTTGTGCCTTCATTTGCTATTTTTCATGAATTTACTGATTTGTTTTGAGCTAAATGACCCTGAAATTGAAAAGCACTACAAATGAATTCTGAAAAGGTTGAAACTTGGCATGATATCATCATTTCACCCACATATGATGTGCAAAAAAGGAGAGAGGATTACGACAAAAACTGGGTGCACTTCGTGTACAAACTGGACACTCTCTTTCGAAGTATCAGGGTTTCAGACCAAAACTCCTCTATTACAAAGGCACTTCATTTTCTCAACTTATTACAACTCCAGACTTTTTATGCGTTCATTATGCACCATTCAAATCCACGTCATCAACTTTCAACCCTTTGTGCCTTCATTTGCTATTTTTTCATGCATTAATTGATTTATTTTGAGCTAAATGACCCTGAAATTGAAAAGCACTACAAATGAAGTCTGAAAAGGTTGAAACTTTACATGGTATCATCATTTCACCCACATAGCATGTTCAAGAAAGTAGAGAGGGTTACGGCAAAAAATGGGTGCACTTCATGTACAAACTGGACACTCACTTTCGAAGAATCAGGGCTTCGGACGAAAACTCATCTGTTACAAAGGCACTTCATTTTTTAAAACTTATTACAACTCCAGACTTTTTATGCGTTCATTATGCCCCATTCAAAGCCGCGTCTCCAACTTTCAACCCTTTGTGCTTTCATTTGCTATTTTTCATGCATTTACTGACTTTTTTGAGCTAAATGACTCTGCAATTGAAAAGCACTACAAATGAACTCTGAAAAGGTTGAAACTTGGCATGGTATCATCATTTTACACACATAGCATGTGCAAAAATGTAGAGAGATTACGGCAAAAACTAGGTGCACTTCGTGTACAAACTGGACACTCTCTTTCGAAGTGTCAGGGTTTCAGACGAAAACTCATCTGTTACAAAGGCACTTCATTTTTTTAAACTTATGACAACTCGAGACTTTTTAAACTCATCTGTTAAAAAAGTAGAGAGGGTTACAGAAATTTAACATGAGAAAAAAGAATGAGAAAAAGAATCACTGAAAAATCTATTTTAAAAGTTACGTTATTCACAAACTAGTGATTCACACAAATTTCAAATAATTTAAATTTAAACTATTCAAATTTGAAAACTACTGGCACTAACAGAAAGTTTGTAATTTTGTCTACCTAAAGCAAAAATATTCACAAAGAAACTAAAACACAGCAAAAAACTACTCAGAAATAAATAGAAGAAAATAAATAAAGCAGAAAAGAAAAAAATATAAAAAAATATTTGCGCGCTGCCCAATGGGCCTCCTCGCCTTGGGCATGGATATGCAGGCCCATAAGGCCTAGCAGGATCACAGGGCAGCGCGCCAAAGTTAGGCCTAGAAGCATGCTTTAGAGAGGAGCTCGAAGGAGCACCCGCGGCTGGGTTTATAAACCAGTGCGGCTGCCCTTCGCCCGACGAGGTGGGACTAAACTTTGTGTACCGCGGGTGGGAGCGTATCCCCTTTAGTACTGGTTCATGGCTACAACCGGTACTAGAGGGGGGTCTTTAGTACCGGTTGCAGCCACGACCCGGTACTAAAGGGGGTCGCTTCCCGCCGCTTGGCCTGGCCAAATTTGACCTTTAGTACCGGTCGCTGGCTCCAACCGGTACTAAAGGCCTCTCCTATATATACAACACTTACAAAAATTTCAGTTAGTTTCTGTTCATCTGCTTCATCGTGCCTGTCCCCGTTGTCGCCACCCCCGTCGCGCGCTCCCCGTCGCTGCCCCGGCCCGTCACCGTCATCGCCGCCCCCGTCCCGCGCGCCCCGTCGCCGCCCCAGCCCGTCTGGCCCCATCGTCGCCGCCCCCATCGCGCGCGCCATGTCGCTGCCCTTGCCCGTCCCCGTTGCCTTGCATCACCGTCCGTCGCCCCACTGTAAGATTGACCGCCCCGTCCCCCTGCCACGCGCCGGCGTCCTCTCTCTCTCTCTCTCACACACACAGTACACACACACAAACAAAGACTTTTTTTATACTTTAATTTACATAAATGTTAGATTAATTTCAATTGTTAGATGATTATATATATAAATGTTAGATTTTAATGTCAAATCTTAGATGAATTAGATAGAAATATATGTTAGATATTAATGTCAAATGTTAGATGAATTAGATGAATTAGCTAGATATTAATGTTAGATCATGAGTTAGTTTTTTTTATACTTTTAGCTATAGATGAATTAGATATGTTAATGTCAAATGTTAGATGAATTAGATATATTAAATTTAGGTATATGAGATTTTATCATCTAAAATTTTACTATATATAGAACTAGATACTTTATTTTAATAAGAAAATTAATAGAACTAGTTTTTTTAATAAGTGCTTAGTTAAATTAGTTGAATTATTAGAACTAGTTGAATTAATAGAACTAGCTAGTTGAATTAGTTGAATTAATAGAACTAGTAAGTGTTTGTCAATTAATGTTTCAACTATGAATATAGGAAATATTGTGTGATGACGAAAATGATTTCGTTATGTGCAAATACTACGAAGACGAGCGCGGCCTGTGCGACAGAAATTTCCTAGTTGATGATAGGCGCTTCAGCATCAGGCTGGATGAGACCTTCGAAGTGGATACAGTAAGTCACAACGTCAAGTCTTTTTTCATAATTAAGCATGACTTATACTTCATTTGCTTCAAATTATAATTTTAAATTTTCACTATTCTACAAGCGTATCCCCCCTGCCATGCAAGAACTTTTGTCTTGGATAAGATAGGTTTCAGTCCTAACAAAACTATGGAGGTAAAGAGAGTTTACTTGAAGACCAAGCATGGTTATACCTTCGACGTCAAATTGTACAATGCAGACACCTACACCCATTTTGAATGCAAAACTTGGCAAGCACTATGCAAGGCTTATGCATTTGAGCCTGATATGGTTATCACCTTTGATATTCGTCCGGAAGATGATATTGAAGGTAATATGGACATTTGGGTCGATGTGCAGGCGCCTCCAGTTCTACCATTATGTGAGCATCTCAACCATATTTATGTCTTCGATATTGTTTATTGATAACCCACAAGTATAGGGGATCGCAACAACTTTTGAGGGTGGAGTATTCAACCCAAATTTATTGATTCGACACAAGGGGAGCCAAAGAATATTCTCAAGTATTAGCAGCTGAGTTGTCAATTCGACCACACCTAGAAACTTAGTATCTGCACAGAGTTTTTAGTAGCAAAGTAATATGATAGTGGCGGTAGCGGCAACAAAAGTAAAGACATCAAAAGTAATGTTTTTGGTATTTTGTAGTGATTGTAACAGTAGCAGCGGGAAAGTAAATAAGCGAGAACCAGTATATGGAAAACTTGTAGGCACCTGATCAGTGATGGATAATTATGCCGAATGCGGTTCATCATGTAACAGTCATAACATAGGGTGACACAGAACTAGCTCCAATTCATCAATGTAATGTAGGCATGTATTCCGTATATAGTCATACGTGCTTATGGAAAAGAACTTGCATGACATCTTTTGTCCTACCCTCCAGTGGCAGCGGGGTCCTATTGGAAACTAAGGGATATTAAGGCCTCCTTTTAATAGAGAACCGGAACAAAGCATTAGCACATAGTGAATACATGAACTCTTCAAACTATGGTCATCACCGGGAGTGGTCCCAATTATTGTCACTTCGGGGTTGCCGGATCATAACACATAGTAGGTGACTATAGACTTGCAAGATAGGATCAAGAACTCACATATATTCATGAAAACATAATAAGTTCAGATCTGAAATCATGGCACTCGGGCCCTAGTGACAAGCATTAAGCATAGCAAAGTCATAGCAACATCAATTTCAGAACATAATGGATACTAGGGATCAAACCCTAACAAAACTAACTCAATTACATGATAAATCTCATCCAACCCATCACCGTCCAGCAAGCCTATGATGGAATTACTTCACGCACGGCGGTGAGCATCATGAAATTGGTGGAGGATGGTTGATGATGACGACGGCGACGAATCCCCCTCTCCAGAGCCCCGAACGGACTCCAGATCAGCCCTCCCGAGAGGTTTTAGGGCTTGGCGGCGGCTCCGTATCGTAAAACGCGATGATTTCTTATCTCTCATTTTTTTTCTCTCCGAAAGCAAATATATAGAGTTGGAGTTGGCGTCGGAGGGTTTCCAGGGGCCCACGAGGTAGGGGGCGCGCCCTAGGGGGGGGGCGCCCCCCACCCTCGTGAGAAGGGTGTGGGCCCCCTGGTCTTCATCTTTCGTGAGGATTTTTTTATTGTTTTTTCTAAGATGTTCCATGGAGTTTCAGGTCATTCCGAGAATATTTGTTTTCTGCACATAAAACAACTCCATGGCAATTCTGCTGAAAACAGCGTCAGTCCGGGTTAGTTCCATGCAAATCATACAAGTTAGAGTCCAAAACAAGGGCAAAAGTGTTTGGAAAAGTAGATACGACGGAGACGTATCAACTCCCCCAAGCTTAAACCCTTGCTTGTCCTCAAGAAATTCAGTTGACAAACTGAAAGAAAGAAAAACTTTTACACACTCTGTTTGCTCTTGTTGTTGTAATTATGTCAAGCCAGTATTCAAGTTTTCAGCATAGATCATAACTAACCACATTTGCAATAATTTTCAGGTCTCACAATTACTCATATAAATAGCATAATCAACTAGCAAGTCATAATAATAAATCTCGGATAACAACACTTTCTCAAAACAATCATAATATGATATAACAAGATGGTATCTCACTAGCCCTTTCTGAGACCGCAAAACATAAATGCAGAGCACCTTTAAAGATCAAGGACTGACTAGACATTGTAATTCATGGTAAAAGAGATCCAATCATAGTCATACCCAATATAAATTAACAGTGATGAATGCAAATGACGGTTGTGCTCTCCAGCTAGTGCTTTTTAATAAGAGGGTGATGACTCAACATAAAAGTAAATGGATAGGCCCTTCGTAGAGGGAAGGAGGGATTTGTATAGGTGCCAGAGCTCGGTTTTGAAATAGAGATAAATTGTATTTTGAGTGGTATACTTTCATTGTCAACGTAACAACTAAGAGATGGTGATATCTTCCATGCTAAACACATTATAGGCGGTTCCCAAACAGAATGGTAAAGTTTATACTCCCCCTCGACCAACAAGCATCAATCCATGGCTTGCTCGAAACAACGAGTGCCTCCAACATACATCATGTCCTAGGGGGAGTTTTGTTTGCAATTAATTTTGATTTAATTTGCATAAAGCATGGGACTGGGCATCCCGGTGACCAACCATTTTCTCGTGAGTGTGGAGCGGAGTCCACTCCTCTTGAGAATAACCTGCCTAACACGGAAGATAAGGACAGCCTTTGTTGATACATGAGCTATTCGAGCATACAAAACAGAATGTTTATTTGAAGGTTTAGAGTTTAGCACATACAAATTTACTTGGAACGGCAGGTAGATACCGCATATAGGAAGGTATGGTGGACTCATCTGGAATAACTTTGGGGTTTAAGGGATTGGATGCACAAGCAGTATTCCTGCTTAGTACAAGTGAAGGCTAGCAAAAGACTGGGAAGCGACCAACTAAAGAGCGACAACAGCCATGTACATGCATAAAATTAATAAACATTGGATGCAAGCATGAGTAGGATATAATCCACCATGAACATAAATATTGTGAAGGCTATGTTGATTTTGTTTCAAGTACATGCGTGAACATGTGCCAAGTCAAGTCACTTAAATCATTCAAAGGAGGATACCACCCCATCATACCACATCATAATCATCTCAATAGCATGTTGGCACACAAGGTAAACCATTATAACTCATAGCTAATCAAGCATGGCACAAGCAACTATGATCTCTAATTGTCATTGCAAACATGTTTATTCATAATAAGCTGAATCAGGAACGAGGGACTCATCATATTTAAAAAACAAAAGAGGTCGAGTTCATACCAGCTTTCTCATCTCAGTCAGTCCATCATATATCATCATAATTGCCTTCCACTTGCACGACCGAACGGTGTGAATAATAATAAGAGTGCATGTGCATTGGACTAAGCTGGAATCTGCAAGCATTCAATAAACAGGAGAAGACAAGGCAATATGGGCTCTGGGTTAAATCAACAATAATGCATATAAGAGCCACTTCAACAATTTAATTATGGTCTTCTCCTACTGACCCCCAAAGAAAAGAAAAGAAATAAAACTATTTACACGGGAAAGCTCCCAACAAGCAAAAGAAGAACGGGAAATATTTTTGGGTTTTCTTTTTAATTATTACTACTACAGCAGAAAAAAAAACTAGTACTAATTTTTTTGGGTTTTCTTAAGGTTTAACAAACACACAAGAAGAAAGTAGGAAAAAGAAAATAAACTAGCATGGATATTACAGTGAAAAATTATGAGCACCGACATCTAGCAATGAGTGTGTGGGAGCATAAATGTAATGTCGGTGAGAAATACGTATTCCCCCAAGCTTAGGCTTTTGTCCTAAGTTGGTCTATGGCCATGGTTGGCCTGGCGGATATCCATAATAATAGTTGTTGGGGTCGTACTGTGATGAGGAGGAATAGTTGGGATCATACTGATGTGCAACGGTTATCTCCTGCTGAGCCGCAGCGTGGAGTCGAGCTGCCTCCGCTCTCCTCTCGTACTCTTCTGCCTCCTCTCTGGTAATAACATATCTTCCTTTTGTCTGTGAATCAAAGAAGGCAGGAGCATGGAGAGTAATATGGAAAACACGTCGTTTATCAAAAATTAACCGATATAAGAGAGGTGATTCAGGCCTCTCGACAAACTGGTGCGAAGCCATAGAGTCATAATCTAAATATGCAGGAGGCAACTACATATCACCCTCACGAATGTCTATCTCAAGAAAATGAGGTAAGCGGGTTGCATAAATTCCTCCAAAGAAATCTCCATTATGTCTATTATGATGCAACCTATGAGCTACAATGGCTCCCATATGATAAGATTGGTCTCCTAACACAGCACTCCTACGAATGCTAAGATCAGGGACACACATGTGACATGCTTCGTCCTTAGGATTTATGCATCTATCGATGAAGAGAGCAAAATAATGTATAGCAGGAAAGTGAATGCTCCCTATGGTAGCCTGCGTTATATCTCTAGATTCCCCCACAGTTATAGTAGCAAGAAAGTTTCTAAATTCAGATTTAGGGGGATCCCTAACACTACCCCATGATGGAAGTTCGCATGCAGAAGTGAAATCTTCTAGGTCCATGGTATAAGATTTGTCATAAAGATCAAACATGACTGAAGGAGAATTACGCGAAGATGAATACTCAAACCTCCTCACAAATGAACTTGTGAGATCATGATACTGGGGGCATTTGTTAGCCTCAAAATCCTCAAGACCGGCATTGCGCAAATATGCTTTGAATTCTTCTTTAATTCCTGCATGGTCCATAAAATTTTCCGACGGCCATTCGCAAGGCCGTACTGGAGCGTCTCTTGGTGGATCCTCGTCAGCATCGCGTATAGCAATCCTGGGTCCTTGCTTCTTAGGGGAACCACCTTGGAACATCTTCCTAAACATATTGTTTTTCTTTGAAAAATTCTGAAATTTTTAGTAACTTCAAAATAAAAGTAAACCAACTTCAACAATATTGATAGCAACTACTCTTACAAGTGCCTAGAGCCTATATCGAGCATTAGAACTACTTGGAACCATATAAATTTGACATGCAAGCTCAAGAACATGGTCACCTATGCAGCACAAATTTGCAAAGAATAAAGCACTAGAACAAAAACTAATTGGACCAATGGAGGAGTCACATACCAAGAAGCAATCTCCCCAAGCAGTTTTGCGAGAGGTGCTTTGAGCAAGGAGATCGAAAATCACAGCAAAAGTGGCTGAAACTCGTGCTTGAGTTGGTTTTTCGGGTTTGTGTGAGATAGAGGAAGAAGATGGGTGCTGGGATAAGTGGAGGAGGGCCACCGTGGGCCCACGAGGCAGGGGGCGCGCCCTAGGGGGGCGCCCACCACCCTCATGGCCAGGTGGCAGCTCCTCCAGCGGTAATTTTTGCACAGTAAATCCTCAAATATTCCTGAAAAAATCCTATTAAATTGGCATGGCATTCTGAGGACTTTTATTTTCGGATATTTTTATATTGCACGGATAAGTCAGGAAACAGATAGAAAATACTATTTTTACTTTATTTAATATAAATAACAGAAAGTAAAAGTGGGCTACAGAAGGTTGTGCTTCTAGTTTCATCCATATGATGCTCATAAAAAAGAATCCACTAACAAGGTTGATCAAGTCTTGTTAACAAAGTCATTCCGATAATCATGAAACCGGAGAAATTTCGAATAACACTAGGTTACCTCAATGGGGATATGCACATCCCCAATAATAAGAATATCATATTTCTTCTTGACAGTAGGAATAGGAAATTCAAAACCTCCAAATATAATCGATGTAATTTTTCCAATAGAGTTGCTACTATGAACTTGAGGTTGTTTCCTCGGAAAGTGTACCGTATGCTCATTACCATTAACATGAAAAGTGACATTGCCTTTGCTGCAATCAATAACAGCCCCTGTAGTATTAAGAAAAGGTCTTCCAAGAATAATAGACATACTATCATCCTCGGGAATATCAAGAATAACAAAGTCCGTTAAAATAGTAACGTTTGCAACCACAACAGGCACATCCTCACAAATACCGACAAGTATAGCAGTTGATTTATCAGCCATTTGCAAAGATATTTAAGTAGGTGTCAGCTTATTCAAGTCAAGTCTACGATATAAAGAGAGAGGCATAACACTAACACCGGCTCCAAGATCACATAAAGCAATTTTAATATAATTTCTTTTAATGGAGCAAGGTATAGTAGGTACTCCGGGGTCTCCAAGTTTCTTTGGTATTCGACCCTTAAAAGTATAATTAGCAAGCATGGTGGAATCTCAGCTTCCGGTATCTTTGTTTTATTAGTAATGATATCCTTCATATATTTAGCATAAGGATTTGTTTTGAGCACATCATTTAATCTCATACGCAAAAAGATAGGCCTAATCATTTCAGCAAAGTGCTCAAAATCCTCATCATCCTCTTTCTTGGATGGTTTCGGAGGAAAAGGCATGTGTTTCTGAACCCAAGGTTCCCTTTCTTTACCATGTTTCCTAGCAACAAAGTCTCTTTTATCATAACGTTGATTCTTTGATTGTGGGTTATCAAGATCAACAATAGGTTCAATTTCTACATCTTTATCATTACTAGGTTGAGCATCATCATGAACATCATCATTAATATTTTTACTGGGTTCATGTTCATTACAGATTGTGTTTCAGCATCAGGCATAGAAATATCATTTGTATTATCAGGTGGTTCAGCAATAGGTTCACTAGAAGTTTGCACAGTTCTATCATTTTTCTTCTTCTTCTTTTTAGAAGAACTAGGAACATCAATATTATTTCTTTGAGAATCTTGCTCGATTCTCTGAGGGTGGCCTTCAGGATACAAAGGTTCCTGAGTCATTCTACTAGTTCTAGTAGCCACTCTAACAGCATAATCATTTTTCTTACTATTCATTTCATTAAGCACTTCTTTTTGAGCCTTAAGTACTTGTTCTACTTGAGTGGTAACCATAGAAGCATGTTTTCTAACAAGTTTAAGTTCACCTTTAATATTAACCATATAATCACCCAAGTGTCTAATCATATAAGCATTTTATTTTAATTGTCTACCAAAATAAGCATTGAAATTTTCTTGTTTGACAATAAAATTATCAAACTCATCAAAGCATTGCCTAACAGGCTTATAGTGAGGGATATCACCTTCATCAAATCTATAGAGAGAATTTACCTTTACTACCTGTCTCGGGATATCGGGATCAGGAGGTTCTTTAGTAAATAAATAATTAAGATCATATGTTTCTTCAACAGGCGGTATATTAAGACCATGTATTTCTTCAATAGGAGGTAAATTCTTAATGTCTTCAGCTTTAATACCTTTATCTTTCATAGATTTCTTTGCCTCTTGCATATCTTTGGGACTGAGAAATAAAACACATCTCTTCTTCGGAGTTGGTTTAGGAATAGGCTCTGTAATTGGAGCAGGAGATGGCTCAGGAGCTGGCTCAGGAGGTGCCCAATTATTTTCATTTGTCAACATATTATTCAATAGAATTTCAGCTTCATCCAGTGTTCTTTCCCTGAAAAGAGAACCAGCACAACTATCCAGGTAATCTCTGGAAGCATCGGTTAGTCCATTATAAAAGATATCAAGTATTTCGGGTTTCTTAAGAGGATGGTCAGGAAAATCATTAAGTAACTTGAGAAGCCTCCCCCAAGCCTTTGGGAGACTCTCTTCTTTAATTTGCACAAAGTTGTATATTTCCCTCAAAGCAGCTTGTTTTTTATGAGCAGGGAAATATTTAGCAGAGAAGTAATAAATCATATCCTGGGGACTACACACACAACCAAGATCAAGAGAATTAATCCATATCTTAGCATCACCCTTTAATGAGAACGGAAATATTGTGAGTATATAAAAGTAACGCGATCTCTCATCATTAGTGAACAGGGCAGCTATATCATTTAACTTAGTAAGATGCGCCACAACAGTTTTAGATTCATAGACATAAAATGGATCAGATTCGGGAACACATATAGGTGAAGTAATTATATCAGGATCAACAGAGAATTCATAATCCTTATCAGGAACACATATAGGTGAAGTAGCAAAAGCAGGGTCGGGCCTCATTTATCTCTAAGTGATTCTTTGTTCCATTTAATTAATAACCTCTTAAGATCATATCTATCATTACAAGCTAAAATAGCGGCAGAAGATTCCATATCAAAAAGATAGCCCTCAGGAATAACAGGCATATTTTCATCATCACTATCATCATCGTATTCAGATTCAATAATTTCTTTTTCTCTAGCCCTAGCAATTTGTTCATCAAGAAATTCACTAAGGGGCACAGTAGTATTAGGCATAGAAGCAGTTTCATCATAAGTATCATGCATAGCAGAAGTGGCATCATCACTAACACGCGGCATATCAGAACGAATAGCAGAAGCAGATGTAGGTGTCGCAATCTTACTCATAACAGAAGGTGAATCAAGTGCAGAGCTAGATGGGAGTTCCTTACCTCCCCTCGTAGTTGAGGGATAGATCTTTGTTTTGGATCTCTCAAGTTCTTCATAGTGTCCAGCAGATATAAATCCCAAGTGACTCAAAGAATAAAGCTATGCTCCCCGGCAACGGCGCCAAAAATTAGTCTTGATAACCCACAAGTATAGGGGATCGCAACAGCTTTCGAGGGTAGAGTATTCAACCTAAATTTATTGATTCGACACAAGGGGAGCCAAAGAATATTCTCAAGTATTAGCAGCTGAGTTGTCAATTCAACCACACCTGGAAACTTAGTATCTACAGCAGAGTTTTTAGTAGCAAAGTAATATGATAGTGGCGGTAGCGGCAACAAAAGTAAAGACAGCAAAAGTAATGTTTTTGGTATTTTGTAGTGATTGTAACAGTAGAAGTGGGAAAGTAAATAAGCGAGAACCAGTATATGGAAAACTCGTAGGCACCGGATCAGTGATGGATAATTATGCCGGATGCGGTTCATCATGTAAAAATCATAACATAGGGTGACACAGAACTAGCTCCAATTCATCAATGTAATCTAGGCATGTATTTCGTATATAGTCATACGTGCTTATGGAAAAGAACTTGCATGACATCTTTTGTCCTACCCTCCCGTGGTAGCGGGGTCGTATTGGAAACTAAGGGATATTAAGGCCTCCTTTTAATAGAGAACCGGAACAAAGCATTAGCACATAGTGAATACATGAACTCCTCAAACTATGGTCATCACCGGGAGTGGTCCCGATTATTGTCACTCTAGGGTTGCCGGATCATAACACATAGTAGGTGACTATAGACTTGCAAGATAGGATCAAGAGCTCACATATATTCATGAAAACATAATAGGTTCAGATCTGAAATCATGGCACTCGGGCCCTAGTGACAAGCATTAAGCATAGCAAAGTCATAGCAACATCAATCTCAGAACATAATGGATACTAGGGATCAGACCCTAACAAAACTAACTCGATTACATGATAAATCTCATCCAACCCATCACCGTCCAGCAAGCCTATGATGGAATTACTCACGCACGGCGATGAGTATCATGAAATTGGTAATGGAGGATGGTTGATGATGACGACGGCGACGAATCCCCCTCTCTGGAGCCCCGAACGGACTCTAGATCAGCCCTCCCGAGAGGTTTTAGGGCTTGGCGGCAGCTCCGTATCGTGAAACGCGATGATTTCTTCTCTCTCATTTTTTTCTCTCCGAAAGCAAATATATAGAGTTGGAGTTGGCGTCGGAGGGTTTCAGGGGGCCCACAAGGTAGGGGGCGCGCCCTAGGGGGGCGCTCCCACCCTCGTGAGAAGGGTGTGGGCCCCCTGGTCTTCATCTTTGGCAAGGATTTTTTATTTTTTTTCTAAGATGTTCCTTGGAGTTTCAGGTCGTTCCGAGAATATTTGTTTTCTGCACATAAAACAACACCATGGCAATTCTGCTGAAAACAACGCCAATCCGGGTTAGTTCCATTCAAATCATACAAGTTATAGTCCAAAACAAGGGCAAAAGTGTTTGGAAAAGTAGATACGACAGAGACGTATCATTTATTCAAAAATAGTTGACAACTAAATTCTATTGACAGCTTATTTCCATTCAAGCAAACATGTCCAGCCTTGGTAGACAGGACCGTCCACTGTCCCCGGGCTGAACTAAACTGTGAGGAGATAGGTCATTATGTTTCATGGCTTGAGGATCTTGATGTTGTCAAGAGAAATTATTTTCCTAAATTTGGAAATCATAGTACTCAAAACGTGTGACCAATAGTGTTCGTATTGAACTACAGTCACATCTATTTAGGAAAGATGGTGAGATTTTTACTATTTGTCGTCAGTGCGTCTTTTGCATACAATATTTTTTAAGCTAAACTTCATTGCTAAGTATTTTACTATACGATCTTCTTCAACAGGGACTCCCGATGATAGTTGTGCCTCAGTGGATCGAGACTAAAGGTCGCATGTCAATGGTTAGCTTACGACCAAGTGAAAGTGCAACTATCCCTGGGTGGTTTTGGTAATTCCTAACAACATATAACTCATTGAGCTAATGCTAGTTAAAGATAAACATTTCAGGAAAGCTCAATGATTGGCATGGCATGGATGAGAAAAGTGGATCCCTCAAAATTCTAAGGACAAAGAATTGGCTCAAGCTCGAAGCTCAGGACTCTACATCTTTTCATTTTAAGTGATCCAAGAGCACATTGAGTGCATAGGAAAAGCCAATACTATTAAGAGGGGATGAGGTGTTGCCTAATGGCTCGCTTGCTCAAAGTGCTTAGTGATATGCTCCAAAATCCTCAACTACTTTCTCACATCCATATATGTCCCAAACCAAAAGTCAAACTCGGCCCCACCGAAACTTTCTATCCGGCGCCACCGAGTTCAGTTGACATAGCCACTACTAGAAACCCTAGTCTTTTCAGTCTCACCGATAGGGATCTCGCTCTCACCGAGATGGGATTGTAATCCCTCTGTTTCCCTTTGTAACGTTTCAGTCAAACCGAGATGAGCGATCGGTCCCCCCGAGATTGCAATGCAAACTCTCTGTTTCCCTTTTGTAACGTTTCGGTCCAACTGAGATGAGCGAATCGGTCCCATCGAGTTTGCCTGAACAACTCTCTGTTTGTCAATTACCAAAATCGGTCTCACCGAGATTACGTTATGCCCTAACCCTAACAAAATCGGTCCCACCGAGTTGACATGTCAGTCCCACCGAAAATCCTAACGTTCACATTTTGAACTAAATCGGTCTGACCGAGTTTCATGATTCGGCCCCACCGAGTTTGGTGATTTGTGCGTAACGGTTAGATTTTGTGTGGAGGCTATTTATACCCCTCCACCCACTCTTCATTCGTGTAGAGAGCCATCAGAACATGCCTGCACTTCCAACATACATTTTCTGAGAGAGAACCACCTACACTTGTGGTGAGGTCAAGATATTCCACTCCAACCACAAAATCTTGATCTCTAGCCTTCCCCAAGTTGCTTTCCACTCAAATCATCTTTCCACCAAATTCAAATCGTGTGAGAGAGAGTTGAGTGTTGGGAGACTATCATTTGAAGCACAAGAGCAAGGAGTTCATCATAAACACACCATTTGTTACCTCTTGGAGAGTGGTGTCTTCTAGATTGGCTAGGTTTCACTTGGGAGCCTCCGTCAAGATTGTGGAGTTGAACCAAGGAGTTTGTAAGGGCAAGGAGATCGCCTACTTCGTGAAGATCTACCCGAGTGAGGCAAATCCTTCATGGGCGACGACCATGGTGGGATAGACAAGGTTGCTTCTTCGTAGACCCTTCGTGGGTGGAGCCCTCCGTGGACTCGCACAACCGTTGCCCTTCGTGGGTTGAAGTCTCGATCAACATGGATGTACGATAGCACCACCTATCGGAACCACACCAAAAATATCCGTGTCTCCAATTGCGTTTGCACACTCCAAACTCCTCCCTTTACCTTCATATGCAATTGTTTTACTTTCCGCTGCTATACTCTTAGAATTGCATGTGTAGGTTGATTGCTTGACTTGTGCTAAGTTGCTAAAATCTTCCTAGAACTAAAATTGGGAAAAGGCTAGATTTTTATTTGGTCAAGTAGCCTAATCACCCCCCTCTAGACATACTTTTGATCCTACAAGTGGTATCAGAGCTTTGGTCTCCATTTGCTTTGATTTCCATAGCTTTTGTTGGTCATAGCCTTGGTTTCACAACTTAGGAGAGTATGGCGTCTAGCGAGGGAAAGTACCACCGTAGAGGTCCTTACTTTGATGGTACAAATTTTGCTAGTTGGAAGCATAAGATGAAAATGCATATTCTTGGACATAACCCCGCCGTTTAGGCTATTGTTTGTATTGGCTTGCAAGGTGAATTCTTCGATGGGAGAGAATCAAACCATGAAGCTACCGCAGAAGAGTTGAAGATGCTACAATACAATGCTCAAGCTTGTGATATTCTCTTCAACAGATTATGCCCCAAAGAATTCAACAAAATCAGCCGTCTTGAGAATGCAAAGGAAATTTGAGATACTTTGATTGATATGCATGAAGGTACCAAATCTGTCAAGGAATCCAAATTGGATGTGCTTGAAAGTCAGCTTGACAAGTTCAAAATGAAGGATGGTGAAGGCGTTGCTGAAATGTACTCTAGGCTTGCTCTCATCACAAATGAGATTGCCGGCTTGGGAAGTGAAGAGATGAACGATAGATTCATCATCAAGAAGATCCTAAGAGCCTTGGATGGAAAATATGATACCGTGTGCACATTGATCCGAATGATGCCCAATTACAAAGATCTCAAGCCAACGGAAGTTATTGGAAGAATTGTTGCTCATGAGATGTCACTCAAGGATAAGGAAGAGCTTCACAACAAGTCAAGTGGTGCTTATAAAGCCTCGTGTGATGCTCCCACATCATCATGTGAGAAGCAAACCTTCAATGAAGAATTGAGTCTAATGGTGAAGAACTTCAACAAGTTCTACAAGAATATAAGCAAGGAAAGAAGTTCCAAGTCAAGGTCCTACAATGACAAAAGATCTTCTAGTCATGAGCGTAATTGCTACAATTGTGGAATACCCAGACACTACTCCAATGTATGTACGCCCCCCCTACAAAAGAAGAGAAGATTCTCCCAAAAGAAGCAGTAAAAGAGAAGAATCACCATCAAGAGAGAGAAGGAGTAGAGATGATCGTTATGAACAAAGACCCTCTCGGAGAAGCAAGGACTCGGAAAGGAAAGACAAGTCATCAAGGAGCTACACAAAAAGAAGACATCAAGCTCATGTTGGTGAATGGGTATCCAGTTCCTACTCCGATAATCACTCCGAAAGAAGTTATCACTCCGACTCCGAATATACTCAAGATGAAGGTGTTGCCGGACTAGCACTTGTGAGAACCATCTCCTACGACATATTTGACTCACCAAATGAAGGAATTGGGAGATGCTTGATGGCTAAAGGTCCAAAGGTAACACACCCCGAGTATGTTGATTTCAATAGTGATGAAGATGATTTGCTAGGAGATGATGATTTACTTTTTGACAACTCTAGTTATGAAAACTATGATGAGCTTGCTATTAATCATAATAATCAAGATAAAATGAATGACGATGATAAGAAGGAGATTGAGCATCTAACTAAAGAACTAAGCACTCTTAAGTTAGCTCATGAAACTACCTTGGAAGATCATCGAGAACTTTTAAAGACTCATGATAAGCTACGCTTTGAAAAGGTCAACCTTGAGCAAGAACATGAGTTTTTAAAGGCAATCAATGATGATCTTTGTAAGAAAAGTTCCTCTTATATTGCCAAGCGTTTACTCTTGTCTACTTACATGCCACAAGTTAAATCTATAAACAAGAACAAGAAAGATTCTTCATCTAGTAGTAACAACAATCATGCTAAATCCAATGTTGTTGCTTCTAGTAGCTCTCTTGATTCCACTAATGATTCTATTAGCAAGAAAATAGCTTATTGAAGGGAATTATAGAGAAAGATGTTTACAAGAGCCTTGCCGGAGGTAAGAAATTTGAGGAAATTGTGCGCAAGCAAAGAAGACACCAGAAGAATCAAGATGTTGGTTTTGAACGAAAGTTCAATGCCAATGGAGTTGAGTGGGAAGAAGATCAATACCCCAAGACGAAGTTTGTTCTCAACAAGAGAAGTATGATCCTACTTCTTTCAAAGGAACACAAGCTCAAGATGATCTTCCACCACAAGACCACAAGCAAAAAGGGAAGGAAAAGCTCCAAGAGGAGATTGATGCATTCGAGGAAGCACCCAAGACCTTGGTCAAATGGATTCCCAAGACTACATAAAGTTCTACTTCAAGTACGACTACAACCCCAAGGATTCCCATCAAGATGGTGTGGATCCCGAAGAACAAGAACTAGAGAGTTCTTGAGGGTGACTCCGCCAACCTACTTCACTCTTATCATTTTAGCAAGGACAAGTGCAAAAAACTTTCATATCTTTCACTAGTTCAAGGAGTCACAAACCCTCTTGTTGGTAAGACAAGGGACAAGGTAACATAATGCATCCATGGACATCATCTTGTGTACACATCACTCTATGTGTATGGATATCCTTGTTTGTTCCTTGTGGGACTAACCCATGTAGGTATTGAAAGTGCAACTCACTCCAAAGGATTGCTCCAAATGGTCTACATCAACATTGAGCATCCACATCTTCAACACCTACATGAAGTCATCATCGACAAAACCCAAGGTTAGTTGATCCCCCTTAGGGGGGATATCACATCTAGGGGGAGCTTTACTCTGATCAATTGAGTTAAAGCAACTCTAATGGTGTGAGTACAACAATGCTCTATGTAAAGGTGGTAACCCCACTTGTGCTTAAATGATGAGTATGGCCTATGATCAAATGTTCTCATTTGACTCCGAAGTCAATATACTCATATATAGATGACCTAGTCATCGCCAATTGCTTGATAGATGCTAGAGTGTCTGTGCATGCTTCGTCACATATTTCATTTGCCATTTTAATTGTGTGAGCATGTTGAATGCATATTTTTCTCATTTGAGGACATCCATTTGTTGCTTTGATTGTTTGGTTTTTTCTCTTTTGCCAAATGGATGGACAAGAATGCCTAAGAACTCCATCTAGCTATCTATGCTTTTCTCGTCTCAAACTCTATTCATGCTACATCACAAAGTTTGATCAAGTCAGATTCGAACCACTCTATGTGAGGAGCACTCGGATTTCCCGATTCGTCATAGACTTAAACTTCCAAAACCTCTTTGTGCATTTCGGTCTGGCCGATTCATCCTTTTCGTTCCTACCGAGATCACTTAGTTGATCCAGGTTTTCAATCTCGGTGCAACCGATTAGAACCTTTCGGTCACACCGAGTTGCAGTAACTACCTGCAGTTTTGCATCTCGGTGCCACCGAGTTGTTCCACTCGATCACACCGACAGGGTCAGGTTATATATACTGACGGGCCAAATTTTGGAAATTTTTCCGAAACCCTTCGCCCGCGCAAAACCTACTCTGCCTCTTCGGGTCTCCGGATCGTCTTCTCACCGCCAGCGACCTCCCGCCGCTGGTCTCCGCTGTCGTCAATGGCAATCTGCTCCGCCGTTGCCGCCGTAGCGAACACTTGCCGCATTAGGGTAAGTGTTCGATCCCTTGTGCTGTCTTTTTCACTCCGATTCCTAGCACAAGGACAATGCCATGTTTCTTGCCATGATTGAGATTCATCCATCCAGCTAAAACTTCCTTAGGTCTAGATTGATTAGAAAATTTTAGGGTTAGCTCTCCGCAGAACTCATCTCGGACTGACCGAATTGTAGAAATCGGTCTCACCGATTCGGCCTTGGCCATTGCACATCCGCTCTTCGGTCTGACCGAAACGCGCAAATCGGTGTGATCGAGTTCAGGATTCTATGAAACCCTAGCAATCTCGGTGCCACCGAACTGTGACTCGGCCCTACCGAGTTCACTAGTTTAGGTTCCATGTGTTGCTTCGCTATCACCGAGTTTGTCAATTCGGTAGCTCCGAGATCACTTCTGTAGAGAACTAAAACTAAACTTTTTGACTCAATTGTTTTACAAAAGTCCTGTACTTTGTGATGCTCATCTTCTCTACCTCATCTACAACCTATTCATAGGGTCTGCTGACATATTTCCTGCAAGATGTCTGATCAAAGTGACAGCCAGAACAAATCCAAAGAACAGGTCTAGATGAGTGAGGGCACTAGTCCCTCCAGCTCTTATGATGATGGAAGAAAGATCACTCCAAGCAACTTACCTAAGGCAGCAACCAGATCCAGGAAAAAGAAAACCTCAGAATCTGAGGACGATGATTATGTGTCCATTGAGGATGAGGCCACTTCAAGGAAAAAGCTATTGAAAAAGGAGTATGGCTTAGCTGCCACAATTAAGTCAGGGATGCATAAGAAGGCACCAGCAAAGAGAGTTCCTATGTCTAAGGCCAGAGCATCCACTGCTGAAACCTCCAAGCCAACTGAAGAGGCAATTGGAGAAGGGAAGAAAAGGAAGGAAAGGGTCAAGAAGACCACTGCTAGAGTGCTTGGCAGATCATCAACAATGAAGGTTCAGATGAAGAGGAAGAGGATGCTGCACCAGCACCCAAAGCACAAAAGCTCATGGGAGATGCAATTAGATCAGGGGCTACTCCATCTAAGCCCAAAGCTGCTACCAAGGCTAATGCTCTAGCTCAGAAGCCTAAACCCAAGAGAAGCACTAGAAACATTCCTGCCGAGGAGAAAAACAAGGCCCAATGCCTGAAGCTGCTGAAGAAGAAGAAGAAGACTCTGTTGTGTTGAGGAAGCTGAATCCCAAGATCCATGACCACAATGATACACACCCTATGGCAGAAAACATAAAAATCAGGAAGTATGCAAGACTGAGGTTATGGAGACAGTCTAATCCATATGCTGTCAGGAGGAGGACTGCTGTGGACTACAGGTTTCACACCAAGGAACAACATGACTTTTATGAGACAATCCTGCTTGACAAGAAGCCCATTGTGTGTGACATGAGATGGGTTGACTGGGAGTACATAAAGGAGAATGAAGATCACTATCCAGCTGTATACGATAGCTTAAAGGCATGTGGAGTTGATACATTTGTGGCCTAGAAGCTCACCAAGTGGAACGATGAGCTGATCATGCAGTTTTACTCCAATGCCCACTTCTACCCAGATGGAAAGATCATTTGGATGTCCGAAGGTACAAGGTACCAATCTTCTATTGAAGAATGGGCTCAGTTGATCAATGCCCCAGAAGAAAATGAGGATGACTTGGATATTTATGCTGAGAAGAAGAAAGACCACAACACAATGGCCAACATGTACAAAGAGATCCCAGATGCTGCTTTGGATACTCACAAGTTTGGATCTGTCCACTTCTTGTTGTCTAGTCTGCCTACTATAAATTGGATCCTCAAACACACATTGCTACCCAAGTCAGGTGATCACAAGATGATCATAGTACATGCCTTCAACTTGCTACATTTGTTTGATGTGCCTCAAAAATTCGAAGTCATGAGTCCGATTGTGGAGACAATCAAAAGGACAACAACTAATCAGAAGAGGAGTTGTGTGTAGTCCCCACAAATTTAGGAGCTCATCAACTCAAAGATGGGCACATGCAAATATCTTTTGGATAAGGAGCACCTGCCCATCTACCCTGAATTTGAAGACAACACTATTGTCATGGATGAAAATGAACCATCTTCAGCTCAAGCACATGAGAAGAGAGAAAAAGCAAGGGCAGAGAAAGATGTGAAGATGCCAAGTGTTGAGGAGGCATCTCAGGTTTTCCTGAAGAGCAAGCAAGATCAGCTTGGATATCTGATCCAATCCACCTTGAAGATTGACAAGGGCTTGGCCACCCTGACTCAAAACTAGGAGAGCTTGGAGAGGATCATCGAGCAGAAATTCTATGATCTTGATGTCAAAGTAATTGAGATTCAGTCAGCAGGTGAGCAACTTCAGGAGGAAGTGGAGGAGAAGAAGGGAAAGTCAACTACAGATGCTTTTGCTAGAGTGCCCTGAAGCCAGAGGTTTGCTGCAGTGCCAGTCATAGATACTAGAGCTTCAGTGTCAGCACCAGCATCCACAGCTCCAGTGCCACCTCCAGCAGCCACTCCATCAGCTCCAACTACTTCATTGTAAGCCTTCGTACTTGGAGTTCTCTATACACCACCTCCCGAAGATCAAGCCTGAGAGTCGTTTAGCACTATGCATTTTTGAACTTTTTGGTAACTTGTTGCCGAAGGGGGAGAAAAATGTATAGATCATAGGCTTCGAGAGAGTGTGTTGTTATTTTTATTTCTCTTGCTATTTTGGTTGAACTTCTTTATTGAGTGCTTGTGTGAGATACTTTATGTCCTTGTGAGATACTTGTTGATCATGTGTTTGATCATATGCTACCCTTAATGCTTGTTGGATGATATCATCTCTTATATCCTTATATGATCATTCACTTGCTTGGTGATGAGTGACATGGAAGAGTAACCCATGATTCTAATCGATTGTGCATTTGAATTCAAAAGCAAATTTTAAATAATGCACAAATTTAGGGGGAGCTCTTGCTTATCACATACTTCTCAAAGCGACGACGTTTTTTTCAATCTTATTTATCATTTTTCGAAGCTTTGATCTATATGTTGTCATCAATTACCAAAAAGGGGGAGATTGAAAGTGCAACTATCCCTGGGTGGTTTTGGTAATTCCTAACAACATATAACTCATTGAGCTAATGCTACTTAAAGATAAACATTTCAGGAAAGCTCAATGATTGGCATGGCATGGATGAGAAAAGTGGATCCCTCAAAATTCTATGGACAAAGAATTGGCTCAAGCTCAAAGCTCAGGACTCTACATCTTTTCATCTTAAGTGATCCAAGATCACATTGAGTCCATAGGAAAAGCCAATACTATTAAGAGGGGATGAGGGGTTACCTAATGGCTTGCTTGCTCAAAGTGCTTAGTGATATGCTCCAAAGTCCTCAACTACTTTCTCACATCCACATATGTCCCAAACCAAAAGTCAAATTTGGCCCCACCGAAACTTTCTATCCTGCGCCACCGAGTTCAGTTGACATAGCCACTACCAGAAACCCTAGTCTTTTTGGTCTCACCGATAGGGATCTCAGTCTGACCGAGATGGGATTGTAATCTCTCTGTTTCCCTTCATAACATTTTGGTCAAACCGAGATGAGCGATCGGTCCCACCGAGATTGCAATGCAAACTCTCTGTTTCCCTTTTGTAATGTTTCAGTCCAACCGAGATGAGCGAATCGGTCCCACCGAGTTTGCCTGACCAACTCTCTGTTAGTCAATTACCAAAATCGGTCGGACCGAGTTTGTGTAATCGGTCTCACCGAGATCACGTTATTCCCTAACCCTTACAAAATCGGTCCCACCGAGTTGACATGTCGGTCCCACCAAAAATCCTAACGTTCACATTTTGAACTAAATCGGTCTGACTGAGTTTCATGATTCGGTCCCACCGAGTTTTGTGATTTGTGTGTACGGTTAGATTTTGTGTGGACGCTATTTATACCCCTCCACCCACTGTTCATTCGTGTAGAGAGCCATCAAAACATGCCTACACTTCCAACATACATTTTCTAAGAGAGAACCACCTACACTTGTGTTGAGGTCAAGATATTCCACTCCAACCACATAAATCTTGATCTCTAGCCTTCCCCAAGTTGCTTTCCACTCAAATCATCTTTCCACCAAATCCAAATCCTGTGAGAGAGAGTTGAGTGTTGGGGAGACTATCATTTGAAGCACAAGAGCAAGGAGTTCATCATCAACACACCATTTGTTACCTCTTGGAGAGTGGTGTCTCCTAGATTGGCTAGGTGTCACTTGGGAGCTTCTGTCAAGATTGTGGAGTTGAACCAAGGAGTTTGTAAGGGCAAGGAGATCGCCTACTTCGTAAAGATCTACCCGAGTGAGGCAAGTCCTTCGTGGGCGACAACCATGGTGGGATAGACAAGGTTGCTTCTTCATGGACCCTTCGTGGGTGGAGCCCTCCATGGACTCACGCAACCGTTACCCTTCGTGGGTTGAAGTCTCCATCAACATGGATGTATGATAGCACCACCTATCAGAACCACGCCAAAAATCTACGTGTCTCCAATTGCGTTTGCACACTCCAAACTCCTCCATTTACCTTCATATGCAATTGTTTTACTTTCCGCTTCTATACTCTTAGAATTGCATGTGTAGTTTGATTGCTTGACTTGTGCTAAGTTGCTAAAATCTGCCTAGAATTAAAATTGGGAAAAGGTTAGATTTTTATTTGGTCAAGTAGTCTAATCACCCGCCCCTCTAGACATACTTTCGATCCTACACCAAGACATACTACAGCGCACATGAGTGCATTCAGGATTTCTAAAACCGAGGAATGCTTAAGAGTGAAAGACTGGAGCAAAATTGTGAAGGATCGTAGAGAAGTACTAGGGTGCAGCAAGAATCAGATGAAGCGCAACCCATGATGAGGAGACAAGTTTATCTGCATGCTCCAATATGATGAATCAGGATTTGTACACATGTTCTATGCTATTTCACCCGAGAGAGAGCAGCAAGAATGATTAGCTATCTCATGCTCTTAGTACTTGTCCTCTCATGTTCGTGTTCTTCGTCCTGAACTAAATCTCAAAGTGCTTTGCTTTTGTGGCCAGTCTTATAAACACTTATAATCTCATGACCATGTTGAACTCGATGATATCTTTGCTTCAGGTACAAGTGAATGTTTCTTCTTTAAGCTGGTGTTGGTGGTGATTAGATAGCGGTAATGACTATGATGATTAAATAGTGGTAATGACGACTATGATGATTATTAGCTACCTAATGTTGTTGGTGATGATATGATGCAAGAGCTTTTATATTAATATGATGATGAGTTATTATATAATTTATGAGTTTTTATACTAATCCGCGATACATTCACCTAGTGATTTAACAAATCATTATAATGTAAAAACAATCTCTAAATTAATTGGAAAACACAAAATTAAAGGAAAAATAAAAAATAAAACCAAAACCCCTAACCTTTAGTACCGGTTGGTTTTACCAACCGGTACTAAAGGTCTCCACGCACCTGGCCTTGGCTCGTACCACGTGGTTGCCCATTAGTGGCGGTTCGTGCTGAACCGATACTAAAGGGGGGGGACCTTTAGTCCCCACCCTTTAGTGCCGGTTACAGAACCGACACTGAAGTCCCTTATGAAAGTGCAACTATCCCTAGGTGGTTTTGGTAATTCATAACAACATATAGCTCATTGATCTAATGCTATTCCAAGATGACTATTTCAGGAAAGCTCAATGATTAGCATGGCATGGATGTGAAAGTGGACCCCTCAAAATGCTAAGGACAAAGGATTGGCTCAAGCTCAAAAGCTCAAGACTCTTCATTTTATATTTTAGTGATCCAAGATCACATTGAGTCTTTAGGAAAAGCCAATACTATCAAGGAGGGATGAGGTGTTGCTTAATGAGCCTCTTGCTTCATGTGCTTAGTGATATGCTCCAAAACCCTCAACTACTTTCCCATATCCACATATGACCTAAACCCTAAGCGAAACTCGGTCCTACCGATTCCTTCTATCCGGCGCCACCGAGTTTCACTTGTCATAAGCCACTGCCAAACCTTAGCAATTCGGTTCTACCGATAGGGATCTCGGTCTCACCGAGATGGGATTGTAATCTCTCTGTTTCCCTTTCGTAACTTTTCAGTCTCACCGAAAGAGCGAATCGGTCCCACCGAGATTGCAATGTAAATTCAGTGTTTCCTTTTTGTAACTTTTCGGTCTCACCGAAAGAGCAAATCGGTCCCACCGAGTTTGCCTGACCAACTCTCTGGTTAGCTAATTACCAAAATCGGTCTCACCGAGTTTGTGTAATTGGTCTCACCGAGATTACGTTATGCCCAAACCCTAACCATATCGGTCCTACCGAGTTGCATGTCAGTCCCACCGAAAATCTCTAACGGTCACTAGGTTTACCTTTTCGGTCCGACCGAGTTTGTTGATTCGGTCCCACCGAGATTGGAAAACTATGTGTAACGGTTGGATTTTGTGTGGAGGCTATATATATACCCCTCCACCTCCTCTTCATTCGTGGAGAGAGCCATCAGAACACATACACAATTCCAACTCATATGTTCTGAGAGAGAACCACCTACTCATGTGTTGAGACCAAGATATTCCATTCCTACCATATGAATCTTGATCTCTAGCCTTCCCCAAGTTGCTTTCCACTCAAATCTTCTTTCCACAAGATCCAAATCCTATGAGAGAGAGTTGAGTGTTGGGGAGACTATCATTTGAAGCACAAGAGCAAGGAGTTCATTACCTACACACCATTTGTTACTTCTTGGAGAGTGGTGTCTCCTAGATTGGCTAGGTGTCACTTGGGAGCCTCCGACAAGATTGTGGAGTTGAACCAAGGAGTTTGTAAGGGCAAGGAGATCGCCTACTTCGTGAAGATCTACCACTAGTGAGGCAAGTCCTTCGTGGGCGATGGCCATGGTGGAATAGACAAGGTTGCTTCTTCGTGGACCCTTTGTGGGTGGTTGCTTCTTCGTGGACCCTGCGTGGGTGGAGCCCTCCGTGGACTCGCACAACCGTTACCCTTTGTGGGTGGATCCCTCCGTGGACTCGCGCAACCGTTACCCTTTGTGGGTTGAAGTCTCCATCAACGTGGATGTAGGATAGCACCACCTATCCGAACCACGGGAAAAACATCCGTGTCTCCAATTGCGTTTGAATTCTCCAAACCCTTCCCTTTACATTCTTGCAAGTTGCATGCTTTACTTTCCGCTGCCAATATACTCTTTGCATGCTTGCTTGAATTGTGTGATGATTGCTTGACTTGTCCTACAATAGCTAAAATTTGCCAAGAACTAAAATTGGGAAAAGGTTAAGTTTTTATTTGGTCAAGTAGTCTAATCACCCCCCTCTAGACATACTTTCGATCCTACAAGTGGTATCAGAGCTTTGGTCTCCATTTGCTTTGATTTCCATAGCTTTTGGTGGTCATAGCCTTGGTTTCACAACCTAGGAGAGTATGGCGTCTAGCGAGGGATATTATCACCATAGAGGTCCTTACTTTGATGGTACTAATTTTGCTAGTTGGAAGCATAAAATGAAAATGCATATTATTGGACATAACCCTGCCGTTTGGGCTATTGTGTGTGCTGGTTTGCAAGGTGACTTCTTTGATGGGAAAGAACCAAACCGTGAAGCTACCGCGGATGAGTTGAAGATGTTGCAATACAATGCTCAAGCTTGTGATATTCTCTTCAACAGAGTGTGCCCCGAAGAATTCAACAAAATCAGCTGTCTTGAGAATGCAAAGGAAATTTGGGACACTTTGATTGATATGCACGAAGGTACCGACTCCGTCAAGGAATCCAAGTTGGATGTGCTTCAAAGTCAACTTGACAAGTTCAAAATGAAGGATGGTGAAGGTGTCGCTGAAATGTACTCTAGGCTTGCTCTCATCACAAATGAGATTGCTGGCTTAGGAAGTGAAGAGATGACCGATAGATTCATCATCAAGAAGATTCTAAGAGCCTTGGATGGAAAATATGATACCGTGTGCACATTGATCCAAATGATGCCCAATTACAAAGATCTCAAGCCAACAGAGGTGATTGGAAGAATTGTTGCTCATGAGATGTCACTTAAGGATAAAGAGGAACTTCACAACAAATCAAGTGGTGCCTACAAAGCCTCGTGTGAAGCCCCTACATCATCAAGTGAGAAACAAAACTTCAATGAAGAATTGAGCTTAATGGTGAAGAACTTCAACAAGTTCTACAAGAGTAGAAGCAAAGATAGAAGCTTCAAGTCAAGGTCCTACAATGACAAAAGATCTTCTAGTCGAGAGCGAAACTGCTATAGTTGTGGAAGACCCGGACACTATTCCAATGAGTGTACGGCTCCGTACAAGAGAAGAGAAGATTCTCCAAAAAGAAGAAGCAAAGAATCACCACCAAGAGAGAGAAGGAGTTGAGATGATCGTTATGAACGAAGATACTCACGGAGAAGCAAGGATTCAGAAAGGAAGGAAAAATCATCAAGGAGCTACACAAAACGAATACATCAAGCTCATGTTGGTGAATGGGTATCCGACTCCGACTCCGACAACCACTTTGAGAGAAGTTATCACTCCGACTCCGAAGATACTCAAGATGAAGGTGTTTCCGGTCTAGCACTTGTGTCAACTAACTCCTACGACATATTTGACTCACCAAATGAAGGAATTGGAAGATGCTTCATGACCAAAGGTCCTAAGGTAACACACCCCGAGTATGTTGATTTCAATAGTGATGAAGATGACTTGTTAGGTGATGATTTGCTTGTTGACAACTCTAGTGATGAATACTATGATGAAACGTCAATTAATCATGCTAATCAAGATAAAACGAATGACAATGATAAGGAGAAGATTGAGGCTCTTACTAAAGAACTAAACACTCTTAAGTTATCTCATGAAACTATCTTCGAAGATCATCAAGAACTTTTAAGAGCTCATGAGCAATTACACTTTGAAAAGCTCAATCTTGAGCAAGAGCATGAGTTCTTAAAAGCAATCAATGATGATCTCCGCAATAAAAGTTCTTCTTACATTGCCAAGCGTTTACTCTTATCCACTTACATGCCTCAAGTCAAGTCTAGTAACAAGAACAAGAAAGATTCTTCCTCTAGCAGTAACAATGATCATGCTAAATCCAATATTGTTGCTTCTAGTAGTTCTCTTGATTCCACTAATGATTCTCTTAGCCAAGTTACACTTGAGCAAGAAAATAGCTTATTGAAGGGAATTATAGAGAAAGGAGTGTACAAAAGCCTTACCGGGAATAAGCAATTCGAGGAAATTGTGCGCAAGCAAGGAATACACCGGAAGAATCAAGGTGTTGGTTTTGAACGAAAGTTCAATGCCAATGGAGTTGAGTGGGAAGAAGATCAATACCCCAAGACAAAGTTTGTTCCTCAACAAGAGAAGTATGATACTTCTTTCAAGGGGACACAAGCTCAAGATGATCTTCCACCACAAGACTACAAGCAAAAAGGCAAGGACAAGCTTCAAGAGGAAATTGATGCATTTGAAGAAGCTCCTAAGACCTTAGTCAAGTGGATTCCCAAGACTACTTCAAGTTCCACTTCATCAAGTACGACTACAACTCCAAGGATTCCCATCAAGATGGTGTGGATCCAAAAGAAGAAGAACTAGAGAGTTCTTGAGGGTGACTCCGCCAACATACTTCACTCTTATCATTTTGGCAAGAACAAGTGCAATCAACTTCCACATCTTGCACTAGTTCAAGGAGTCACAAACCCTCTTGTTGGTAAGACAAGGGACAAGGTAACCTAAAAGTTTTCATGGACATCATCTTGTGTGTGCATCACTCTATGTCTATGGATATCCTTGTTTGTTCCTTGTGGGACTAACCCATGTAGGTATTGAAAGTGAAATTCACTCAAATGGATAGCTCCAAGTGATCTACATCAACATTCAGCATCCACATCTTCAACATCTACATGAAGTCATCATCGACAAAACCCGAGGATAGTTCATCCCTCTAAGGGGGGATATCACATCTAGGGGGAGCTTTACTCTAAGACTTGAGCTAAAGCAACTCTAAAGATGTGAACACAACAATGCTTTATGTAAAAGTGGTAACCCCACTTGAGCTTAAACAATGAGTATGACCTATGATCAAGTGTCCTCACTTGACTCCTAAGTCAATATACTCATATATAGATGACCTTGTCATCGCAAATTGCTTGATAGATGCTAGAATTGGTTGTGCATGCCTTGTCACATATTTCATTTGCCATCTTATTGTGTGAGCATGCTGGTTGCATATTTTACTCATTCGAGGACATCCACTTGTTGCTTTGATTGTTCGGTTTTATTTCCTTTTGCCAAGTGGATGGACAAGAATGCCTAAGAACCTCCTCTAGCTATCTATGCTTTTCTTGTCTCAAACTCTATTCATGCTACATCACAAAATTTGATCAAGTCAGATTCGAACCACTTTGTGTGAGGAGCGCTCGGAGTCCCCGATTCGTCATAGACTTAAACTTCCAAAACCTCTTTATGATTCTTGGTCTGACCGATACCCCACTTTCGGTCCTACCGAGATCATTAAGTTGATCTAGGTTTTCGATCTCGGTGCAGCCGATTTGAACCTTTCGGTCACACCGAGTTTCAGTAACTGCTTGCAGTTATGAATCTCGGTGGCACCGAGTTGTTCCACTCGGTCACACCGACAGGGTCGGGCTATGTATAGTCACGGGCAAAAATTTGGAAATTTCTCCGAACCCCTTCGCCCGCGCGATAGCCTGGTCTGCCAACTTGGTCTCCGGATCGTCTCCTCGCTGCCAGCCGCCTCCAGTCGCTGGTCTCCATCGCCGTCAACGGAATTCTACCCCGCCGTTGCCGCCGTAGCGAGTCTCCGCCAAACTAGGGTATGGACTTGATCTTTGTGCTATTCTCCAATCTGATTCTTAGCACATTGTGATCATCATGATTCTTGCCACGATTGAAACACTCCTATCCAGTCAATGCGTTCGTAGATTAGGTTTGATTCGAAAATTTTAGGGTTAGGTTTCCGCCGAAACCATCTCGGACCCACCGAGTTGAAAAACTCGGTCCCACCAATTTGGCTCATGCCATTGCACAAGTGAGACTCAGTCTGACCGAGAATTACTTATCGGTGTGACCGATTTTGGAACTCTATGAAACCCTAGCAGTCTTGGTGCCACCGAACTGTGACTCGGTCTGACCGAGTTCACTAGTTTAGGTTCCAAAACTGCTTCGGTATCACCGAGTTTAAAAATCGGTAGATCCGAGATGATTTCTGTGGGAAACTAAAACTAAGTTTTTGGGTCATTCTTTTGTAAAAATCTCTGCATTTTGTGATGCTCATCTATTCTACCTCATCTATAAACTATTCACAGGGTCAGCAGTCAGCTTGTTCATCATGCCAGACCAGAGTGATAGCCAGAATGTGTCAGAACAGAAAGTGCAGATGAGTGAGGGCACTAGTCCCTCCAGCTCTTCAGATGATGGTAGCAGAAGTACCCCAAGCAATTTGCCAAAAGCTGCCACCAGACAGAGGAAGAAGAGAACTTCAGATTCTAAGGATGAAGATTATGTTGCAGAAGAGGAAGCCACATCAAAGAGAGTTGAGCCAGCTCAAGGCACAAAGCCAGGGATGAAAGTCAAAAGGCCAGCAGGCAGGCAGCCTATGTCAAAGGCCAGCGCTTCAACTGAAAAGCCTGCACCCAAAGAGCCAGTTGCTGCTGAAGGAAAGAAAAGGAAGGAAAGGGTCAAGAAGACTGTAGCCAGAGTGCTTGGAAAGGCTTCCATCATGGAAGAAGAGGAAGAAGAAGAGGTTGTTGCACCAACACCTAAGGCACCTAAGCTTATGGGTGATGCTATCAGGACAGGGGCTGCCGAGATTACATTATGCCCAAACCCTAACCATATCGGTCCTACCGAGTTGCATGTCAGTCCCACCGAAAATCTCTAACGGTCACTAGGTTTACCTTTTCGGTCCGACCGAGTTTGTTGATTCGGTCCCACCGAGATTGGAAAACTGTGTGTAACGGTTGAATTTTGTGTGGAGGCTATATATACCCCTCCACCTCCTCTTCATTCATGGAGAGAGCCATCAGAACACATACACAATTCCAACTCATATGTTCTGAGAGAGAACCACCTACTCATGTGTTGAGACCAAGATATTCCATTCCTACCATATGAATCTTGATCTCTAGCCTTCCCCAAGTTGCTTTCCACTCAAATCTTCTTTCCACAAGATCCAAATCCTATGAGAGAGAGTTGAGTGTTGGGGAGACTATCATTTGAAGCACAAGAGCAAGGAGTTCATTACCTACACACCATTTGTTACTTCTTGGAGAGTGGTGTCTCCTAGATTGGCTAGGTGTCACTTGGGAGCCTCCGACAAGATTGTGGAGTTGAACCAAGGAGTTTGTAAGGGCAAGGAGATCGCCTACTTCATAAAGATCTACCGCTAGTGAGGCAAGTCCTTCGTGGGCGATGGCCATGGTGGAATAGACAAGGTTGCTTCTTCGTGGACCCTTTGTGGGTGGTTGCTTCTTCGTGGAACCTTCGTGGGTGGAGCCCTCCGTGGACTCGCGCAACCGTTACCCTTTGTGGGTGGAGCCCTTCGTGGACTCGCGCAACCGTTACCCTTTGTGGGTTGAAGTCGCCATCAACGTGGATGTAGGATAGCACCACCTATCCGAACCACGGGAAAAACATCCGTGTCTCCAATTGCGTTTGAATTCTCCAAACCCTTCCCTTTACATTCTTGCAAGTTGCATGCTTTACTTTTCGCTGCCAATATACTCTTTGCATGCTTGCTTGAATTGTGTGATGATTGCTTGACTTGTCCTACAATAGCTAAAATCTGCCAAGAACTAAAATTGGGAAAAGGTTAAGTTTTTATTTGGTCAAGTAGTCTAATCACCCCCCTCTAGACATACTTTCGATCCTACACCTTACGAACCGGTGCTAAAGCGCGATTCAACACTAGTTCATGCAGGATCACACGACAGATCGATGGCTCGCCAAATCATAGGGGAAGGCATCGGATCCGGGGACTTCTCCGTCCCCGGACAACCCTTCGCGTTTGGCTGCATCGTGCTGCACGCAAACCCGACTAGCCATGCCGTTCAGTCGATTCCTTCACCCCCGGGCACTGAATTCGCTTTGGTAGTCTGGAATATGTAGCGACCCTATGGGGCGAGATGGTTTTTTCTGGATTCACTTCCCCCTTCCCTACCCTCGCGACGCCCGCTCCAAAGTTCCTTCCCAATTCGATATGTAGATCGGCCCTGACAGCTTTGAGACCGGAGAGCTCCACATCAAGCGGGGGGCACACTCCACGCCCGCTCGGACCGTCGAGGACCTATCCTCGACCATTGAGGTAGAATCAGGAGACAGAAGCCTAGAGTCAATCTCGGCCAAACCTTCCTTTCACAATGCTCGGCCGGCATAAATGCTTATGACAAAGTGACAGCCAATGGCTAGGGGTCACCCCCAGCCCAAAGCAGCTCGATCTCGAACCCCAAAGGGGAAGTCGCAAGAAAGAACCATGGCCCATCCTCGACCTCCAGTGATGGCCTGGACCCCCTCAAGGATCCGGCTCCGCATCCCGAGCTCAGGACGGCCGACGGAAATCAAGGATCAGCCAAGGCACCATAGCCCCTCCGATGAAGTGTGAGTAGTTTACTTCAGAAATACGGGTCCATAGTTAGTAGCTAGATGGCTCCTTCTCTCTTTTTGGATCTCGATACACTGTTCTCCCCCTCTCTTGTGGAGAACTATTCGATGTAATCTTCTTTTTGCGGTGTGTTTGTTGAGACTGATGAATTGTGGGTTTATGATCAAGTCTATCTATGAATAATATTTGAATCTTCTCTGAATTCTTTTATGTATGATTGGTTATCTTTGCAAGTCTCTACGAATTATCAGTTTGGTTTGGCGTACTAGATTGATCTTTCTTGCAATGGGAGAAGTGCTTAGCTTTGGGTTCAATCTTGCGGTGTCCTTTCCCAGTGACAGTAGGGGCAGCAAGGCACGTATTGTATTGTTTCCATCGAGGATAACAAGATGGGGTTTTCTTCATATTGCATGAGTCTATCCCTCTACATCATGTCATCTTGCTTAAGGCGTTACTCTTTTTTTAACTTAATACTCTAGATGCATGTTGGATAGCGGTCGATGAGTGGAGTAATAGTAGTAGATGCAGGCAGGAGTCGGTCTACTTGTCTCGGACGTGATGCCTATATACATGGTCATACCTAGATATTCTCATAACTATGCTCAATTCTGTCAATTGCTCAACAGTAATTTGTCCACCCACCATAGAATACTTATGCTCTCGAGAGAAGCCACTAGTGACACCTATGGACCCCGGGTCTATCTTTTTATCATATTAATCTCCTACTACTTAGTTATTTCCTTTGCTATTTACTTTGCCTTTATTTTACTTTGCATCTTTATCACAAAAATACCAAAAATATTATCTTTATCATATCTATCAGATCTCACTCTCGTATGTGGCCTTATAGGGATTGGCAACCCCGATTTGTGTTGGTTGCAAGGATTTATTTGTTTTGTGTAGGTACGAGGGACTCGCGCGTAGCCTCCTACTGGATTGATACCTTGGTTCTCAAAAACCGAGGGAAATACTTACACTACTTTCCTGCATCATCACTTCCTCTTCGGGGAAAACCAACGCAGTGCTCAAGAGGTAGCAAGAAGGATTTCTGACGTTGTTGCCGGGGAGGTCTAGGCAAAAGTCAACATACCAAGTACCCATCACATACCCTTATCTCCCGCATTACATTATTTTCCATTTGCCTCTCGTTTTCCTCTCCCCCACTTCACCCTTGTCGATTTATTCGCCCCCTCTCTCTCTATCATCCCTCTCTTTCTCTATTTGCCTCTTTTTGCCTGCTTTCCTTTTGTTTGCTTGTGTGTTAGTTTGCTTGCTTGTCACGATGGCTCAAGATAATACTAAATTGTGTGACTTCACCAATACCAACAACAATGATTTTATTAGCACTCCGATTGCTCCTCTTACCGATAATAAATCTTGTGAAATTAATACTGCTTTGCTGAATCTTGTCATGAAAGATCCGTTTTCCAGCCTTCCTAGTGAAGATGCCGTTACCCATCTAAATAGCTTCGTTGATTTGTGTGACATGCAAAAGAAGAAAGATGTGGATAATGATATTGTTAAATTGAAGCCATTTCCTTTTTCGCTTAGAGATCGTGCTAAAGCTTGGTTTTCGTCTTTGCCTAAAAATAGTATTGATTCATGGAACAAGTGGAAAGATGCTTTTATCTCTAAGTATTTTCCTCCCGCTAAGATCATCTCTCTTAGAAACGATATTATGAACGTTAAGCAACTTGATCATGAACATGTTGCACAAGCTTGGGAGAGAATGAAATTAATGATACGTAATTGCCCTAGTCATGGTTTAAATTTGTGGATGATTGTTCAAAATTTTTATGCCGGATTGAATTTTGCTTCTAGAAATCTTTTAGATTCGGCCACGGGAGGCACTTTTATGGAAATCACTTTAGGAGAAGCTACTAAACTCCTAGATAATATTATGGTTAATTATTATCAATGGCATACTGAAAGATCTACTAATAAAAAGGTGCATGCGATAGAAGAAATTAATGTTTTGAGTGGAAAATGGATGAACTTATGAAATTATTTGCTAGTAAGAGTGTTTCTTCTGATCCTAATGATATGCCCTTGTCTACTTTGTTTGAGAATAATAATGAATCTATGGATGCGAATTTTTTTGGTAGGAACAATTTTGGTAACAACGCGTATAGAGGAAATTTCAACCCTAGGCCTTATCCTAGTGATCCCTCTAATAATTATGGTAATTCCTACAACAATTCTTATGGAAATTATAATAATATGCCCGCTGATTTTAAATCTAATATTAAAGAATGTATTACTTTGCAAAAGAATTTTAATGCTATGATTGAAGAAAAATTGCTTAAGATTGATGATTTGGCTAGGAACGTTGATAGAATTTCTCTTGATGCTGATTCTTTGAAACTTAGATCTATACCACCTAAGCATGATATCAATGAGTCTCTCAAATCCATGAGAATTTCCATTGATGAGTGCAAATAAAGAACCGCTAGGATGAGTGCTAAGAAAGATGCCTTTATAAGAGCGTGTTCTTCTAGTTCCTATGAAAATAAAGATGAAGATCTAAAAGTTATTGATGTGTCCCCTATTAAATCTTTGTTTTGTAATATGAATCTTGATAATTATGGGACTGAATATGATCCACCTTTACCTAGAAGGCGTTCCAAGAATTCGGAATTTGTTGATCTTGATGCTAAATTTGATAAAAGTGGGATTGAAGAAATTAAAACCCTAGATGTTGCTAAACCCACTATTATGAATTTCAAGGAATTTAACTATGAAAATTGCTCCTTGATTGATTGCATTTCCTTGTTGCAATCCGTCCTAAATTCTCCTCATGCTTATAGTCAAAATAAAGCGTTTACTAAACATATCGTTGATGCCTTGATGCAATCTTATGGAGAAAAACTTGAATTGGAAGTTTCTATCCCTACAAAACTTTATGATGAGTGGGAACCAAATATTAAAGTTAAAATTTATGATCATGAATGCTATGCTTTATGTGATTTGGGTGCTAGTGTTTCTATGATTCCAAAAACTTTGTGTGACTTGTTAGGTTTCCGTGATTTTGATGATTGCTCTCTAAACTTGCACCTTGCGGATTCCACTATTAAGAAACCGATGAGAAGAATTAATGATGTTCTTATTGTTGCAAATAGGAACTATGTGCCCGTAGATTTTATTGTTCTTGACATAGATTGCAATCCTTCATGTCCTATTATTCTTGGTAGACCTTTCCTTAGAACGATTGGTGCAATTACTGATATGAAGGAAGGAAATATTAGATTCCAATTTCCATTAAGGAAAGGCATGGAACACTTTCCTAGAAAAAAATTAAATTAACTTATGAATCTATTATGAGAGCCATTTATGGATTGCCTACCAAAGATGGCAATATATAGATCTATTCTTGCTTGTTATGCCTAGCTAGGGGCGTTAAACGATAGCGCTTGTACGGAGGCAACCCAATTTTATATTTACTTCTTGCTTTTTGCTCCTGTTTAGTAATAAATAATTTATCTATCCTCTGTTTTGGTTCTGTTTTTTGTGTTTAATTAGTGTTTGTGCCAAGTAGAACCGTTGGGAAGACATGGGGAAAGTCTTGTTGAACTTGCTATAAAAACAGAAACTTTAGTGCTCAGGAGAACTGCTTCCATTTTTATTTGGAAAGTGCTATTTAGTTAATTATTTTTGCAGATGATTAATAGATAAATTCCTCACGTCGAGCAATTTATTTTAGAATTTTTGGGGTTTCAGATCTTGCGTTAGCTACAGATTACTACAGACTGTTCTGTTTTTGACAGATTCTGTTTTTCGTGTGTTGTTTGCTTATTTTGATGAATCTATGGCTAGTAAAGTAGTTTATAAACCATAGATAAGTTCGAATACAGTAGGTATAACACCAATATAAATAAATAATGAGTTCATTACAGTAACTTGAAGTGGTCTTTTATTTTCTTTCGCTAACGGAGCTCACGAGATTTTCTACTTTAAGTTTTGTGTTGTGAAGTTTTCAAGTTTTGGGTAAAGATTTGATGGATTATGGAACAAGGAGTGTCAAGAGCCTAAGCTTGGGTATGCCCATGGAACCCCCAAGATAATATAAGGGCACCTAAAAGTCAAAGCTTGGGGATGCCCCGGAAGGCATCCCTCTTTCGTCTACTTCTATCGGTAACTTTACTTGGAGCTATATTTTTATTCGCCTCATGATATGTGTTTTGCTTGGAGCATCTTGTATGATTCGAGTCTTTACTTTTTAGTTTACCACAATCATCCTTGCTGTACACACCTTTTGAGAGAGCCATACATGATTTGGGATTTGTTAGAATACTCTATGTGCTTCGCTTATATCTTTTGAGTTATATAATTTTTGCTCTAGTACTTCACTTATATCTTTTAGAGCACGGTGGTGGATATGTTTTATAGAAACTATTGATCTCTCATGCTTCACTTAGATTATTTTGAGAGTCTTACTAGCATGGTAATTTGCTTAAAATCCTAATATGCTAGGTATTCAAAGTTAGTAAAATTTTCTTAAGAGTGTTTTGAATACTAAGAGAAGTTTGATGCTTGATGATTGTTTTGAGATATGGAGGTAATAATATCAAAGTCGTACTAGTTGAGTAGTTGTGAAATTGAGAAATACTTGTGTTGAAGTTTGTAAGTCCCGTAGCATGCATGTATGGTAAACGTTATGCAACAAATTTGAAACATGAGGTGTTATTTGATTGTCTTCCTTATGAGTGGCGGTCGAGGACGAGCGATGGTCTTTTCCTACCAATCTATCTCCCTAGGAGCATGCGCGTAGTACCGAGGTTTTTGATGACTTGTAGATTTTTGCAATAATTATGTGAATTCTTTATGACTAATGTTGAGTCCATGGATTATACGCACTCTCACCCTTCCATCCTTGCTAGCCTCTTAGGTACCGTGCATTGCCCTTTCTCACATTGAGAGTTGGCGCAAACTTCGCCGGTGCATCCAAACCCCGTGATATGATACGCTCTATCACACATAAACCTCCTTATATCTTCCTCAAAACAGCCACCATACCTACCTATTATGGCATTTCCATAGCCATTCCGAGATATATTGCCATGCAACTTTCCATCATTCCGTTCATCATGACACATTCATTATTGTCATATTGCTTAGCATGATCATGTAGTTGACATAGTATTTGTGGCAAAGCCACCGTTCATAATTCTTTCATACATGTCACTCTTGGTCCATTGCATATCCTGGTACACCACCCGAGTCATTCATATAGAGTCATCTTTTGTTCTAGTATCGAGTTGTAAACATTGAGTTGTAAATAAATAGAAGTTTGATGATCATCATTTTCTAGAGCATTGTCCCAAGTGAGGAATTAAAAAAAGAAAAGGCCATAAAAAAGAGAAGGCCCAAAAAAATGAGAGAGAAAGAGAGAAGGGACAATGTTACTATCCTTTGCCACACTTGTGCTACAAAGTAGCACCTTAATCTTCATGTTAGAGAGTCTCTTGTTTTGTCACTTTCATATACTAGTGGGAATTTTTCATTATAGAACTTGGCTTGTATATTCCAACAATGGGCCTCCTCAAGTGCCCTAGGTCTTCGTGAGCAAGCAAGTTGGATGCACACCCACTAGTTTCTTTTGTTGAGCTTTCATACATTTATAGCTCTAGTGCATCCGTTGCATGGAAATCACTTCTCCTTGCATTAACATGAATCGGTGGGCATCTCCATAGCCCATTTATTAGCCTCGTTGATGTGAGACTTTCTCCTGTTTTTGTCTTCTCCACATAACCCCCTCATTATATTCTATTCCACCCATAGTGCTATGTCCATAGATCGCGCTCATATATTGCGTGAAGGTTTATAGGTTTGAGATTACTAAAGTATGAAACAATTGCTTGGCTTGTCATCGGGGTTGTGAATGATGAGAGCATTCTTGTGTGGCGAAAATGAAACATGACTAAACCATATGATTTTGTAGGGATGAACTTTCTTTGGCCATGTTATTTTGAGAAGACATAATTGCTTAGTTAGTATGCTTCAAGTATTATTATTTTTATGTCAATATGAACTTTTGTCTTGAATATTTCGGATCTGAATATTCATACCACAATTAAGAAGAATTACATTAAAATTATGCCAAGTAGCACTCCGCATGAAAAATTCTGTTTTTATCATTTACCTACTCGAGGGCGAGCAGGAATTAAGCTTGGGGATGCTTGATACGTCTCCAACGTATCTATAATTTTTGATTACTCCATGCTATATTATCTACTGTTTTTGGACATTATTGGGCTTTATTATCCACTTTTATATTATTTTGGGACTAACCTAGTAACCGGAGGCCCAGCCCAGAATTGTTGTTTTTTGCCTGTTTTAGGGTTTCGAAGAAAAGGATTATCAAACGGAGTCCAAACGGAATGAAACCTTCGGGAATGTGATTTTCTATACGAACAAGACCCGGGAGACTTGGACCCTACGTCAAGAAAGAAAAGATGAGGCCACGAGGTAGCAGGCACGCCTACCCCCCCAGGCGCGCCCTCCACCCTCGTGGGCCCCCTGTTGCTCCACCGACGTACTCCTTCCTCCTATATATACCTACATACCCACAAACGATCAGATACGGAGCCAAAACCCTAATTCCACCGCCGTAACTTTTTGTTTCCACGAGATCCCATCTTGGGGCCTGTTCCGGAGCTCCGCCGCAGGGGGCATCGATCACGGAGGGCTTCTACATCAACACCATAGCCCCTCCGATGAAGTGTGAGTAGTTTACTTCAGAAATACGGGTCCATAGTTAGTAGCTAGATGGCTGCTTCTCTCTTTTTGGATCTCGATACAATGTTCTCCCACTCTCTTGTGGAGAACTATTCGATGTAATCTTCTTTTTGTGGTGTGTTTGTTAAGACCAATGAATTGTGGGTTTATGATCAAGTCTATCTATGAATAATATTTGAATCTTCTCTGAATTCTTTTATGTATGATTGGTTATCTTTGCATGTCTCTTCGAATTATCAGTTTGGTTTGCCCTACTAGATTGATCTTGCTTGCAATGGAAGAAGTGCTTAGCTTTGGGGTTCAATCTTGCGGTGTCCTTTCCCAGTGACAGTACGGGCAGCAAGGCACGTATTGTATTGTTGCCATCGAGGATAACAAGATGGGGTTTTCTTCATACTACATGAGTCTATCCCTCTACATCATGTCATCTTGCTTAAGGCGTTACTGTAACACCCTCGATGCGGCTATATCTCCTACGTGTCGAAGCGCGACTGAGAGGCATAACCGCATTGAAAGCATTGTCGCAAGTGAGGTAATCTTCACAACAACCCATGTAAATAAATAAAGGGGGAAAGATACATAGTTGGCTTACACTCGCCACATCTCACAAATACATGAATAACATTACATTCATCTAATACACTCATGGTCCGACTACAGTACCAAAATAAAGATCAACCCCCAAATGCGACAAAGTCCCCGATCGCCCCAACTGGGCACCACTACTGATCATCTGGGAAAGACACATAGTAATGACGAGAGTCTTCATCGAACTCCCACTTGAGCTCAAGCGCATCGTCTGGAGCGGTATCATCGGTCCCTGCATCTGGTTTAGGAAGGAATCTGTGAGTCACGGGGACTCAGCAATCTCGCACCCTCGCGATCAAGACTATTTAAGCTTATAAGTAAGGCAAGGTATGATGTGGAGCTGCAGCAAGCGACTAGCATATATGGTGGCTAACCTATTCGCAAAAGAGAGCGAGAAGAGAAGGGAAAAACACGGTCGAACAACTATGATCAAGAAGTGATCCTAGAACAACCTACGTCAAGCATTACTCCAACACCGTGTTCACTTCCCGGACTCCGCCGAGAAGAGACCATCACGGTTACACACACAGTTGGTGTATTTTAATTAAGTTAAGTTTCATGATATCTACAACCGGACATTAACAAATTCCCATCTGCCCATAACCGCGGGCATGGTTTTCGAAAGTTCAAATCCCTGCAGGGGAGTCCCAACTTAGCCCATCACAAGCTCTCACGGTCAACGAAGCATATTCCTTCTCCCAAGACAATCCGATCAGACTCGGCATCCCGGTTACAAGACATCCTCGACAATGGTAAAACAAGTCCAGCAACACCGCCCGAATGTGCTGACAAATCCCGATAGGAGCTGCACATATCTCGTTCTTAGGGCACACTCAGATTGTCCAAACTTCCGGTAGGCCAGCCCAGAGTTGCCCCTGGTGGCCACGGGCAGCTGACGAGGTGGACCAACACTCAGAGGAGCACTGGCCCCGGGGGGGGGGGGGTTAAATAAAGATGACCCTTGGGCTCCGGAAACCCAAGGGAAAAAGAGGCCAGGTGGCAAATGGTAAAACCAAGGTTGGGCATTGCTGGAGGAGTTTTATTCAAAGCAAACTGTCAAGGGGTTCCCATTATGACCCAACCGTGTAAGGAACGCAATATTCGGGAACTTAACACCAATATGACGGAAACTAGGGCGGCAAGAGTGAAACAAAACACCAGGCATAAGGCCGAGCCTTCCACCCTTTACCAAGTATATAGGTGCATTAAGATAAACAAGATAATATTGTGATATCCCAACAATAAACATGTTCCAACAAGGAATGATCTCCAAACTTCACCTGCAACTAGCAATGCTATAAGTGGGGCTGAGCAAAGTGGTAACATAGCCAAACATCGGTTTTCTAGGATACGGTGGGTTAGAGGTTTGACATGGCAATATGAGAGGCATGATAAGCAAGTGTTAGGTATCATAGCATAGGCATAGCAAAAAAGCGAGCATCTAGCAAGCAAAGATAGAAGTGATTTCGAGGGTATGGTCATCTTGCCTGCAAAGTACTCAGAGTTGCCTTGATCCTCGTAAGTGAACTCAACAGGCTCCTCGTTCACGAACTCGTCTCCCGGCTCTACCCAAGCAAGAACAACAAGCAAAAGGAACACAATCAACCACGTGCAATGCTCAAGCAACATGATGCAAACATGGTATGATATGCGGGATGCGGTATGTGATGCATATGCATGATTTGCAAAGGAATGGTTGACCCTGGCCTCAACATTGATATCCAAGAGTGCCACTGGAAAGAGGAGTTGATTTCGGTTGAAATCGATATAAAGATCACCGGAATCGGATGCACGGTTTGGAAATGGCAAGCAAAACAAATATGGCACCGGTCTGCGATAATCAGCAAGTAGCCATCTAAATGCACCAAGATAAATATGCTACAGCACTCAAACATGACAAACAAATACATGGAAGGGATCCACACATGATGCTTGACAAAATATGAACACTGAGCTACGACTAATTCATCCATTAACAGGTTCAAACAAGCATGGCAAAAGTGCAAATGATAACAGGTTTCAGACTTAGTGAAATTAACACAAGTCTGGAATTTATCATCAGGAAGCAATCTTTAGAGTATGCAAACTACATGCTACAGGAACTTAACATGGCAAAGCAAGGCATTTGATGAAGCTACTCAAAGCACTTAACAAAAGTCACTTAGTGACCTTGAGCCAAAAGGGATCAGAAAATACAATTGCAAGCATGTGAACATAGCAAAAACACAAACAGATCCAGACTTAGTGAATAACTGGAGCATGCAAAACAGTTAACAAGTAGGCATGTTTACGAGCTCGATGCACTCGCTACAGAGAATGGCATGACAAACTAAGCATACACCCATGAAGATGACATGGCATAGAAGCTAGACATGGCAAGAACAACAACATATCATGCACGGATCAATAGCAACATCCTCGGCAAAATCGCTAAACATGTCAACAATCTGCCAGGTTCATTTTATAGCAAAAGTAGAGCTCGATTGACTCAAGCTATGGTGCTCCATAATTGCAAAAAAAGACCTGGATAGATAGGGCACCACAATATCAACAAAACATCCTTACTAATCATCCTCAAAAGAGGCACGGATCACTAGGAAACAACATGAACATATGGCATAAAAACAATATCAGGATAAGGACTTGGTGAAATTCTAAGTCCCTGAAATCAGCATCACCGAGTAAGCTACTTTGCATACTTTTGCTAGTCACCACAAAGGTCACAAAAATACATGGCATACACCCCTGCAAAGATGGCATGGCATTTAACAAAACACATGTAGAGCTCAGGATCATCGCATGCACACATTTATCATGGCAAAAATGACAAAAGGCCATTTGCTGAAGCAGATCTGACAAATTCATCACATAGCCCTCTTCCAACAACATTTCGGGCATCAAGATGAGCTCAAATGAAAATGATGCGATGAGATGAAACGATGTACTCGTCGAGGCGAACATTTTGATATGCTACACGCACGAATCAGAGTCACGGATGCAGAGTTATGGCATGTCGAAGTATGCAAAAATTAACGAGAGGAGAGGGAAAAAGTCAACCGCCAGATCTAGGGTTCCTCGCGGCGCATGAACCGAGGCCGGATTTGAGCTCGCTGGAGCTCTCGCCGGAGTAGATGAAGAAGATGGCGGTCGGCGGGGGTCGGGCGCGGGGAGGCCGGGGACCTGCGGGGCGGCGCGGCGCGGTGATGAGCGGCTCCGGTCGCCGAGTCGGCGGCGGGCGAGGGCGGCGAGAGGTGGCCGACTTCCGGCGACGGCGGCAGGCGCAGACGGCGGCGGGGCGGCGCCGGCGACGAAGGAGATGGCGGCGGGGATCGGGCACGGGTACGGGGAGGCGAGGGCCTCGGGCGGCAGCGGCTCGGGCTGGGGGGGCCGCCTGGGCCCGGAAGGGCCGGCGCGGGCGAGGCGGAGATGTGGTCTCCCTGGGATAGGTGGCGGCTCTGGGTTGGTTGGCGGAGGCGGCAGACGTGTCCGGTTGCGGCCGGACGTGTCTGATGGCGCGCGAGGTGATTTTCTAGGGTTTGGAAGGAGGGGATCCAGGATTTTCGAGGAGGGGTCTATATATAGGTGTAGAGGGAGCTAGGGAGCTCCAAATGAGGTGCGGTTTTCGGCCACGCGATCGTGATCGAACGCTCTAGATGATGGAGAGGGTTTAGGTGGGTTTTGGGCGAGTTTGGGGAGGTGTTGGGCTGCAACACACACGAGGCCTTATCGGTCCCTCGGTTACCCGTTGGAGTATCAAACGAAGTCCAAATGGCACGAAACTTGACTGGCGGTCTACCCGTAGTAAACCAAGGCCGCATGACAAGTATCGGACCAATCCGAAAACGTTTAACACCCGCACACGAAAAGAGGTAGAAAGGACCACCGGAGGAGATAGGAGCGCCGGAATGCAAAACGGACAACGGGGAAAAATGCTCGGATGCATGAGACGAACACGTATGCAAATGCAATGCACATGATGACATGATATGAGATGCATGACAAAGACAACAACACACGGAACCCGACAACGAGGAAATGACATAACTTCGTGCCAAAAACAACAAGAGTTGGGATACATATAAGGTAAATTACATCTAGGGTGTTATAGTTACTCTGTTTTTAACTTAATACTCTAGATGCATGCTGGATAGCAGTCGATGAGTTGAGTAATAGTAGTAGATGCAGGCAGGAGTCGGTCTACTTGTCTCGGACGTGATGCCTATATACATGATCATACCTAGATATTCTCATAACTATGCTCAATTCTGTCAATTGCTCAACAGTAATTTGTTCACGCACCATAGAATACTTATGCTCTCGAGAGAAGCCACTAGTGAAACCTATGGCCCCCAGGTCTATCTTTATCATATTAATCTCCTACTACTTAGTTATTTCCTTTGCTATTTACTTTTCCTTTATTTTACTTTGCGTCTTTATCACAAAAATACCAAAAATATTATCTTTATCATATCTATCAGATCTCACTCTCGTAAGTGGCTTTATAGGGATTGACAACCCCTATTTGTGTTGGTTGCGAGGATTTATTTGTTTTGTGCAGGTACGAGGGACTCGCGCGTAGCCTCCTACTGGATTGATACCTTGGTTCTCAAAAACTGAGGGAAATACTTACACTACTTTGCTGCATCATCCCTTCCTCTTCGTGGAAAACCAACGCAGTGCTCAAGAGGTAGCAGCCACGGCTAACGCTAAGATCGCCCCCCCCCCCCCGCCGCCACGGGCCGCTGGTCGGCCACATCCACTTACGATATTTACATGGTGGACACCCAAAGGACGAAGATGGCAGTCGTGATCAGGACCGAGGCAAGCCCTGAGATGAGCCGCCTAAACACCGAAAACAGTGTCGTCGATCAAAGCCATGTCGAAGCCACGCGAACAACATAGACTCTATCGAGAACCGCACCATAAATAACACGGATAACCTCGCAGGGGATGCCGCCAATGAGAACCATCAGGATGACTCCGCGGGGCAGGAGGACCTGCTCCATCCAGAAAACCATGACAACTCCGAACATAGCAACTACCTCCCACTCTCTGAAGAGGAGGCCAGTCTCGGGGATGATGATTTCATCATCCCCGAAGACCCTCTAGAGTAGGAACGATTCAAGCAGAGGCTTTTAGCCACCACTCGAAGTTTACAGAAAAAAACACAAAATCAAGGCTGAAGAAGACACCCTCAGTGACTGGTGGACTAAAGCCCTAGCCGCTGAGGAAGGGTATGTCCGCGAATAGCCAACCAAAAGCTACCCCAAGCGAAGGCTCCTGCCGCAGTTCGATGACGAGGCCATAGAGCCCACATGCCCAATATACACAAACACCAAACAGCCGGACCGCCCCCCTAGATGGCGGGACAGAGAAGCTGACGAGGCTGAACACCCAGCTGCTGCACCTCGCCATCATGGCAAGGATCAAGTGGGGCCCACTTACAAGTACGACCTCCGCCATGACCTAGACGCCCAAGGAGGCCACACCAGGTCCATTTATGGACCCAGAGAGGACCCGCATGCTTACCGGGAAGGATACTACGATCGGCTTAACCAAAACGATAGAATTCAGGAGCAACAGCAGATTCAGAAGGCCGAAGACCTCCAACACGACGTAGCCCGAGTGCGGGGTGCCGCACTCCCCTGTGTTTCATAGAGAGGGTAATGCAACACCAATTCCCAGAAGGCTTCAAGCCCATGAATATCGAATCTTATGACAGAACCACAAATCCTGTTGGAGTAAATGACCACGGGTAGCCTCATCTGCCCCCATGGTATTTCAAGACATCGGGGCCGGATGCACCCTCAAGCATCAAAGACAAAGGACTGCCTTCTAGGGTCCGGCTGGTCCTAGCGGCCGGTTGCAGGAAGGCAGCGGAGCCGAGAAGGCGGCAACGAGGAGGGCCGACTTCCAGCAGGCGGCCCATCACTCCCTTAAAGTTAGCGCCTCACTACTGAGATGAGACGGGGCGTGGCTACAGTGCAGCCTGCCACCCCTGAATCCAGGGCTGAGCTTGGCCATAGTGCAGCATACCAGGCGGGTACCCTACCTGTCCGTGAGATGCCCGAAGGCGGCAGGACCTGACCAGTCGGCCCAAGGGAGGCCGACTCCTAGCAGGCGCCCGTCCCCCTCCCTTGGAGTCTGTGCGCCATTAATCAGATAAGACAGGATGTGGCTACAGTGAACGCCCGCCAGGCGGTGGGACTATAGCCACGCTCCCCCGACAACACATGCATCATCAGTGGCACGACTACAGTGCTAAGTAGCCGGCCAGGACCCCCAAGCGGCGGGTGCGGCCTGTCGGCCAAGTACGAGATAGCCGGCAGGGCCCACCAGGTGGCCGGCCGCAGCAGCTGGCAGAGAAGTCAGCGACCAGAGACGCTGACGGCTGGGTCCCACACTCGGTCGGGTTACCATTGTACCCCTGGGTGGTAGGCCTATATAAACCCCCAGGGCACCCATGCACAGGGTTCAGAACCTGAATAGATCCACACATACATATAGAGAGGGGAAGAAAGGCTAGCCTCCTCATCTTCCTCCTCTAGCCAAACAGCTCAAGGAGCAACCTTGTAGTCACCTTATTGAGATAGTGATCATGCGGAGACACCGCAGAGCAGGACTAGGGGTGTTATCTCCTAGGAGAGCCCCGGACCTGGTTAAGATTCGCCGGCTTAGGAGTTCTCGCTCACTCCCGCCTCTATAGCCCGGCGACGTTCTCTTGGACCTCTCCATGATAAGCCACCCCTTGGCATATGTCACACCACAACCCCGACATTTGGTGCCCACATTGGGGCCACAGCAACACATGCTGGACAGGAACCCTCTTCATCCCCAGCGAACGCAGCGAGCCCGGCACGCCGGATGGCGTCTGCGTCAACATGCTGCACGGCGCAGAGGCCTCTTGCGCTGTGAGCACCTGATACATCTCCAACGTATCTATAATTTTTGATTGCTCCATGCTATATTATCTTCTGTTTTGGACATTATTGGGCTTTATTATCCATGTTTATATTATTTTTGGGACTAACCTATTGACCCAGAGCCCAGTGCCAGTTCCTGTTTTTTCCCTTGTTTTAGTGTTTCGAAAAAAGCAATATCAAACGGAGTTGAAACGGAATGAAATCTTCTGGAGAAGTTATTTTTGGAAGGAAAGCAACCCGGGAGACTTGGAGTCCACGTCAAGAAATCAACGAGGAATCCACGAGGCAAGGGGCGCACCCACCCCCTGGGCGCGCCCTCCACCCTCGTGGGCCCCTCGCGGCTCCCCTTACGTACTTCTTCCTCCTATATATATCCATATACCCTAAAATGATCGGGGAACACAATAGACCGGGAGTTCCGCCACCAGAAGCCTCCATAGCCACCGAAAGCCAATCTAGATCCGTACCGGCACACTGCCAGAGGGGGCATTCCCTCTCCGGTGGCCATCTTCATCATCCCGGTGCTCTCCATGACGAGGAGGGAGTAGTTCTCCCTCGGGGCTGAGGGTATGTACTAGTAGCTATGTGTTTGATCTCTCTCTCTCTCTCGTGTTCTTGAGGTGATACGATCTTGATGTATCGCGAGCTTTGCTATTATATTTGGATCCTATGATGTTTCTTCCCCCCTCTACTCTCTTGTAATGGATTGAGTTTTCTCTTTGACGTTATCTTATCGGATTGAGTCTTTAAAGATTTGAGAACGCTTGATGTATGTCTTGCCGTGCGTATCTGTGGTGACAATGGGATACCACATGATTCACTTGATGTATGTTTTGGTGATCAATTTGCGGGTTCTGCCCATGAACCAATGCATAGGGGTTGGCCCACGTTTTCGTCGTGATTTTCCGGTACAAACTTTGGGGCACTCTTTGAGGTTCTATGTGTTGGTTGAATAGATGAATCTAAGATTGTGTGATGCATATCGTATAATCATACCCACGGATACTTGAGGTGACATTGGAGTATCTAGGTGACATTAGGGTTTTGGTTGATTTGTGTATTAAGGTGTTATTCTAGTACGAACTCTAGGGTTGTTTTTGACACCTATAGGAATTGCCCAACGGATTGATTGGAAAGAATAACTTTAAGGTGGTTTCGTACCCTACCATAATCTCTTCGTTTGTTCTCCGCTATTAGTGATTTTGGAGTGACTCTTTGTAGCATGTTGAGGGATAGTTATGTGATCCAATTACGTTATTATTATTGAGAGGACTTGCACTAGTGAAAGTATGAACCCTAGGCCTTGTTTCAACGCATTGTAATACCGTTTACGCTCACTTTTATCATTAGTTACCTTGCTGTTTTTATATTTTCATAATACAAAAACCTTTATCCACCATCCATATACCACTTGTATCACCATCTCTTCGCCGAACTAGTGCACCTATACAATTTACCATTGTATTGGGTGTGTTGGGGACACAAGGGACTCTTAGTTATTTGGTTGCAGGGTTGCTTGAGAGAGACCATCTTCATCCTACGCCTCCTACGTATTGATAAACCTTAGGTCATCCACTTGAGGGAAATTTGCTACTGTCCTACAAACCTCTGCACTTGGAGGCCCAACAACGTCCACAAGAAGAAGGTTGTGTAGTAGACATCAAGCTCTTTTCTGGCGCTATTGACGGGGAGGTGAGTGCTTTAAGGTATATCTTTAGATCTTGCAATCAAGTCTTTTAGTTTCTTGTTTATCACTAGTTTAGTTTATAAAAGAAAACTACAAAAAAATATGGAATTAAGTTTGCCTCATACGCTTCATCTTTTTAATATCTTTCGTGAGTATGATGGAAAGGAAAATTGTGCCAAAGGGTTAGAAGAAGAATGCATTAAAATGTTTGGCACTAAATATTTGAATGATGAGCATGATCGCAATGTTGTTAGTATGAATTCCTTGAATATCCATGATGCTAATGATATGCAAAGCCACAAGCTTGGGGAAGCTATGTTTGATGAAGATGATAATTTTTGCCCCCCAAGTTTTGATGAGAAAATTTATTATCATGAAAGAATGCCTCCTATTTATGATGATTATATTGATGAAAGTGGAATTGGAGAGGTCATGACTTTATTTAGTAATGAATCCACTATTATGGAAGAGGTTCCAATTGATTATGAGAACAAAGTTGCTATCTATGATGATTATTGTGATGAATTGTATGCTATAAAGAATAATGATATCCATGAAACATGTCATCATGATTTTAGTTTTCAATTGGATTATGCCTCACATGATAATTATTTTGTTGAGTTTGCTCCCACTATTATTCATGAGAAGAATTTTGCTTATGTGGAGAGTAATAGAATTTCTATGGTTGTAGATCATGAAAAGAATGCTTTAGGTGCTGGTTATATTGTTGAACTCATTCATGATGCTATTGAAAATTAGTATGAGGGAGGAACATATGCTTGTAGGAATTGCAATAATATCAAGTTTCCCCTCTATGTGCTTAAAATTTTGGAGTTATGCTTGTTTTACCTTCCTATGCAAGTTGATTCTTGTTCCCACAAGTTGTTTGCACACAAAATCCCTATGCATAGGAAGTGTGTTAGACTTAAATGTTCTAGTCATATTCTTCATGATGCTCTCTTTATATTTCAATTCTTATCTTTTATGTGAGCATCATTGAAATCATCATGCCTAGCTAGGGGCGTTAAACGATAGCGCTTGTTGGGAGGCACCCCAACTTTATTTTTATTCCTTGATTTTTGTTCATGTAATAAATAATTCACCTAGCGTCTATTTAGATGTGGTTTTATGCTTTTAATTAGTGTTTGTGCCAAGTAGAACCTTTGGGAAGACTTGGGGAAAGTCTTTTTAATCTTGCTGTAAAAAACAGAAACTTTAGCGCTCACGAGAATTGCTGCCATTTTTATTTGAAAAGTTCTATTTAGTTAATTCTTTTTGCAGATGATTAATAGATAAATTCCTCACGTCCAGCAAATTATTTGAGAACATTATGAGTAACAGAAGTATAAGTTTGATCCAGATTACTACATGCTGTTCTGTTTTTGACAGATTCTGTTCTTCGTGTGTTGTTTGCTTATTTTGATGAATCTATGGCTAGTAAAATAGTTTATAAACCATAGAGAAGTTGGAATACAGTAGGTTTAACACAATATAAATTTAGAATGAGTTCATTATAGTACCTTATGATGGTGATTTTCTTTCTTATACTAACGGAGCTTACGAGTTTTCTGTTAAGTTTGTGTTGTGAAGTTTTCAAGTTTTTGGTAAAGATTCGATGGTCTATGGAATAAGGAGTGGCAAGAGCCTAAGCTTGGGGATGCCCAGGAAGGAATCCCCTCTTTTGACTTCGTTCATCGGTAACGTTACTTGGAGCTATATGTTTATTTACCACATGATATGTGTTTTGCTTGGAGCGTCATTTTATTTTCTTTTGTTTTGCTTGCTGTTTGAATAAAATACCAAGATCTGAAATTATTAAATGTTAGAGAGTCTTCATATAGTTGCATAATTATTCGACTACTCACTGATCTTCACTTATATCTTTCGGAGTAGTTTGTCATTTGCTCTACTGCTCCACTTATATCTTTAGAGCATGATGGTGGTTTTATTTTCAAGAAATAATTGATCACTCATGCTTCACTTATATTATTTTGAGAGTATTTAGAACAGCATGGTAGTTTGCTTTGGTTATGAATTTAGTCCTAATATGATGGGCATCCAAGAGGGATATAATAAAAACTTTCATATAGAGTGCATTGAATACTAAGAGAAGTTTGATAATTGATGATTGTTTTGAGATATGGAGATAGTGATATCAAAGTTGTGCTAGTTGGGTAGTTGTGAATTTGAGGAATACTAGTGTTGAAGTTTGCAAGTCCCGTAGCATGCACGTATGGTAAACGTTGTGTAACAAATTTGAAACATGAGGTGTTATTTGATTATCTTCCTTATGAGTGGCGGTCGGGGACGAGCGATGGTCTTTTCCTACCAATCTATCCCCCTAGGAGCATGCGCGTAGTGCTTGGTTTTTGATGACTTGTAGATTTTTGCGATAAGTATGTGAGTTCTTTATGACTAATGTTGAGTCCATGGATTATACGCACTCTTACCCTCCACCATTGCTAGCCTCTTCGGCACCGTGCATTGCCCATTCTCACATTGAGAGTTGGTGCAAACTTCGCGGGTGCATCCAAACCCCGTGATATGATACGCTCTATCACACATAAACCTCCTTATATCTTCCTCAAAACAGTCACCATACCTACCTATTATGGCATTTCCATAGCCATACCGAGATATATTGCCATGCAACTTTCCACCGTTCTGTTTATTATGACACGCATCATCATTGTCATATTGCTTTGCATGATCATGTAGTTGACATCGTATTTGTGGCAAAGCCACCGTTCATAATTTTTCATACATGTCACTCTTGAGTCATTGCACATCCCGGTACACCGCTGCAGGCATTCATATAGAGTCATACTTTGTTCTAGTATCGAGTTGTAATTCTTGAGTTGTAAATAAATAGAAGTGTGACGATCATCATTAATAGAGCATTGTCCCAAAAAAGGAAGGCCAAAAAAAAGAAAGGCCAAAAAAAGAGAAAGGCCAAAAAAAGGAAAGGCCAAATAAAAAAGGCCAAGTAAAAAAAATAAATGGGACAATGCTACTATCCTTTTTGGACACTTGTTCTTCAAAGTAGCACCATGATCTTTATGATAGAGAGTCTCTTGTGTTGTCACTTTCATATACTAGTGGGAATTTTTCATTATAGAACTTGGCTTGTATATTCCAACAATGGGCCTCCTCAAGTGCCCTAGGTCTTCGTGAGCAAACAAGATGGATGCACACCCACTTAGTTTCTTTTGTTGAGCATTCATACATTTATAGCTCTAGTGCATCCGTTGCATGGCAATCTCTACTCCTTGCATTAACATCAATCGATAGGCATCTCCATAGCTCATCTATTAGCCTCGTTGATGTGAGACTTTCTCCTTTTTGTCTTCTCCACATACCCCCATCATCATATTCTATTCCACCCATAGTGCTATGTCCATGGCTTGCGCTCATATATTGTGTGAAGGTTTATGAGTTTGAGATTACTAAAGTATGAAACAATTGCTTGGCTTGTCATCGGGGTTGTGCATGATGAGAGCATTCTTGTGTGACGAAAATGGAGCAAGACTAAACTATACGATTTTGTAGAGATGAACTTTCTTTGGCCATGTTATTTTGAGAGAACATAATTGCTTAGTTAGTATGCTTGAAGTATTATTAGTTTTATGTCAATATGAACTTTTATCTTGAATCTTTCGGATCTGAATATTCATACCACAATTAATAAGAATTACATTGAAATTATGCCAAGTAGCACTCCGTGTCAAAAATTCTGTTTTTATCATTTACCTAATCGAGGACGAGCAGGAATTAAGCTTGGTGATGCTGATACGTCTCCAACGTATCTATAATTTTCGATTGCTCCATGCTATATTATCTTTTGTTTTGGACATTATTGGGCTTTATTATCCACTTCTATATTATTTTTGGGACTAACCTATTGACCCAGAGCCCAGTGCGAGTTCCTATTTTCCCCTTGTTTCAGTATTTCGAAGAAAAGAAATATCAAACGGAGTCAAAATGGAATGAAACCTTCTAGAGAAGTTATTTTTGGAAGGAAAGCAACCCGGGAGACTTGGAGTCCACGTCTAGAAATCAACGAGGAAGCCACGAGGCAGGGGGGCGCGCCCACCCCCTGAGGCGTGCCCTCCACCCTCGTGGTCCCCTCGTGGCTCCCCTGACATACTTCTTCCTCCTATATATATCCATATACCCTAAAATGATCGGGGAACACAATAGATCGGGAGTTCCGCCGCCAGAAGCCTCCGTAGCCACCGAAAGCCAATCTAGACCCGTTCAGGCACCCTGCCGGAGGGTCAATCCCTCTCCGGTGGCCATCTTCATCATCCTGGCGCTCTCCATGACGAGGAGGGAGTAGTTCTCCCTCGGGGCTGAGGGTATGTACCAGTAGCTATGTGTTTGATCTCTCTCTCTCTCTCTCTATCTCGTGTTCTTGAGGTGATACGATCTTGATGTATCGCGAGCTTTGCTATTATATTTGGATCCTATGATGTTTCTTCCCCCCTCTACTCTCTTGTAATGGATTGAGTTTTCCCTTTGAAGTTATCTTATCGGATTGAGTCTTTAAAGATTTGAGAACACTTGATGTATGTCTTGCCGTGCGTATCTGTCGTGACAATGGGATACCACGTGATTCACTTGATGTATGTTTTGGTGATCAACTTGCGGGTTCCGCCCATGAACCTATGCATAGGGGTTGGCCCACGTTTTCGTCGTGATTCTCCGGTAGAAACTTTGGGACACTCTTTGAGGTTCTATGTGTTGGTTGAATAGATAAATCTGAGATTGTGTGATGCATATCGTATAATCATACCCACGGATACTTGAGGTGATATTGGAGTATCTAGGTGACATTAGGGTTTTGGTTGATTTGTGTCTTAAGGAGTTATTCTAGTATGAACTCTAGGGCTATTTGTGACACTTATAGGAATAGCCCAACGGATTGATTGGAAAGAATAACTTTAAGGTGGTTTCGTACCCTACCATAATCTCTTCGTTTGTTCTCCGCTATTAGTGACTTTGGAGTGACTCTTTGTTGCATGTTGAGGGATAGTTATGTGATCCAATTATGTTATTATTGTTGAGAGGACTTGCACTAGTGAAAGTATGAACCCTAGGCCTTGTTTCAACGCATTGCAATACCGTTTATGCTCACTTTTATCATTAGTTACCTTGCTTTTTTATATTTTCAGATTAAAAAAACCTTTATCTACCATCCATATACCACTTGTATCACCATCTCTTCGCTGAACTAGGCACCTATACAATTTGCCATTGTATTGGGTGTGTTGGGGACACAAGAGACTCTTTGTTATTTGGTTGCAGGGTTGCTTGAGAGAGACCATCTTCATCCTACGCCCCCTACGGATTGATAAACCTTAGGTCATCCATTTGAGGGAAATTTGCTACTGTCCTACAAACCTCTGCACTTGGAGGCCCAACAAAGTCTACAAGAAGAAGGTTGTGTATTAGACATCAACACCCTTGCTGACCTCTTCGGTGAGATCCACCTCTCCGTTGAGCCGACACCTGACGAGGGAGCAGCCCGCTACGACAACTGCCTCGTCGAGCTCCTTGGCAAGATCAACATTGTCACACCCTAGCTAGTTCATGCATTAGAGTGCTTGCATCATGTTTAATTTATAAGAAACTTGGAAAAGGGATGACAGAACCCCCAGCACCCCCGTGAAACCAACTAGGGTTTACTAAAAATATTTTCAATGAACCTGAAATGCCCTTCTAAAATGTTCATCTTCTTTGCCTTGGTCCTAAACCTCTGACAAAAATGGTGCACAATTTTCTAGGTCATCCTAAGGTCACTGGATTAAATCATTAGTTATTTGATTTTGGGCATTTAAATACTAGTAAATATTTTAAATGCTCAAATAATCCTAAACTGAAATGTTCCATGTTGGATTTATTCCAAACAGTGGACATGAGAAGTTTCGTGATTTTTGAAAGTGCCTAGCTATTTTTAGAAATGCCACAAACTTGCAGAAATAAAAGAAAACATTAAATAAAGGGAAAAGGACTTACCTGGCCGCAACCCACCACCCAGCCCACCTGGTGGACCAGCACTATGCTGGCCCGTGCCAGCCAGCTGCTTCTTCCCCGCCAGGCAGGCAGGGAGGTGATGCCGGCGCGCCCGAGCTCGCCATGACGCCACCTGCTTGCCGCTTCACCCCTGGACGCGCTGGTCGGCCTCCACGTCGCCCGCTCGACCGCCCGGTCACCTCACTCTCCCCTTGCTCCTCTCTCTCGCCATCTCCCACCATGGCCGACGTTGCCGCGCCCGCGCCACCGTGAAACTCGCGTCCACCGTCGTTCCTGCGCCGCACTGCCATGTCCACGAGTTCTGCCGTCATCTGCTTCGTCGAGCTAGCCGAGCCCCGAGCACTCGCATGCTCTGCTTCATCTTCTTCGACCTCGTCTTCACCGAACAATGCCAGAGATCCCCTTCGCCGTCACCGTCGCACCAGCTCATCCCCGACCTCGCCGTCTTCCTTGTTGTGATCGCCGTGAGCCCAGCTACCTCCTCCCCCTTCCTGTTCTCGTTCTCGAGCACCACAGCGACTGCACCGAGCTCGGCCGCACCTGCCGCCGCCACCGCACGTCGCCGTCGTGGCCACAGCCACGTTGGCTTAATTCCGAGCATGCCTTCATCTTCACCGCACTCGCAGAAGCCCATAGCACCTCCCCACAAGCCTCGCCGTGCCTCATAGAGACGGCTTCAACCTCGCCCGAACCCCGGCGACCGCCAAGGTCGTCGCCGGCGTCGTTTCCGGCGACCCCGAGCTCCACCGCCAAAACCACTTGACGCGGCTCACTCCCCACATCACGTAGTTGTGCTCCGCCGTCGTTTTGGTCGCCGGAGCATGAATTCCACACTGTCCCACCATGTTTGGCCTCACCGGCGAGTTTGACCCCGGGTGGACCCAGGTTGACTCCCCTGGGTCTATGACAAGTGGGACCCGCCTGCTAATTAAGTTAGGGTTAGGACTAACTAAAAATTAGTTAGACTAATGATACTGACACACGGACCCACTGGTCAGGTTTGACCTAGACCGTCCCCGTTGACTGCTGACGTCACCCTGACGCAATGCTGACACAGTAAATCATTTATTGGATTTATTCTTATACAGGAAATTCTAGAAAATGTTCTAAACTTCAAAAATTCATAGAAATTAATCTGTAACTCCAAATGCAAATATTTATATATATAAAAAATGATTAGAAAAATCCAATCTTTCCACCCGCTGTTTAGATGAAACAAGTTAATGCACTAATATGACCTCTTATTTTGGGTTTGCATTTGAATCTTTGATTCAAATGAACTCAAACCAACGTGTTTTAGAATGCATTAGCCAAAACACAACCATATTGCCATGTCATAGCATGCGTCATATTGTTGCATATTGCCATGTGATGATTGTGTTCAGTTGTGTATTTCGTGGTAGGTTCTGCCTCCGAGGATACCCACGAATATACGACTGAAGGGCAGTATCCTACTAACACTCCATCAGGCAAGTAGCCCCATTGATCATATCGATACAATCCCATGATCTCGCTCCTGCTCTCGTTTACTGCATTTATGACAACAACGTTTCAAACTACTGTGTGCTGCGGTAGTTGAACCCATTTCCTCTACATGACCTGTCATAGCCACAGTAACTAGATGAAACCCACTAGCATGTGTAGGAGTTGATTGAGCCATGTCTGTGTTTCCTACCTTGCTATGCCTGCTATGCTTAGAGTTGTGTCAGGTCTGGTTCATCTGGGTGATGGGCTAGAGTGAAATGTTCATGTTGGTGATGTGAGTGATGTGTTGAACATGATTTGATAAAGGTATCGATGAGAGGCCATGTAGGAGTACATGGTGGGTTGTTTCATTGGAACCGTCCTTAAGCACCGAGATCTATATGTGTGATTTAATAATCAGTTACTACCATGCAATGGGATCCTTAATTGACCCTCTCGGCTTCTTAACCACCCTAGTCCTCTGTCCAGGAGTTGCAACTAGTTTTTGGTGTTTATAGGATATGTGTTGGTGGCTGTGCATAGCGCTGACCCTAGGGGTGGGCTATGATGCGGTAGATACACTGTGGCATGGTGTACCGAGTCGCCCGTTTGGTGTCTCGGGAACCCTGTACACATCGTTTGGGGCCGTATGTGGAAACCTCGGCATGACTCCCTGCGGAAACCTGGATAGGCGATAAACCTGGACTAGAGACTTGAGTGTTCAGGTAGTCCGTGGCCGACGCCCTCGTTGGGCTTCCGCTTGAAGGTTGGTGAGTACATGTCGTGTAAACAACGGTAAGTGGTGAGAGCGTGTATGAAGAAGTACACCCCTGCAGGGTTAACATCATCTATTCGAATAGCCGCGTCCGCGGTAAAGGACTACTTGGTTGCCTATACAGTTCCTAGACAAGTAAATGGATACTCCTAAAAGCCTCAAGACAAGTGTGAGTGCCGTGGATGGCCCTTCCGTAGGATGACGGAGGAGGATCCACGGTAGTGTATTGTTGTGGTGAGTAATGGACTCGTGTGCGTAAAACATTTACAAGTTGCTGTTTCATAGGATAGTTTAGCCAAGAGTCAAAGCTGGCTTGCTGCAATAACCCCACTATCCTTCTTGAGAATGTTGCATGTATAGTAGGCTCTGTGGTAAGACTTGCTGAGTACTTTTGTACTCATGTTTGCTTAATTACTGTTGCAGAAGAGACACCGCCCCCTCCGATGGGTTCTATGTAGATCTCGACGTTGACGAGTGACTTGCCACCCAGGTGGTGATCCTGAGCCATGAAGGGCTTGTAGATAGACAGGCTTCGTCAAGCCTTCTTGCTTTCTAGTTGTCTATACTCAGAGAAGTTTGCTTCCGCATGTGCTTGTATGTTTGTATGACTTGAGTGTCGGGTCGTGTGACCCCTACCTGTATGAACATATTATGCATGGCTCTCTAGAGCCTTCTAAATAAAGTACTTTGAGTTGTAGAGTTTTGTTGTGATGCCATGTTGTATTTACACATATCAAGAATATTGTGTGTATGTTTGAAATGCTTGGTATGTGTGGGATCCGAAATCTAGTCGTTTATCCTTGGTAGCCTCTCTTATGGGGTAATGTAGTCCGGTGCTTCCACTAAGCCTTGGTAGTCCGCTACAGCCCGGTTTACCGGAGTCCTGCTAGCCCAGCACTACTGCTCCGGAACACTTAGATTGGCCAACATGTGATTCATTTCGTTCCTGTGTCTGTCCCTTCGGGGAAATGTCATGCGGAGACATCCGGAGTCCTGTTAGCCTGCTACAGCCCGGGTTCCCAGAGTCCTGTTAGCCCAGTTGCAACAACCCGCATTCATACGCTGTTGACCGACATGCTCGAGGTTGATTCATGTATGCCTATCCCTGTAAGTTAGTGCCACTTTGGGTTCACGACTAGTCATGTCGGCCCGGGTTCTCTGTCATATGGATGCTAGCGACACTATCATATATGTGAGCCAAAAGGCGCAAACGGTCCCGGGCCATGGAAAGGCGACACCATGGGGATACCGTGCGTGAGGCCGCAAAGTGATATGAGTTGTTACAGCCTAGATCGGTGTGACTTAGAATCGGGGTTCTGAAAGACATCACTAATGAGCCTGCCTTCGACAAAGAGTCTGTTGGCTCTACCGACCCGATGCTCGTTGACTTCGACATGGCGTCCCCCGATTCCTTCCTCGCTAACGTAGTGATCATCGACGACCTACTCCCTCCTGCGATCAGCGACGCCAGCACCAGCACCATCACGGAGGTGCTGGTCATCAATCATGATGGAGCTTCTGGCAGAGCCTGCTAGGATCCGCTGCAGGCGGCAATGCAGGACCTGTCTGAGCCCATCGTGGTAGACGCTAACAGTGAGACGTTGGAGGCCTGCCGCGTCACACTCGTCAAGAGCGCCAAAAAGTTGGCAGCCATGAGACGCCTCACCGAGGCCTACCAGTGTAAGATCGACCATGCTGTATGCGGCACGCCGGCTGCTGGTGATCCCAGCCGGATGGGCACCGTTCGGCAGCGGGGCCCAGCCATTGCCAACATGCTGGGGGTTGACCGCCCCGTTTACTCCACGCCCTTGGATAACCTGCGCGGCGCCCAGGCGGCCGCAGACGAACTGGATCACCTGGAGGGTGATGAGCGACGCTGCATGACGGAGCGCGTCCAGCAGCTCCTCGACGCGGCTGCCACAGAAAAAGAAGCCGACCACCACGTGGTGGAACCCAGCCGACAAGCCGAGAACCTCCCCCTCGCTGAGAACATGGTGCGACCTCCTGGACGACGACAGGCAGCGCCCATGACCGAGGAGACCCAGACTCGGCTGCTTGCTACAGCCGGACACGCATCACCATAGAGCGCGACCAAGACGGCCACCCTCGAGCAGTCGAGCAGTGGGGCGATCGATAGCCTCCTCCGCGCAGGGAGAGGTGCGTCTCCCCGTTGACTGTTGATCACCCGACTGTCGGCGACCGGCTAGGCCGCCGTGAGGGAATCGGAGAAAACGATGCCCACCACCGGATTGACCACCTGGCTCGATCCCTAGCGCTTGAAGAGGAAGATGCAATCGGCCTGTCTTGTTTCGGCCCCCGCATTCGCAATGAGCCCTTCCCAAGTACAACGGCTCCGTGAAACCAGAAGATTCGCTGGTCGACTACTCCACCGCCATCAGCATAGCAAACGGCAACAAGCGCGTTGCTGTGAAGTATGTTCCCCTCATGCTCCAGGGCACAGCCCGGACATGGTTGAACAGTCTCAAGCCCTACAGCATCAACACCTGGATGGAATTCACCGAAGTTTTCATCCGCAACTTCACGAGCACCTATAAGCGGCCGCCCAAGCCTCGCCAGCTCTCCCTGTGCATCCAAGGCCTCACCGAATCCACCCGAAACTACTTGACGCAGTGGGCCGAACTGCGCAACTCATGCGAAGGGGTGCACGAGGTGCAAGCCATAGAATACTTCACGCCGGGTGCCGAGAGGGCACCCTACTCAAACATTGACTCTGTGACGAGCAGGTCACACTCAACGAACTGCTGATCATAGCAGACAAATACGCCACCGCCAACTCCTCCTTGAAGTCGGAGCTCCGAGTGGACGCATCAGGGAAAGTGCTCCTGACGGCTCCCTAGACGCTAGTTGGTGATAACAGTCAGTGCCAGCAGCAGAATGACAATAAGCATAAGGCCCTGCAGCCGGCTTCCACCAGCCGACAAGTGGCAACAGTTGAAAAACAATAGCCAGAGGGTCAGCCCGGCCCCAAGCGTTAGAAGGGCGGCAAGCCTGCTTGGTTGCCCATCTTCTCCTATGAGCAAACCCTCTGTTGAACATATGTACATGTACATAGGTCTGGGTTTTGTATGTCACACCTGTAGTGTCTCTCTCCCTTTGTATTTACTTGTATCGTGGGAGACAAGTGTAACGCCCCATGACCGATGTGCCAGGTGTCGTCCAGTTATTTGCTGTTGTTGCCTTGTCATTGCTTGCGTGTCATGCATTGCAGATCATGTCATCATGTGCATTTCATTTGCATATGTGTTTGTCTCATGCATCCGAGCATTTTCCCCGTTGTCCGTTTTGCAATTCGGCGCTCCGTTCTCCTCCGGTGGTCATTTCTACCTTCTTCTCGTGTGTGGGGATTAAACATTTCCGGATTGGACCGGGACTTGCCATGCGGCCTTGGTTTAATACCGGTAGACCGCCTGTCAAGTTTCATACCATTTGGACTTCGTTTGATACTCCAACGGTTAACCGAGGGACCGAAAAGGCCTCGTGTGTGTTGCAGCCCAACACCCCTCCAAAGTGGCCCAAAACCCACCTAAACCTTCTCCATCATCTCGGTCGTTCGATCACGATCGCGTGGCCGAAAACCGTACCTCATTTGGACTCTCCTAGCTCCCTCTACCTATAAATATGTGATCCCCTCTGAAATATTCGCGGTACAAACCCTAACCTTCGTCCTCCTTGCGCCGCCGGACACGTCCGCCCGGCGGACGGACATGTCCACCCCTCCCGGCCACCTCACTCCGACCAATGGGGAGCCGCTACGTCACCGCCGCCACCGCCCTCACCCAATCGGACGCCGCCACCACGCCCGCGCCTCTCTCTCCTCCGTCGCGGCCCGTGGGGCCCAAGTCAGGCCGGCCCGGGCCCGGAGGCGCCCGCCGCCGCTCTTACTCGCCCAGGCCGCGCCGGACCTCATCGCCGGGCTGCGCCCGACGCTGCTGCATGCGGCTGTATGCCTCGCCGCCGCCGCCATGCTCGCCGGCGTCCTGCCCCGCCGCCTCGGTCGCCGGACCACCCCGCGCCACCTCGCCCCGCGCGCCTCGCCGGAGCGCGCGCCACCGCCGCCCTTGCCGCGGATCCGGTCGGGCCGTACCGGATCCGGCCGTCCCCGAGCGCCCCGGCCATCCTCTGGCGCCGTCCCGCCGCCCCATCGCCGGAGAGGCCACCGGCATCGTCGTTGACCTCGGAACCCTAGATCTAGATCTGGAGGTGATATTTCCACTAAGTCCCAAATTTCCTGATTCAGATGCTCTTGTTCATCATGCCATAACTCATCATTCGGAACTCCGATTTGAGCATATAGCATATCAAAATGTTCGTCTCAGAGAGTACATCATTTCATCTCAATGCATCATTTTCATTTGAGTTCATCTTGATGCCCGAAATGCTGTTAGAAGAGTGCTACTTGAGATAATTGTCAGATCTGTTGCTCCATTTAGATATTTGTCATTTTTGCCATGATTATTGTATGCATGATATGCCCATGAGCTGTACATGTGTTTTGTTAAGGGTTTTGTCATCTATCCAGAGGTGCAACCCATGTACTTTTGTGATGTGTGTGGTGACTAGCACAAGCTTGCAAAGTGAGGCACTTGGTCATGCTGATTTCAGGGACTTAGCATTTCCACTAAGTCCTTGAGCTGTTTATCTCATATGGTCATATGTTCATGTTGTTTCCTAGTGATCCGTGCCTATTTAGAGGATGATAAGTAAGGATATTTTGTTAATATTTTAGTGCTATATCCATCCATGTCTTTGTTTGCAATTATGGAGCACCCTAGCTTGAGTCAATCGAGCTCTACTTTTGCTACTTCATGAATCTGGGCAGATTGTCTACTTGTTAGCGATTTTGTCGTGGATGTTGTAGTTGATCCGTGCATGCTATGCTATTGTTCTTGCCATCTCTAGCTTGTATTTTGTGTATTCTTGATGAGTGTATGCTTAGTTTGCCATGACTTGCTCTTTAGTGAGTGCATCGAGCTCGTAAACATGCCTACTTGATATCTGTTTTAGCATGCTCCAGTTTTCACTAACTCTGAAAACTGATTATGTTTTTGCCATGTTCACAAGCTTGCAAATGTATTTGCTGATCCCTTTTGGCTCAAGGTCACTAAGAGACTTTTGTTAAGCTCTTTGAGTAGCTCCATGCCGTGCTTTACTTTTCCATGTTCAGGTCCTGTAGCTTATAGTTTTCATGCTCCGAAAAGTACTATCTGATCTGAAATTCCAAGCTCGTGTTAATTTCACTAAGTCTGAAATCTGTTTACCAAATGCATTTTTGCCATGCTTGTTTGAACCTGTTAATGGATGAATTGGCCGTTGCTCAGTGCTAGACTTTTGTTAAGCATCATGAATGGATCCCTGCCATGTATTTTTATGCCATGTTTGGGTGCTGTAGCATGTTCATCTTGTTGCATTTAGATGGCTACTTGCTGTAAATCGCAGACCGTGGTCACATTTGCATTGCTTGCCATTTCCAAACCGCAGCTCCGATTCTGGCGTTCTTTATATCATTTTCAAGCGATTTCATCTCATCTTTCCAGTAGCACACTTGGTTTTCCAAGTTGAGGCCAGGTTCATGCATTCCTTGTCCAATCATGCATATGCATCGCATACCGCATCCCGCATATCATACCATGTTCATGTGTTGGTTGTTTACTATGTTGTGTGATTCTTTCCGGTGTTTACTTCTTCGGGTTGGTTCCGGTAAGATCGCGTTTGTGAGGACCCGTTCGTCTACGTCCGTTTGTCTTCTTCATGGACTCGTTCTTCTTCTTTGCGGGATTTCAGGCAAGATGATCTTACCCTCGAAATCACTTCTATCTTTGCTTGCTTAGTTGCTCGCTCTTTTGCTATGCCTATGCTGCGATACCTACCACTTGCTTTTCCTGCCTCCCATATTGTTGAACCAAGCCTCTAACCCACCTTGTCCTAGCAAACCGTTGTTTGGCTATGTTACCGCTTTGCTCAGCCCCTCTTATAGCGTTGTTAGTTGCAGGTGAAGATCGAAGTTTGTTCCTTGTTGGAACATGGAGATGTTGTTCCTTGTTGGAACATGTTTACTTGTTGGGATATCACACTATATCTTATTTAATTAATGTATCTATATACTTGGTAAAGGGTGGAAGGCTCGGCCTTATGCCTGGTTTTTCGTTCCACTCTTGCCGCCCTAGTTTCCGTCATATCGGTGTTATGTTCCCGGATTTTGCGTTCCTTATGCGGTTGGTTATAATGGGAACCCCTTGACAGTTCGCTTTGAATAAAACTCCTCCAGCAAGGCCCAATCTTGGTTTTACCATTCACCACCTAGCCTTTTTCCCTTGGGAGTCGCCCATCCCGAGGGTCATCTTTATTTTAACCCCCCCGGGCCAGTGCTTGTCTAAGTGTTGGTCCGAAATGGGCAGCCTGCGGGGCCACCTCGGGGAAACTTGAGGGCTGGTTTTACTCATAGCTTGACCTATCCGGTGTTGCCCAGAGAACGAGATATGTGCAGCTCCCATCAGGATGTCGGCGCATCGGGCGGCTTTGCTAGATTTGTTTTACCGTTGTCGAGGATGTCTTGAAGAACCGGGATACCGAGTCTGATCGGAATGTCTCGGGAGGAGGTCTATTCCTTCATTGACCGTGAGAGATTGTCATGGGCTAAGTTGGGACACCCCTGCGGGGATTTGAATTTTCAAAAGCCGTGCCCGCGGTTATGGGCAGATGGGAATTTGTTAATGTCCGGTTATAGAAAACCTGAAGTTGACCTTAATTAAAATGCATCAACCGCGTGTGTAACCGTGATGGTCTCTTTCCGGCAGAGTCCGGGAAGTGAACACGGTTGTTGGAGTTATGCTTGACGTAGGTTGTTCCAGGATCACTTCTTGATCATAGTTGTTCGAACGTGCTTTGCCTTCTCTTTTCGCACTCATTTGCGTATGTTAGCAACCATATATGCTAGTCGTTTGCTGCAGCTCCACCTCATACCTTTTACCTTACCCATAAGCTTAAATAGTCTTGATCGCGAGGGTGCGAGATTGCTGAGTCCCCGTGACTCACAGATACTTCCAAAACCAGCTTGCAGGTGCCGATGAGTCCATGCAGATGACGCAACCAAGCGCAGGAGGAGCTCGATGAAGATCTTGTCCTTTGTGTTGTTTTGTTCTAGTTGATCAGTAGTGGAGCCCAGTTGGGGTCGATCGGGGACCGTGTCGCACTTGGGGTTCTTCTTTTATTTTTGTTCCGTAGTCGGACCTTGACTGTATTTGGATGTTTTAATGTTTATTCATGTAATTGTGTGAAGTGGCAATTGTAAGCCAACTATGTATCGTTTCCCTTATGTATTACATGGGTTGTGTGAAGATTACCTCACTTGTGACATTGCTTTCAATGCGGTTATGCCTCTAAGTCGTGCTTCGACACGTGGGAGATATAGCCGCATCGAGGGCGTTTCAAGTTGGTATCAGAGCCTTCCCCGACCTTAGGAGCCCCACTGCTTGATCAAATTAGCGGACGAGTTGAGTCTAGAAAAATGTTTTGAGTCATTTAGGAATTATATATCGGAGAGTTTAGGAATTCTTTTTACTTCCCAGTCTCCTCATCGCTCTGGTAAGGCATCCTGACGTAGAGTTTTGACTCTTCTCTTCTCAAATTTCATTAAAAAAATTTAGGATCTCGCGGGTATCTTGGAATCGTTCCGATGGTTTTGTGACGAGAACATTGTCTTGGTGCCTCCTGTCAGGGGTTTTGTGGAAGTGTCCCGGAGAGTTGAGCTCTGAGGTGTTGTCGTCCTAATTTTATCGTTGCAGTTCTGGAATACCTAAGTTTATTACGTCGACATCGAAAATCTCTTTTATGCAGTTCGTTGGTGAGATAACCTCGACGCCACCCAATACTAGGGCGGGAGTTCGGGAGTATCGCCATAACTCGTATAACGGATGTTTTTCGAAGGTTGAGGTAGATGATTTCCGAAGGTTTCTTGGTTATGTGTTGAAGGATGGATACAGCTGGATGTAGGATTTGCTAGTTTGGGTGAGATATTATGCTTCCCCTATATCCCCAACACCTGATTGCATAACCGGAAAATTTCGGGAGTTTATAAGTGGGAATTCAAGTAGATCTTAGGACATCTTTCCGACAGATGTATGATTTGAAATTGGGGTTCGACGTCTAGTGGTCCGCCTATTCACGGTCGGTTTTACAGTGGTCTCTTGTGTCTTAAAGAGTCCTTGGCTATGCCGACTCGGGGATGCTTCGTATGTCATGTGCACTGCCTTGTACATGATGGTGTTGTATGATCAAGCCCGTGTAGGCCCCACCACGAAAACTTCGGAGGAAATCTCTATCATATGTTTGTTCTGGCTTATTCTACAAGCCAACCCTTTGTTTTTGTTTTGAGTTATGGTATTCGAGTTGCTTCAATGTCAAGTGTTGATTCCATACCTTCCCCAAATGGTGTTCTCATATTCCTATGTGAATACTAGTCCTTCTCGATCATCAAGTTTGTCATGTCAATTCTTTTCAACCGGTGTGCTTCTCTTCTAGTGGATCCGAACATTTCAACATCCACAAGATCCAATCTCAGCTTTCTCAACGGTGTCGTTTTCTTCCATCCCAAGTTGCCTTTGTTTTCCCACCCACCCACCCTTTTTCTTTGAGGTCTCGGATTTCTTTATCAAATATCCATTTTATTAGGAAGTCTCTCCATTCTTCTCCCTTCATGTTCTTATCCGGTGATTCTCATGAAGATACTAATGAAGTTTCTAGTTCATCATTCTCCATTCTTTCCTTTTCCGGTGGATCCAATTCAAGCTTTCGGTGTCGATCATATTCTTTTCTATATTTCAAATGCTTTTCTCGTGCCGGTGCACCTCATAACCATTCATTTCTCGCTATTCATTTGTTCCGGAGTGCTCAAGATATCTCAGAAAGATCGTCTTGTCATTCAAGATCCGTTAATCCTATTTTGAGGATGTTTATCTCATTCAAGCTATTTAACTCAACCGGTGCAATCTCTCCTTCTAATCATTTCAACGGCGTTTTATTTTCAGTGGGCCCTAACCCACAGGTCTCTTCCCAGGATCTTACCTGACTCTTCTAATTTCTACTGGAGTTATTTTCAAATCCATTTCGAAGTTTGACCTAAGAATGTAGTTTTCATCAGTCAAATGTTTTCTCCAAGATCTGTCAAATTCTTTTCATCATTGGTTCAACTTGCCTATTCTTCTTTATTCCGAAGTTTCTCAACAATTCACGGTGGTGTTTCTCGTCGTCTTCCTCATCATTTGAAGACTGAAGAAGATTTTGCCTCCATATCTTATCCGTTCTCTTCAAGATTCGTGATTCTAGCTTGTTGCCATCCTCTCGTAATTGTTTTGATCGTGAGAATTCTTTTCACCTATCCGGAGTAATTCAAGAGTCTTCTCAGTTTGCTATCCGGAGTCCATCAATTCAGATTTATTCATTCTCAGCTGTCAGTTATCATTCTCCAATCTTACCGGTCCTTCGTTCTAGTGATCTTCAATCAGCTCGTGATCTCTTTGTTCTCTTGTATCTAAATTCTCTCAAGCTTCTTCATTCATTTGCTAATTCTTACTCGGTGTTTCTTTATCTTCTCATCGTTCTTTTCAATTCTTACGGTGGTTGCTCAAGTGTTCTCTTCCTTCTTCATCATATCAATTCATTCCTTGTTTCAATCCTACCGGTGGTCCATTAAGTTTGTGCTATATCTATCTTAATCCTTTCTACGAGTATAAGTAGTATGCCAAATCCATTGTTTATCATCAATTTAATTGGTGAAGGACAAGCATAACATAATTCTTATTCTTGTTCATCCAAGTGATTAATTCCTTATTCCGGAGTGGTTCATCATATATATTCTTGGTTTCAAGTGCTCATCTTTCTTTCCCAGAGTTCCAAGCTCTAATTATCACGGAGATCCATATAAATCATTACAAGGTTTCACATTGTGTTTCCAACTTCTCTTTCTTTTCATTATCCTTTTGTTTACCGGAGTACTTCATCAAGGTGCTACATGATGGTTCATCAAGGAAATAATTCCTTCTTCAAGTGTTCATTGAGATTCTTTTCAAAGGAGCTCAAGTATTCTTTATCTTGCATTTTAAAGTGCAATTCTTTCAACCGTATCATTTGAGGTGGTGTTATGTCATTCTTGATAATTTGAGTTTTGGTTTCATGATTCAAATGTTGTTAAGAATGAGATATTTTAAATCCATGAACCTCTTCGTCGGAGGTATCTTGGGTTATTTTTCACCTAAAGCCTTCCCTAAGGATTTTTGCTAATTATGGTGCTTATATAGGACCCAAGTTCTTCTTTATCCTCCCGGTGAAATAGTTTCTCCTCTCTTTGTTCTTTTCCAATCTTGTTCCCGTTAGTGGCGAGTTGTCACCTCATAATTTTGAGATGTCAGCTTTTCCTTTCATTGTTGGTTTTCCAACAACTCCGATCGACCCTTCTCCTAAAGATGCCTTTTCAAGCTCTTTTGTGGTAGATGTTGGCATTTTCTTCTCCATTCTCCTATTTCAATTATCTATCTTCTATTTCTTTCGTTCCGGAAGCTTGGTGATGTTGCTCTTCTCAACCCATCATCCCATTCGTCAAGGGTCAGGTTCTTTTCATGATTATCCATTTAACCGGAGTGTCGTGCCCTCTTTTCAAGTTCTATCACCTTATCAAGTTCTTATTCAATTCCTTTCTTTTAATCGGAGTGCTGCCCGAAGTTGTTCTTCCTCGTTCCTCTTTTCTAACGGAGTGTTTTCAACCTCGTTCATCTTTGTTGTATTCTTTCTTTCAATTTGTTCAACCTCTCAAGGTTCTGTGGTTTCATTCGTTTGTTAAAGAAGCAACTTAGTTTTACCTCTTCTCTTTCTCTTCTGTTGTTCCTCCGGTGCCATTCTAGATCTCGGGACGAGATCCTCTCGTAGTGGTGGAGTGTTGTAACGCCCCGTGACCGATGTGCCAGGTGTCGTCCAGTTATTCGCTGTAGTTGCCTTGTCATTGCTTGTGTGTCATGCATTGCATATCATGTCATCATGTGCATTTCATTTGCATATGTGTTCGTCTCATGCATCCGAGCATTTTCCCCGTTGTCCGTTTTGCAATCCGGTGCTCCGTTCTCCTCCGGTGGTCATTTCTACCTTCTTCTCGTGTGTGGGGATTAAACATTTCCTGATTGGACCGAGACATTCCATGCGGCCTTGGTTTACTACCGGTAGACCGCCTGTCAAGTTTCGTACCATTTGGACTTCGTTTGATACTCCAACGGTTAACTAAGGGACCAAAAAGGCCTCGTGTGTGTTGCAGCCCAACACCCCTCCAAAGTGGCCCAAAACCCACCTAAACCTTCTCCATCATCTCGGGTGTTCGATCACGATCGTGTGGCCGAAAAACGCACCTCATTTGGACTCTCCTAGCTCCCTCTACCTATAAATATGTGATCCCCTCCGAAATATTCGCGGTACAAACCCTAACCTTCGTCCTCCTTGCGCCGCCGGACACGTCCGCCCGGCGGACGGACATGTCCACCCCGCCCGGCCACCTCACTCCGACCAATGGGGAGCCGCCACGTCACCGCCGCCACCGCCCTAACCCAATCGGACGCCGCCACCTCGCCCGCGCCTCTGTCTCCTCCGCCGCGGCCCGTGGGGCCCGAGTCAGGCCCGCCCGGGCCCGGAGGCGCCCGCCACCGCTCTTGCGTGCCCAG
>NC_041390.1:333740441-333744952 GCF_002162155.2 Triticum dicoccoides | reverse complement strand
TCGCCGAAGCGCGCGGCAAGCCGCCCTTGCCGCGAATCCGGTCGGGCCGGACCGGATCCGGCCGTCCCCGAGCGCCCCGGCCATCCTACGGCGCCGTCCCGCCGCCCCATCGCCGGAGAGGCCACCGACATCGTCGTTGACCTCGGAACCCTAGATCTAGATATGGAGGTGATATTTCCACTAAGTCCCAAATTTCCTGATTCAAATGCTCTTGTTCATCATGCCATAAGTCATCATTCGTAACTCCAATTTGAGCATATAGAATATCAAAATGTTCGTCTCAGAGAGTACATCATTTCATCTCATTGCATCATTTTCATTTGAGTTCATATTGATGCCCGAAATGCTGTTAGAAGAGTGCTACTTGAGATAATTGTCAGATCTGTTGCTCCATTTAGATATTTGTCATTTTTGCCATGATTATTGTATGCATGATATGCCCATGAGCTCTACATGTGTTTTGTTAAGGGTTTTCCCATCTATCCAGAGGTGCAACCCATTTACTTTTGTGATGTGTGTGGTGACTAGCACAAGCTTGCAAAGTGAGGCACTTGGTAATGCTGATTTCAGGGACTTAGCATTTCCACTAAGTCCTTGAGCTGTTTATCTCATATGGTCACATGTTCATGTTGTTTTCTAGTGATCCTTGCCTATTTTGAGGATGATCAGTAAGGATGTTTTGTTAATATTTTAGTGCTATATCCATCCATGTCTTTGTTTGCAATTATGGAGCACCCTAGCTTAAGTCAATCGAGCTCTACTTTTGCTACTTCGTGAATCTGGGCAGATTGTCTACTTGTTAGCGATTTTGTCGTGGATGTTGTAGTTGATCCGTGCATGCTATGCTATTGTTCTTGCCATGTCTAGCTTGTATTTTGTGTATTCTTGATGAGTGTATGCTTAGTTTGCCATGACTTGCTCTGTAGTGAGTGCATCGAGCTCGTAAACATGCCTACTTGATATCTGTTTCAGCATGCTCCAGTTTTCACTAAGTCTGAAAACTGATTATGTTTTTACCATGTTCACATGCTTGCAAATGTATTTGCTGATCCCTTTTGGCTCAAGGTCACTAAGAGACTTTTGTTAAGCTCTTTGAGTAGCTCCATGCCATGCTTTACGTTTCCATGTTCAGGTCCTGTAGCTTATATTTTTCATGCTCCGAAGAGTACTATCTGATCTGAAATTCCAAGCTTGTGTTAATTTCAGTAAATCTGAAATCTGTTTACCAAATGCATTTTTGCCATGCTTGTTTGAACCTGTTAATGGATGAATTGGCCGTAGCTCAGCGCTAGACTTTTGTTAAGCATCATGAATGGATCCCTGCCATGTATTTTTATGCCATGTTTGGGTGCTGTAGCATGTTCATCTTGTTGCATTTAGATGGCTACTTGCTGTAAATCGCAGACCGTGGTCACATTTGCATTGCTTGCCATTTCCAAACCGTAGCTCCGATTCCGGCGTTCTTTATATTGTTTTCAAGCGATTTCATCTCATCTTTCCAGTAGCACACTTGGTTTTCCAAGTTGAGGCCAGGTTCATGAATTCCTTGTCCAATCACGCATATGCATCGCATACCGCATTCCGCATATCATACCATGTTCATGTGTTGGTTGTTTACTATGTTGTGTGCTTCTTTCCGGTGTTTGCTTCTTCGGGTTGGTTCCGGTAACGTCGCGTTTGTGAGGACCCGTTTGTCTATGTCCGTTTGTCTTCTTCATGGACTCATTCTTCTTCTTTGCGTGATTTCAGGCAAGATGATCTTACCTTCGAAATCACTTCTATCTTTGCTTGCTTAGTTGCTCGCTCTTTTGCTATGCCTATGCTGCGATACCTACCACTTGCTTTTCATGCCTCCCATATTGTTGAACCAAGCCTCTAACCCACCTTGTCCTAGCAAACCGTTGTTTGGCTATGTTACCGCTTTGCTCAGCCCCTCTTATAGCGTTGTTAGTTGCAGGTGAAGATTGAAGTTTGTTCCTTGTTGGAATATGGAGATGTTGTTCCTTGTTGGAACATGTTTACTTGTTGGGATATCACACTATATCTTATTTAATTAATGTATCTACATACTTGGTAAAGGGTGGAAGGCTCGGCCTTATGCATGCTGTTTTGTTCCACTCTTGCCGCTCTAGTTTCCGTCATATCGGTGTTATGTTCCCGGATTTTGCGTTCCTTATGCGGTTGGGTTATAATGGGAACCCCTTGACAGTTCGCTTTGAATAAAACTCCTCCAGCAAGGCCCAATCTTGGTTTCACCATTCGCCACCTAGCCTTTTTCCCTTGGGAGTCGCACATCCCGAGGGTCATCTTTATTTTAACCCCCACCCGGGCCAGTGCTTGTCTAAGTGTTGGTCCGAAATGGGCAGCCTGCGGGGCCACCTCGGGGAAACTTGAGGGCTGGTTTTACTCGTAGCTTGACCTATCCGGTGTTGCCCTGAGAACGAGATACGTGCAGCTCCCATCAGGATGTCGGCGCATCAGGAGGCTTTGCTGGATTTGTTTTACCATTGTCGAGGATGTCTTGAAGAACCGGGATACCGAGTCTGATCAAAATGTCTCGGGAGGAGGTCTATTCCTTCGTTGACCGTGAGAGCTTGTCATGGGCTAAGTTGGGACACCCCTACAGGGATTTGAATTTTCGAAAGCCGTGCCCGCGGTTATGGGCAGATGGGAATTTGTTAATGTCCGGTTGTAGAAAACCTGAAGTTGACCTTAATTAAAATGCATCAACCGCGTGTGTAACCGTGATGGTCTCTTTCCGGCAGAGTCCGGGAAGTGAACACGGTTGTTGGAGTTATGCTTGACGTAGGTTGTTCCAGGATCACTTCTTGATCATAGTTGTTCGAACGTGCTTTGCCTTCTCTTTTCGCACTCATTTGCGTATGTTAGCAACCATATATGCTAGTCGTTTGCTGCAGCTCCACCTCATACCTTTTACCTTACCCATAAGCTTAAATAGTCTTGATCGCGAGGGTGCGAGATTGCTGAGTCCCCGTGACTCACAGATACTTCCAAAACCAGCTTGCAGGTGCCGATGAGTCCATGCAGATGACACAACCAAGCTCAGGAGGAGCTCGATGAAGATCTTGTCTTTTGTGTTGTTTCGTTCTAGTTGATCAGTAGTGGAGCCTAGTTGGGGTCGATCGGGGACTGTGTCGCACTTGGGGTTCTTCTTTTATTTTGGTTCCGTAGTCGGACCTTGACTATATTTGGATGTTGTAATGTTTTATTCATGTAATTGTGTGAAGTGGCGATTGTAAGCCAACTGTGTATCGTTTCCCTTATGTATTACATGGGTTGTGTGAAGATTACCTCACTTGCGACATTGCTTTCAATGTGGTTATGCCTCTAAGTCGTGCTTCGACACGTGGGAGATATAGCCGCATCGAGGGCATTACAACAAGACACCGGTCGCAGCCCTTGTACCTATATATATGTGCCTAGTGCACGATCAATCAATTATTGATGCACCAAATCATTCTCTACATGGTATCTATCGCAAGTCGATCTCCCCACTTCCGCAAACCCTAGCCCTAGCCACCGCCACCCCAATCTGCCGCCGCTGCCGCCCCAAGCCGCCGCCGCTACCCACCTCCCCGCCGTGCCACCCTCCCGCCGGGCCGCCCGATCCACCCCGCCGCGCCGCCCTCCTGCCGCGCCTCCCCCTTCCCACCGCTTCATCGCCATGTCGTCCAACGCCTCCACCTACTCCAACCCCTTTGCCATCGACCCTACAGAAATCCGCGACATCCACGTCCATGCACGTGTTCTCGTCATCCTCGACGACTCCAACTCCATGTACTTCGCGTGGAAGACATACTTCATGCTACTCTTCCGTGAGAACAACCTCATGGATCTTGTCGATGGCACCGTTGACTCCCAGGCCATGGTGGATGACGTTGAGTGGACCGCGATTGACGCCACCATCATTCCCAGGCCAAGGACCTGTTCCACACGGTCGTGAGCGCTGGCGACGACGCCCGCGCCTTGTGGGTCAAGCTGAATGGCCTCTTCATTGACAACAAGTTTCAATGCCACATTTTTTGCAGCATGAATTTTTTGACTGTCAACAGGATGAACAGTCCATTGATGACTACTGCTGCCGCCTGAAGACGTTGGCGGATGAGCTCCGTGACATTGGAGCCAAGGTTGATGATGACCTCCTCCTCAGCATGCTCACCGTCGACCTCAACGAGGACTTCGGCAACGCCGCCTCTAACCTCACCTTGATGCCGGAGCCCTCCTTCCCCAAGTTTGTGGTGTACTTGCGGTTGGAGGAGCGCCGGATGAAGGGGGTAAAGAAGCGTGTGCAGCATCACGCCCTCACCGTCGGCACCTCCAGTGGCTCCCCACCACCGACCACCCCACCAGCGCCGCGCCATCAGCCACCGCCCCCCGCGCCTCCGGGGTACTTCCCCCTGCCTCTCGGGCCCCCGCCCCTCCCGCTGCTCCCCAGCACCCCGGTGGCGGGCGTTGCGACAACCGACGCGGGGGTGGCCACAAGCAGCAAC
>NC_041390.1:333689602-333740230 GCF_002162155.2 Triticum dicoccoides | reverse complement strand
TGGGGGGGGGGGGGCTCGCCAGCAACAGCGGCAAGTCAACCCTCCGTGGACGTATGTCACCAACCCGTGGACCAGCGTTGTCCACTCGTACTCGATGCCGGTCCCTCGGGCTCCCGCTCCGGGCATCCTTGGGCCTCATCCAGCGAGCCATCAGGTCCTCTTCGCCGCGCAGAACGCCACTCCCTACAGCGGCTATGGTGCTGCGCCTCAGCCTGCACCCGCCTATGGCGCCGCCGCCGCGCCGGCCTACGGAGGGTTTTACCCTCCTCAGGTGCCGCCGCTATGGGACCCGACCCTTCTCGCCGCCCTGCACTCTGCCCCATCACCGAGTTCCTACGGTGGAGGTGGTGACTGGTACATGGACTCAGGCACCACCGCTCACATGACTGCTCATCCCGGTAACCTCACGTCTGCCACTCTTGTTCATACTCCCACTCGCATAACCATTGGTAACGGTTCCTCTCTACCCATTACACATGTCGGTCATATGTCGTTTCCTTCTACTCCTACTCATGTTAACATGTCTAATGTTCTTGTGTCTCCCAACTTAGTCACTAATCTAGTTTTTGTTCGTCGTCTTGCTCATGAGAATCCTATAGCTGTTGAATTTGACGATATCGGCTTTTCTGTGAAGGACGCCCGTACACGGATGTTACTCCACCGATGTGATAGCCTGGACGAGCTTTACCCGGTGCATCCCTCCGGCGCCACCACCACCCGTCGTCCCGCCGCCTTTGCCGCTAGTGTCGATCTCTGGCACGCCCGCCTCGGTCACCCCAACTCCACCGTTATGCGTTAGATTCTTCAGTCTTTCCTTCTCATGTAATAAGGTTGACGACCACACTTGTGAGGCTTGCTGTCTTGGCAAGCACGTTCGTCTCCCCTTTAGCGAGTCTACAAACATTTCCACCTTTCCGTTTCAGTTATTGCATAGTGATGTTGGGACGTCCCCGGTTGCGAGCAACGCGGGCTATCTGTACTATTTGGTGATATTGGATGGTTTTACCCATTATGTGTGGACATTTCCTCTTCGTCGCAAGTCCGAAGATCTTGCCACACTCACCGCTTTTTTTCATATGTCACCACACAGTTCGGTCGTCCCATTCTCGCCTTGGAAACTGACAACGGCATGGAGTTTGACAACGTCGCCATCCGCAATCTTCTTGTGTCGCACAACACCATTGTTCGCCTCACTTGTCCCTACATGCCACAACATAATGGTCACGCCGAGCGCGTCATTTGCACCCTTAATGACTATGTCCGCACGTTGCTCTTCCACTCCTACGTGCCTCCTCGGTTCTGTCCGGACGCACTCGCGACCGCCAGCCTTCTCAGTGACATCCGCCCGTGTCGTTCGCGCTGGAACTACACTCCTCACCAGCTCCTCTTCGGTGCGGTTCCATCTTAGGATGGTCTTCACATTTTTTGGTGTCTCTATTATCCTAGAACTGCGTCCACCGCTCCTCACAAGCTCGCTCCCCCGTCGCTTTCATGCATCTTCCTTGGTTATCCTTCCAACACCAAAGGTTACCAGTGCTATGATTCAGTGTCCCACCGCGTTTTCACTTCGCGGCATGTGTACTTTGATGAGCTAGTGTTCCCGTTTCAGCAGGTACCGTCACCCTCGGCGTCTCCCGTGGCGCGGTTCGCCCCTGCCTCCTCCTCTGGTGAACCGACCAGTGGCGCACTGGGCTCGGCCCTGCCCGTGCTCCCCGCGCTGGCGGTCCCCGTCGCTGCGGCCCCCACCACGGCCCCCTCGGTGGCCCCTATCGCCGTGGCCCCCTCAGCGGCCCCTTCGCCGCGGCCCCCTCGGCGGTGTCCGTCACCGCGGCCCCTGCTGCGGCCCCCGGCGGCCCCCTCGGCGGGCCCTGTTGCCGCGGCCTCCTCGACCGCCTCCGTCACCGCGGCCACCTCGGCCGCCCCCGTCGTCGCGGCTGCACCCCTCACCGGTGTGGTCACTCGGGCTCGGACTGGGACACTTCATCCTAGCACGCTCTACACGTCAGACGAGTACGCGTGTGCTGCATTTACCTCGGCACCGTCTCCACTCCCCACCACTGCTCGCGCAGCTCTTCGGGATCCGAACTGGCTTGTTGCAATGCGTGAGGAGTTTGACGCCCTAGAGCACAATCGTATGTGGCAGGTTGTCCCGCGGCCTCCCCGTGCCAATGTGATCACTAGCAAGTGGGTCTTCCGCCACAAGACTCGCCCCGACAGCTCTCTTGAGCGCTACAAGGCGCGTTGGGTGGTGCGCAGCTTTCGCCAGCGTGCCGACATGTACTTCACCGACACCTTCGCCCTGGTTGTCAAACCGGTCGCGCTGTCCTCCAGCTTGCTATTTCTCGCGCCTGGCCAGTTCACCAGCTCGATGTGTCTAATGCTTTTTTGCATGGCCATCTCGACGAGCAGGTGTTTTGTCAGCAGCCTACTAGTTTCGTCGACACCGACCATCCGGACCACGTGTGCTTTCTCTCCCATTCACTCTATGGGTTGAAGAGGGTGCCTCGGGCCTGGTACCAGCGGATCGCGACCTTCCTTAAGCGGTAGGTTTTCCGGTCCACATGGTCCGATGCCTCCCTGTTTGTTTATCACCAGGGTCCCACCACCGCATACCTCCTCCTGTACGTCGATGACATCATCCTGACTGTCTCCTAGCCAGCGCTCCTTCAGCAGATCACAGCTCGCCTCGGCACTGAGTTCACCCTCAAGGATTTGGGGGCTCTCCACTACTTCCTCAGCATTGAGGTTGTGCGCAGGGCTACTGGCTTCTTCTTTCATCAGCAGAAGTACGCCTACGAGCTTCTGGAGCAAGCGGGCATGCTTAATTGCAAGCCTGCTCCTACGCCTATCGACACGAAGGCTAAGGTGTCCGCCGTCGAGGGATCTCCAACGTCCAACCCTCCCTTCTACCACTCCATCGTCGGTGCGCTTCAGTACCTCACACTGACGTGTCCAAACATTTAGTACGCTGTCCAGCATGTGTGCCTTCATATGCATGCTCATCGTGATACTCATTGGGCTCTAGTGAAACGTATCCTTCGGTACATACGTGGCACCACAACTATGGGTCTCCCCGTGATGGCATCACCTGACACCAGCCTTGTCGCCTACTCCAATGTTGAGTGGGCTGGGTGTCCCGACACTCAACGCTCCACTTCCGGCTACTGCGTCTACCTTGGGCCCTCTCTAATTTTGTGGTTGTCTAAACGACAACCCATGGTCTCATGATCGAGTGCAGAGGCTGAGTACAGGGTCGTGGCCAACGCCGTTGCGGAGTGCTCTTGGCGATGACAGCTACTTCGGGAGTTGCTATGCGAGGTTACCAAGGCAACGCTTATTTACTGCGACAGCATCTCCATTGTGTATCTCGCTACCAACCCTGTCCATCATCGACGGACGAAGCATATTGAGCTCGACATTCACTTCGTCAGGGAGCACGTCGCACTTGGTCGTGTCCGAGTTCTCCATGTTCCCACCGATCAGCAGTTCACCGATGTCATGACAAAGGGACTACCCACCTCGACGTTTGAGGGCTTTCGGTCCAGTCTTTGCGTCACTGGCGACGCTTCGACTGCGGGGGGGGGGGTGTTGAACATATGTACATGTACGTAAGTTTGGGTTTTGTATGCCGCACCTGTAGTGTCTCTCTCCCTCTGTATTTACTTGTATCTTGGGAGACAAGAGACTGGTCGCACCCCTTGTACTTATATATATGTGCCTAGTGCACGATCAATCAATTATCGATGCACCAAATCATTCTCTACACCCTCGATGCTCCCTGCAAGTTCCATAGTGGTGTGAAGCCGTCCAACCACACCACCCGGAAGTGCCACTGGCTCACTTGAATCTCCAAGGGCGAAGGACTGTTGCCTCCTTCATCTATTGGCCAGCCGGCACCACCTCCACAGCAACAGCCGTCCCACCCTGTTGCCACCGTCCAAGATGACTACCCGGAAGAGCACGGTGCCTACGTCGTCTTCACCAGTGTGGCTGACGACAGGCACAATCGGTGTCAACAGCAACATGAGGTGAATGCCGTCACTTCGGAAGCCCTAGAATTCTTGCACTGGTCCGAAAAGACCATCAGCTGGAGCCGAGCAGACCACCCGGAGGTGATTGCTTCTCTGGGTTCCTACGCTTTGGTGTTGGATGCCACCGTTTAATAGATAGGCGAGCTGCTCACTTCTCCCGATTCTTGATAGTTGGTGGTAGCAGCATCAACATCCTCTACCGTGACACCATGGAGAAACTACACATCAAAGAAAGACAACTCCATCCTAGTCGGACTGTTTTCCATGGCATTGTACCTGGCCTTTCCTGCTCACTAATCGGCAATATCAAGATAGATGTCATCTTCGGGGACAAAGATCACTTCTGCCGAGAGCCAGTTTGGTTTGAGTTGGTTGACCTAGAGAGCCCTTACCACGCGCTCCTAGGCCGACCAGCCATATCCAAATTCACGGGGTGCCGCACTATGCCTACCTCAAGATGAAGATGTCGGTAACCAAGGGCATTATCACCATAGCCGGCGACTACAAGAAGTCGGCCGCCTGCGCTACTGCTAGTAGCCGACTGGCCGAGTCTCTTGTGATTGCTGCCGAGAAGAAGCTCCTTGACCGGGTTGTGGCCATGGCCAGCAAGCAGCCGGACCTGTCATCGGACCCCAAGGAGTCGGAAGTGCCAGGTTCTTTGCAGCCGGCCAAAGAAACAAAGAAGATTACCTTGGACCCCGTCCACCCGGAGAGGCATGCTATCATGGGGACCAACCTCGATAGCAAAGAGTAAAGAGAGCTCGTTGATTTCCTCCATGAGAATCGGGACATCTTCGCATGGTCTCCTAAGGACATGTCGGGTGTTCTGATGAATTTCGCCGAACACAAGCTACATGTCAGATCAGATGCAAAACCATTCAAGCAGCCCCTTCGCCATTTGTTAGAAGAAAAAATAAGAATTGTTGGTGAAGAGATAGCCCGACTCCTGGCAGCCGACTTCATTATGGAAGTGTTCTTTGTAGAATGGCTTGCTGATAACCCACAAGTATAGGGGATCAATTGTAGCCTCTTTCGATAAGTAAGAGTGTCGAACCCAACGATGATCTAAAAGTAGAACAAATATTCCCTCAAGTTTTATCGACCACCGATACAACTCTACACATGCTTGACGTTCGCTTTACCTAGAACAAGTATAAAACTAGAAGTACTTTGAAGGTTTAACGGGATAGGTTTGCAAGAATATAAAGATCTAGTAAATAAAAACTAGGGGCTATTTTAGGTAAAGAACCAAGAAAGTTAGTATAGCGAGTGTGGAAAAGTGGTGGTAGAAGTTGTGAAATTTTTCCTAAGCAATTGACTACTTTACTAGACCGATAGCAAGTTTTATGTGGGACATGCCACTTCTAGCATATCATCCCTGACTTGGAATTCTATGCACTTATGATTGGAACTATTAGCAAGCATCCGCAACTACTAACGTTCATTAAGGTAAAACCCAACCATAGCATTAAGATATATTGGTCAACCTTCAATCCCATATGCATCAATTTCTATGCTAGGTTGAAGCTTCTGTCACGCTTGCCCTCGAATACATAGTCCTATCAACATACAACTAACCCTATGGTGTGATCCACGCACGTGCTCATATGATGGGCACCAAAGGACAGAAACATAACCACAAGCAAATTAAACCAATCATAGCAATCCACCAATTACCATAGGACAACGAAAATCTACTCAGACATCATAGGATGGCAACACATCATTGGATAATAATTTGAAGCATAAAGCACCATGTTCAAGTAGAGGGTACAACGGATTGCGGGAGAGTGGACTGCTGTAGATAGATGGGGGAAGGTGATGAAGATGTTGGTGAAGATGACGGAGGTGTTGGTGTAAATTGCGGTGACGATGATGGCCCCGGCGGCGTTCCGGCGCCACCAGAAGAGAGGGGGATAGGGCCCCCTTCTTCTTCTTCTTCTTCCTTGACCTTCTCCCTAGATGGGAGAAGGGTTTCCCCTCTGGTACATGGCCTCCATGGCAGCAGAGGGGCGAGAGCCCCTCCGAGATTGGAGCTGTCTCTCTGTCTCTGTCTATTTCTGCGCTCTAGATTCTGGCCTTTCACCATTTCTTATTTTCCCGGAGATCCGTAACTCCGATTGGGATGAAATGTTCACATGATTTCTATTCGGATATTGGCTTTCTTTCGGCGAAAGAAGGGCACCAACTGCCTTACGGGGTGGCCACAAGGGTCAGGGGCATGCCACCCTGCCTCCTGGCCCCCTCGGACATCGTCTCTCGTTGATTCTTCTTCCCAAAAATCACATATATTCCAAAAAAATCTCTGTAAGTTTTTACCCCATTTGGACTCCGTTTCATATGGATTTTCCGTGAAACAAAAAAGATGCAACAAACAGGAACTAGCACTTGGCACTAGGTCAATATGTTAGTCCCAAAAATAGTATAAAAAGTTGCCAAAAGTATATGAAAGTTGTATAATATTGGCATGGAACAATCAAAAATTATAGATAGGACGGAGACCTATCAGCATGCCCAAGCTTAATTCCTACTCGTCCTGAAGTAGGTAAATGATAAAAAATATAATTTTTGATGTGGAATGCTACCTAGCATAATCTTGATCATGTAATGTAATCATGGCATGAATATTAAGACACGAGTGATTCAAAGCAATAGTCTGTCATTTGACATTAATACAATAATACTTCAAGCATACCAACCAAGAAATTATGTATTCTCAAAATAACATAGCCAAAGAAAGCTCATCCCTACAAAATCATATAGTTTAGCCATGCTTCATTTTTGTCACTCAAAATGCTCCCATCATGCACAACCCCGATGACAAGCCAAGCAATAGTTTCATACTTTAGTATTTACAAACTTTTTCAACCTTCACACAATATATGAGCGCGAGCCATGGACATAGCACTATAGGTGGAATCGGATATGATGATGGAGGTTGTGTAGAGAAGACAAAAAAGGAGAAAGTCTCACATCGACGTGGCTAATCAACGAGCTATGGAGATGCCCATCAATTGATGTCAATGCGAGGTGTAGGGATTGCCATGCAATAGATGCACTAAGAGTTATAAGTGTATGAAGACCGTTGGTGTCAAAACCGACGGATCTCGGGTAGGGGTTCCCGAACTATGCATCTAAGGCGGATGGTAACAGGAGGCAGGGAACATGATGTTTTACCCAGGTTCGGGCCCTCTTGAAGGTGGTAAAATCCTACGTCCTGCTTGATTTATTCTTGATGATATGAGTATTACAAGAGTTGATCTACCACGAGATCGGAGAGGCTAAACCCTAGAAGCTAGCCTATGGTATGATTGTATGTTCTACGGACTAAAACCCCCCGGTTTATATAGACACTGGAGAGGGTTAGGGTTACACAAGGTCGGTTACAAAGGAGGAGATATACACATCGGTATTGCCTAGCTTGCCTTCCACACCAAGTAGAGTACCATCCGGACACGGGACGAAGTCTTCAATCTTGTATCTTCATAGTCCAGCAGTCCGTCCAAAGGATATAGTCCGGCTGTCCGAATACCCCCTAATCCAGGACTCCCTTAATAGCCCTCAAACCAGATGTCCGTGTCAAAACCGGCGGATCTCGGGAAGGGGGTCCCTAACTGTGCGTCTAGGCCGGATGGTAACAGGAGACAGGGGACACTTTGTTTTACCCCAGTTCGGGCCCTCTCGATGGAGGTAAAACCCTACTCCTGCTTGATTAATATTGATGATATGGGTAGTACAAGAGTAGATCTACCACGAGATTAAGGAGGCTAAACCCTAGAAGCTAGCCTATGGTATGATTGTTGTGTACGGAGTTGATTCTGTCCTACGGACTACAACCCTCCAGTTTATATAGACACCGGATAGGGTTAGGGTTACACAGAGTCGGTTTCAATGGTAGGAGATCTTTGAATATCGCATCGCCAAGCTTGCCTTCCACGCCAAGGAAAGTCCCATCCGGACACGGGACGAAGTCTTTAATCTTGCATCTTCATAGTCCTGGAGTCCGGCTGAAGGTATTGTCCGGCTACCCGAACACCCCCTAATCCAGGACTCCCTCAGTAGCCCCTGAACCAGGCTTCAATGACGACGAGTCCGGCGCGCAAATTGTCTTCGGCATTGCAAGGCGGGTTCCTCCTCCAAGTCCTTCATAGAAGATTGTAATCACCAAGAGTAGTGTCCGGCTCTGTAGAATAAGTTTCCACATATTGCCATAGAGAGAATAATATTGAGACAAATCAAATCTGCTGACGTATTCTGCAGTGCGCCGTCACACTACAGCCAAGTCCTTTACTCGAATTGCTTTTACTTTTCCACCTCAGCATGTTTTGCGAGGCGGTTTTCTTGGCACGCCTTCTCAATGTAGAGATCATGTGCCCTTTTTACAGGATTCTCATCAATACGGACGTGGGTAACCCAACCGTGCCATTTATCACGGCGCTCGGGAGGCAAGCGAGTTTTATTAGGTAGGTGGGGACGCATAACCGCATCCGCCTATATAAGGGGATAAGGATCCACCCTTTTTACCTACGCCTTCTTCCTCCCTTGCCTACCCATCTCTCGTGCACCCGAGCTCCAGCGCCCGAGCCCGCACTTCTCACCTCAACCTTCTCCAGCAATGTCCGGAGCGGGAGGCAAATGGATGGTCTCCACTGTTACGGAGGGCAAAATCAAGAAGCTAAGGAAGGCCGGGTATCTGTCCAAGGACATCACGTACCGGCTTCCCGAGGAGGGGAAGCTCATCCCCACCCCAAGGCCCCATGAGAGGGTGGTATTTCTCCTCCACTTCCTCCGCGGACTAGGTTTTCCACTCCACCCATTTGTCCGGGGGCTCATGTTCTACTACGGCTTGGATTTCCACGATCCGGCTCCGAACTTTATCCTCAACATCTCTGCGTTTATTGTCGTGTGCGAGGCCTTTCTCCGCATCCGCCCCCATTTCGGCCTCTGGCTCAAGACTTTCAATGTCAAGCCCAAGGTGGTGAGCGGCAGCCAGGCGGAGTGCAGAGGCGCCATGGCGGGCAGGATGGCCAATGCCCTATGGTTCGAGGGCTCTTTCATGGAGACCCTAAAGGGATGGCAATCCGGGTGGTTTTATATCACCGAGCCACGCGATCCGGAATGGACCACGGTCCCCGAGTTCTGATCCGGACCCCCCACGCGGCTTGTGTCCTGGAAAGAGGCGGGCCTGTCGTGGGGTGACGAAAAAGAGGTGGCCGGATTGCAAACATGCATCCAGTCCCTGGTGAACAAGCCAATCCGACTAGTTAATGTAATCCAGGTCATGCTCGTCCGCCGGATCCTCCCATGCCAACAACAGGATTTCAATCTGTGGGAGTTCAACCCGGCGCAGCACCAAACCCTCAGCAGGCTCTTCGACACAATGTACGAGGACGCCTGGAAGATGCTATTCAAGGGTGCCGAGGCTCCCACATCCGCCTTTGAGGACCGCGGATACAGCTTGCAGCGTCATGCTAGCAAGGTATGCCATTTACACCTTTTACGGGATGTTAAGCTTTTTTCATAGATTGACTCTGTGCGGGATCTAAACTCACCTACCTTTGATAGGCTTGGCGGGCTATAGCCCAACCAATTAACTGTCCGGCTCCGCTGCCCGAAGACCCAGCCCCAGCTCTACTGGTGAAGCTGCTGGCTCCGGCACCTTATGTTGTGCCGGAAAAGAAGGCCAAGAAGAAGAAGACCACAGGGACTCAAAAGAGTACTCGTAATGTGGTGCTGTCGGACTCGTCATCCGACGAGTCAGAGGTGCCCTCTTCCCATGAAAACGAGGAGGAGGAGGAAGAATAAACCTCTCCCCCTCCAGCGGGGGGAGGAAAGAAAAGGAAGGCCGCCCCAGAGGGGGGGGGGCGAAGGGTCCAAGAAGAGGAAAACCCCTCCGCCGGACTACGCCCCCGACACCGACGAGGGCGAAGAGGAGTGGCCGGACAGGGCCAGGCGTCCGGCGAAATCGTAAGTGTTCAGATACCAGAGTAACTCATGATATTCCTTTTGTTGCACAGCTTTCCCTAACGTCGAATATAATCATGCAGCCCGCCCCGGGCCGAACTCAACGAGTCGTCGAGCGGGTCCCTGGATTCATCGGATGTGAACTCTGTTCCGCCCGCTGTCTCCCCCCGCACTGCGGATGATGCTGAAGTGGTGTCGCAACGAGCTCCGGGGCAGGAGGAGGTGGTCCTGGAGGAGCCGCAAGGCGACCTCCCGGGCCCCAGGAGTGAAGGGGACAAGACCCCCCAGGGCTCCAAGTCCGGCTTTAAGCCGGACACCGTGCCGGAATCTTCAACAATTCCGGACCACGGCAGGCGAACTCCTTCCAAGAGGAGCAAGCCTTCTAAGCCGGCAGCCTCCGTCCAACCAGAGGCGCCGGACAATCTGCTGGAGGTGCTTGAAGGCGCCTCCATCGACGAGGAGCACCATACTATTATGAGTACGGTGAACCAGAAGGTTCAGTCCGCCAAGAGAGGGCTGAGTGAAGCTTGCGCTAGCCTTCTAACAGGCTTCGAGGTAAGTAAAAATATTACCACATAGACAGTATCCCCTGATGCTCTGTTTGGCGTTCGGAAAGAAAAGCTGAATAGAGGATCTATTAAATTTCGCAGGAGTCTAATAATAAAGAGTCAATATGCGTATGCAGGCTTCGCTGCTAGCGACCACCGCACTGACTGCAGAGGTGGGTACCCTGAAGCAGGGGCTCGAGCGGTTCGAGCAAGAGCTCGGCCATGCCAAGCGGCAGCTCGAGGAGAAAAAAGGTAAAAAATACCTTATAAAAAGGTGCCTATAGAGACGCGTGAGTGCAAAAAATAACAGGATTGTACTGCTTATTGTAGGGGCCACAACTGAGGTGGCGACCCTCAAGCAGGCGCTGTCCGAGGCCGAAAAGAAAATGGCCGCGGAGCGCACCGAGTGAGAGAAACTTGGGACTCAGGTCGGCGAGGTGCAGCAAGAGCTTCAGGCTCTCATGGAAAAACATGAGAGTTTGGATCTTGAGTCAAAGACCCAAGCGTCCGAGCTCGCAATGGCCCTTGAGACTGGCAAGTATGCCAAGGCCGAAGCCCAAAAGGCCCTCCGAGAGTTGGAGGATATGATGAAGATAGCAGCGGGTAAGGCATTCTTTATGCAAAGCAGAAATATAAAAGTAAACTACTTGTTACTTACCCGAATCCGGAGTTCTCCAGGGGCATTCGCAGATCTTCCCCGCAGCGTATCCGGTGCCGCCGCATTCTACCGAGCTGAAGAGGGCAGCTCGACGGAGAAGGTGTTCTGGTCTCAGTATGCTGAGGCTGGACACCCTGTGCCCTTGAGCGACCAGCTGAAACAGCTGGTCGAACTCCACAAGGCGTCCGAACAGGCCACGAAGGGCTTCATAGTTCGGCTGTGGCCCGGAGAGGCCCTGCCTGGGAGCTACTTTGGGCTGGTGCGGCGGCTGGTGGAGGCCTGTCCAAGGCTCGAGGTCGTCAAGCGCTCCGTCTGCATCGAAGGTGCCCGTAGGGCCCTTGCCCATGTAAAGGTGCACTGGGGTAAGCTAGACGGTGAGAATCTTGTGAAGGACGGGCCGCCGCCGGGGAAGGAGCATCGCAAGCCCGAGAACTATTACAAGGATGTTCTTGCGGGTGCCTGCCTTGTGGCAGATGAATGTACCAAGGATGTAATTTTTGAATAAACTCGCTCGTTTTTATCCTGTGCGCTGAAAACTTGTTCATAGGCGCTTAAGCAATGCTTGTTGAATTTAAAATATTATTTTCTGTGCGGCCGTTTATCAAAAAATTGAGAGATGGCCAGTCGTCGGCTTCTGCCCCCATGCCACTAGTGCTGGGGTGTTCGGGGATAAACCTGAGCACTCTTTTTCCCATAGTTGGGTCCTTCGAGGGAGGCGCTCAGCACAACGAACCAGGCAATCGGACTATAATGCTTGAACACTCTCACTTAGCCATAGAACTTTATAATTTTAAATTTCGGCAAAGCCCCTAGTTCGGAAGACCGAGTTCGGGGCGCTATCCACGCCTTGGCTGGGGTTATCCAGCTCCTCGCTCGAAGCGGCGTAAGCCTTTAGGGACTCAAAAAACCTCTCGAACAGCGACCGGTCTCTCGCCTCATCATGACAGTCAGTTTTAGCTTTCTCCACTAAGGTGCTTAACCCAGCTCAACCGGGGCACAATCACAGTTGTTCTCGTAGTGCTACCTTAGCCGATATAGCGGAACGTAAGGCACCAAAACATAGGATCCGGGCAAACCCAACTATTGACCCAAATCATGATTCGGAGCCGATGCATATAGTGCTATAAGTTCGGGGTGACGCACTTGTGAAAGTGTACGGACTTCTCATGCCATATTGAAGGGTACTGAAGCCCCTGGCGTACTTGCCGTACCACAGTGTACGGGTGCAACATGTCATTAATGAACATATATATGAAAAGAGTAATGCAAAAAATAGACAAAAAACTAAGCATTGTTTATGGAGAGGCTGTTTATCAAAGCCGAACGATACAAATAGTGCAGTAAGCAAAAGATATTGGACTATTCAGTATGTCCTGACCAGGGAAAGGCCGCGGAATTTTATTTAAAACAGGTATACCGCTCGTAACAGAGAGCACCTGGGGATTCCATAATGCGGCATGGCTTGTCTGCCTCCCTGGATCTTGCATCGTTTGTGCGGCAGTCGAATTGCCGAACAGGTCGTCCGAAGTATGGAATCCTGAAAGTAAGAAAAGAAAAAGAATCCGGCAGGCCCGGGTACATTTTAAGCCGTATTTTGGGCGTGCCATTATTATGCCCCTTCCCCTGTGCCCATGGTATTTCGAGGGCGTAGTTATGTACGCGAGGTACTGGTTTCGCTAGGTCGCGAAAGCTGGGGTTGGGGCCGCATTGCTACGCTTGCTTAGAGTGTGCCAGGCGGTCCTGCTGTAGGTTACTCTGGGCGCGCTTGGCAGTGTCTGGCTTTTTAATGGCCGGACTGGGGAATTGCCGAAGAAGGCTACTTTGTACCTCCGCTGCGAGAGCCGCCGTATGCTCCTCCGTACGGAGGGAGCGTTCGGTGTTTCCGTTGACCGTGATTACTCCTCGAGGTCCTGGCATCTTGAGTTTGAGATATGCGTAGTGCGGCACCGCATTGAATTTTGCGAATGCGGTTCATCCGAGCAGGGCGTGATAGCCACTGTGAAACGGGACTATATCGAAGATTAACTCTTCGCTTCGGAAATTATCCGGGGATCCGAAGACCACGTCAAGTGTTACTGAGCCTGTATAGTTGGCTTCTACACCTGGTATGACACCTTTAAAGGTCGTTCTTGTGGGTTTGATCCTTGAGGGTTCTATGCCCATTTTCCGCTCTTTGTCCTGATAAAGCAGGTTCAGGCTACTGCCGCTGTCCATGAGGACTCTTGTGAGGTGAAATCCGTCGATGATTGGGTCGAGAACCAATGCGACGGAGCCGCCATGACGGATGCTAGTGGGATGGTCCCTTCGATCAAAGGTGATCGGGCAGGAGGACCATGAGTTGAACTTTGGGGCAACTGGCTCCATCACGTATACGTCCCGCAGCGCATGCTTCCGCTCCTGCTTGGGAATGTGGGTTGCGTATACCATGTTCACCGTCCGCACTTGTGGGGGAAAACCCTTCTGTCCATTGTTGTTCGGCGGCTTGGGCTCCTCGTCGTCGCTGTGTAGCCCCTTGTCTCTGTTTTCGGCTCTTAATTTGCCTGCCTGCTTGAACACCCAACAATCCCTGTTAGTGTGATTAGCTGGCTTTTCGGGGGTGCCATGTATCTGGCACAAGCGATCGAGTATTCGGTCCAAACTGGACGGGCCCTGAGTATTCTTTTTGAATGGCTTTTTCCGCTGACCGGATTTGTAGCCTCTGAATCCGGCATTGACTGCCGTGTCTTCATTGCTGTCGTTGTTAATGCGGTGTTTTTGTTTGTTCCGACGTGTCCTGCCACTTTTGTCCTTGGTATCCGAATTACCAGGGTTCTTTGATAAGTTGTTGCTGCGAGCTAGCCAGCTGTCTTCTCCCGCGCAAAAGCGGGTCACGAGTGTCGTGAGGGCTGCCATGGATTTCGGCTTTTCCTATCCCAGGTGTCGGGTGTAGGATCGAAAGTATGTCTAGAGGGGGGGGGGGGATTAGACTACTTGACCAAATAAAAACTTAACCTTTTCCCAATTTTAGTTCTTGGCAGATTTTAGCTAATTTAGGATAAGTCAAGCAATCATCACATGATTCAAGCAAGCATGCAAAGAGTATATAGGCAGCAGAAAGTAAAGCATGCAACTTGCAAGAATGTAAAGGGAAGGGTTTGGAGAATTCAAACGCAATTGGAGACACGGTTGTTTTTCCCGTGGTTCAGATAGGTGGTGCTATCCTACATCCACGTTGATGGAGACTTCAACCCACGAAGGGTAACGGTTGCGCGAGTCCACACAGGGCTCCACCCAAGGGTAACGGTTGTGCGAGTCCACACAGGGCTCCACCCACGAAGGGTCCATGAAGAAGCAACCACCCACAAAGGGTCCACGAAGAAGCAACCTTGTCTATCCCACCATGGCCATCGCCCACACAGGACTTGCCTCACTAGCGGTAGATCTTCACGTAGTAGGCGATCTCCTTTCCCTTACAAACTCCTTGGTTCAACTCCACAATCTTGTCGGAGGCTCCCAAGTGACACCTAGCCAATCTAGGAGATACCACTCTCCAAGAAGTAACAAATGGTGTGTAGGTAATGAACTCCTTGCTCTTGTGCTTCAAATGATAGTCTCCCCAACACTCAACTCTCTCTCATAGGATTGGATTTGGTAGAAAGAAGATTTGAGTGGAAAGCAACTTGGGAAGGCTAGAGATCAAGATTCATATGGTAGGAATGGAATATCTTGGTCTCAACACATGAGTAGGTGGTTCTCTCTCAGAACATATGAGTTGGAATGGTGTGTGTGTGTGTTCTGATGGCTCTCTCCACGAATGAAGAGGAGGTGGACGGGTATATATATAGCCTCCACACAAAATCCAACCGTTACACAGTTTTCCAATCTCGGTGGGACCGAATCAATAAACTCGGTCGGACCGAAAATGTAAACCTAGTGACCGTTAGAGATTTTCGGTGGGACTGACATGCAACTCGGTAGGACCGATATGGTTAGGGTTTGGGCATAACGTAATCTCGGTGAGACCGATTACACAAACTCGGTGAGACCGAATTTGGTAATTAGCTAACCAGAGAGTTGGTCAGGCAAACTCGGTGGGACCGATTTTCTCTTTTGGTGAGACCGAGTCGAACTCGGTGAGACCGAAAAGTTACAAAGGGGAAACACTGAGTTTAAATTGCAATCTCGGTGGGACCGATTCGCTCTTTCGGTGAGACCGAAAAGTTACGAAAGGGAAACAGAGAGTTTGCAATCCCATCTCGGTGAGACTGAGATCCTTATCGGTAGAACCGAATTGCTAGGGTTTGGCAGTGGCTAATGACAAGTGAAACTCGGTGGCGCCGGATAGGAAGAATCGGTAGGACCGAGTTTGGCTTAGGGTTTAGGTCATATGTGGATATGGGAAAGTAGTTCAGGGTTTTGGAGCATATCACTAAGCACATGAAGCAAGAGGCTCATTAAGCAACACCTCATCCCTCGTTGATAGTATTGGCTTTTCCTATGGACTCAATGTGACTTGGATTACTAAAATATAAAATGAAGAGTGTTGAGCTTTTGAGTTTGAGCCAATCCTTTGTCCTTAGCATTTTGAGGGTTCCACTTTCACATCCATGCCATGCCAATCATTGAGCTTTCCTGAAATAATCATCTTGGAATAGCATTAGCTCAATGAGCTATATGTTGTTATGAATTACCAAAACCACCTAGGGATAGTTGCACTTTCATCGGGCAAGCCACTCGTCGCGGATGTTATGCTTGAAGGCTGCTAGGGCCTCTGCGTCCGGACAGTCGACTATCTGGTTTTTCTTTGTTCGGAACCGTGTCCAGAATTGTCTGGCTGATTCTTCTGGCTACTAAATTATGTGGCTTAAGTCGTCGGCATCCGGCGGCCGCACGTAAGTGCCCTGGAAGTTATCAAGGAATGCGGCTTCCAGGTCCTCCCAAGAACCGATTGAGTCTGCTGGCAAGCTGTTAAGCCAATGCCGGGCCGGTCCTTTAAGTTTGAGCGGGAGGTACTTGATGGCGTGTAGATCATCGCCGCGTGCCATGTGGATGTGAAGGAGATAGTCCTCAATCCATACCGCCGGGTCTGTGGTGCCATCGTATGATTCGATGTTTACGACTTTGAAGCCCTCTGGGATTTTATGATCCTTTACTTCATTCGTGAAGCATAGCGGGTGTGCGGCGCCTCTGTACCGGGCTATATCACGACGGAGCTCGGAAGAGCTATGTCTGTTGTGTTCGGCCCGACCGGATTTGTTGTATCCGGAGTGAAGATCATTGTCACATGTCGTAGGGCGCCTGTGCGATCCATATATCGATCTTGTCTGTCTTTCCTTATCCTCCAGTATGTCTCGCAGGTCGGGCGCATTTTCCCGTGCCGTAGTTGTGCGGCGTCGGGGCATGGCTTGGGTGGAGGGCTGAGAGGCCTCTTTGTCGCGGCCACGGGGTGGCCGGTCTGCCAAATGTCGATGGAGACTTATATGTATACAGGGAAGGAGCTGGGGCGGGTCCGAACCTATATGTATACAGGGAAGGAGCTGGGGCGGGTCCGCATGTGGGAGAGATGGAAAGAGGAGAGTGGTGCACAAGGAGACAAAGTGTGCTTGTTTGCAGTCGGGTGGTGTGTGAGGTGAGTGTGCGAGAACCACACATAACTAGGGAGATAGACGTTTGGGGACGATGTGTCAGAACCCCGATTCCAAGTCACATCGATCTAGTTGGTAACACCTCATATCACTTTGCGGCCTCACACATGGTATTCCCACGGGTGTCGCCTTACCATGGCCCGGGACCGTTTGCGCCTTTTGGCTCACGTATATGATAGTGTCGCTAGCATCCATATGACAGTGAACCCGGGATGACATGGCTAGTCGTGAACCCAAACGGCACTAACCTATGGGGACAGGCATACATGAATCACATCGAGCATGTCGGTCAGCAGCGTGTGAATCCGGGCTATAGCACTGGGCTAACAGGACTTCGGGAACCCGGGCTGTAGCAGGCTAGGCAGGACTCCGCATGTCACCGCGTGACATTTCTCCGAAGGGACAGACATAGAAACAAAGTGAAACACATGCCGGCCAGTCAAGTGTCCTGAGCAGTAGTGCTGGGCTAACAGGACTCCGGTAAACCGGGTTGTAGCCGACTACTATGGCTCATGGAAGCACTAGACTACATTTCCCCACAAGAGAGGCTACCAAGGATAAACAACTAGATTGTCGGATCCCACACATACCAAGCATTTCAATCATACACACAATATGCTCGATATGTGTAAATACAACACGGCATCACAACATGAGTCTACAACTCAAATATTTATTCATTAGGCTCCGAGGAGCGAGATAATACAAACATGGGTCTCATGACCCAACAATCATAGCATACAAATCAAGAACATGCGGAAGCTTAACATGTCTGAGTACAGACATCTACAAATGGAAAAAGGCTAAGAAGCCTTACTATCTACCAGATCCTGCCGAGGGCACAAGATCGTAGCTGAGGTAGCAAGATAAACGTCGAAGCCCACACGGAACTACTAGCCAGACTGACATCTCTCTGCAAAACATAAATTAAGCAAACATGAGTACAATCGTACTCAGCAAGACTTACATCAGAACTAAATACATATGCATCGGTATCAACAAAGGGGTAGTGGAGTTTAACTTCAGCAAGCCAGCTTTGACCCAGTGGCTAACCTAAACTACGACTACAAGCAACTCTTTTGAGGTGGCGCACACGAGTCCACATATTCACCATTCAATACACCACTATGGATCCGCTCCATTCTCCGTACGAGAATGCCATCCATAGCACTCACACTTATCTTGCGAGTTTTAGAGTATCCACTTTCACTTGTCTATGAACTATGCAAGGGGTCCAAGTTTCCATATCCGAGGAATCCGGCTATTCGAATGGATAATGATAACCCTGCAGGGGTGTACTTCTTCACACACTCTCCCACCACTTACCGTCGTTTACACGACATGTACTCGGCAACCTTCAAGCGGAAGCCCAACGAGGGTGTCGGCCACGGCCTACCTAAACACTCAAGTCTCTAGTCCAGGTTTATTGCCTATCCAGGTTCCATCTGCAGGGAGCCCGACCGAGGTTTCCACATACGGCCCCGAACGATGTGTACAGGGTTCCGGGACACCAAACGGGAGCCCGGCATGCCCGGCCACGGTGTATCTACCGCATCATAGCCCACCCCTAGGGTCAGCGCTACGCACGGCCGCCAACACATAACCGACCAACACCAGAAACTAGTTGCAACTCCTGGACAGAGTACTAGGGTCAATTAAGGATCCCAATGAGTGGTAGTAGTTGGTCATGGATCACAGACACAGAAATCAGTTCCAGAGGACGGCTGCAATGAGACAACCCACCATGTACTCCTACATGGCCTCTCATCGCTACCTTTACCAAATCATGTTCACACACTTAGCTCTCAAAGGTAGGACATGTTCTTCATGTTCCAACTCATTCCCGATGAATCAGACCTGACTCAACTCTAAGCAATAGCAGGCATGACAAACAAGCATGAATGAGTAGGCACACCAGGGCTCAAACAACTCCTACTCATGCTAGGTCATGTAGAGGATAAGGGGTTCAGCTACCGCAGCATGTAACAGTTGAAACGTTGTTGTCCTAATGGAGTAAAAGAGAGCAGGAGCGAGAGATTGGGATTGTATCGGAATGAACAAGGGGGTTTTGCTTGTCTGGCACTTCTGAAGATAATTTAGCTCTTCATCAGTGTCATCGAACTCATCATCAAAACATACGTCTACCGGGGGGGAACAATCACCGGTAAACACAGAAAGAATACAATCAATGAAATGCACATTATGATGCATGATCATGACATGTAAATATGTTGTGATTTGAGCTAATGCAACTAAAACCAGATTAAATGAAGTTGGTTTGAACCAAAGACTCAAATTCAACTCCATATGTGATTATTTAAATGCCACTTATTTGATTTGACCTGATCAGCAGGCACAAGTTGTTCAAACGTGCATGATAATGTTATAATCAGATTCTTTGGATTTTTCTGATCATTTTTCATATATAACTTATTCCATTTGGAGTTACGGTTGATTTACTATGAATTTTTGATGTTTTGGACATTTTCTGAATTTTATAAATCATTTCTGATTTATTTAATTCCAGAAAACAAATACTGCATCAGCATTGAGTAAGCATGACATCAGCAAGTCAACTGCAGCTGACCAGGGTCAAACCTGACCAGTGGGGCCCACTGGTCAGTGACCCATTAATTAACCCTGGTCAAAACCCGTGCTGACGGGGTTTGACCCAGCGGTAGGGCCCGCTGTCAGTGGCAGTGAGGTGGCTAATGGTGGGGATTAGTCCTAATGACCATGCCACGTCGGCAGTCGCCGGAGTTTCACCGGCGGGGACCAAATCCGACGATGGAAATGCCATGGGAAAATGCTACAGGGGATGGTTTCGGGCGTGGTTTGCGGCTATGGGTTGCTAGGCTTCGCGCGCATCTAGGGGTTTCAGAAGATCGAGCTGGGGTGGCTGGAGTTCACCGGAATGGAGCTCGCGGCGGCGCCGTAGTTCGGCCCTGAGCGGTGCGGGGTGCTGTGGTGCAAGTCAGGAGCTTCGAGCGGCGGAGTTGGGTTCGTGGGGACCCGTTGAGCTCACGGCAGTGCTCAAGTGCGAGTTGTGGCCGCGGTTACCATGGTGGCGCCATGGATGGCGGCGGTGAGCTTCGGGCTCGACGGATATGACGACTACAATGGACGTACAGGGAAAAGGAGAGGGGGAATTGGTTCAGGGGCTCACGGGGATCACGCAGGGAAGGTCAGCGAGCTCGGGGGAGGCGTCAACGGCGGCAAATCGACGACGGCTATCCTCGGTGGCCGAGGAGGGGAATGGCGGAGCTGGCGGCAACCAGGGCTTCCGGCACCTTCCGCCTTGGTGAGAACATTAGAAGCGGAGTGCTAAATGTCTCTCGGTCGATCGTCCAGATTCTGTTCCCTTAGCCTCGCTAAGGGAAGATCCGATAAGGTGTTATCTTCCTTTGTATCTGCATCATCCATCACTAGCCATCATGGTAGTATGTCGTGTTGCGAGGATCCTTGCCACGGATGTTGGTAGAACCTTGATGAATATGGAAATGCTCAAGTTCTTGAGAGCACGCGTAAGCAAAATCATCCCTTGCGTTGTCTTCAACAAGGTAGTCCACATCATCCATCCTAGTCTGAGTATGTCGTCTCTTCGAGCTATCTCAAACGATCAATTGTAAATTGCCTTAAGCTGGTATGAAGAGTTTCAATGATTTATGGATCAAAAGAAATTCTTTTTGCCACTTAAGGGAACAGTTCAATGAGTCACCTTCTCCAAGGTGCCCTGTTATGGGTTCATGACAATTATCTCCTCGCAACCTTGAAACCTTGCACCACCTTACTCAAGTGTGGAATTACTACCTACCAACTTGAATCCTCGTCGTCTGATTTCCATCACCCTGATGTGAACTTTGTGTCTCAATTGGAGGGATGTTCCTATGTCTCACTCCATGAGTTGATACTGAGTTGTTTGATCTTCGAGAAGATCGATCCTTCTAGAGTTTTCCCTTCCCTCTCGTTGTCATGTTGGTGGGAGTTCTCAGAGCAAGACATCGAGACAAAGATGGTGATCGAACCAACGTTCTTCTGAAGTGCAACTTGGATCGTGAAGATTGGGTTAAGTTTGCGTCCCCCTTCATCTTACCCTACGCTTGAATCTCGGGACGAGATTCTTGTTTAGTGGGGGTGAGTTGTCACAGCCCTAGCTTAGCTTTTGCTTACTCCTGCATGATCATCATGGCATCATGTTTATTATTTTTATGAAACTGAAATGGGGATGATCAAACCCCTAGCACCAAAGCAATGCAAATAGGCCCAACTTTAAATATTTTCAATGAGCCCAATATGCCTTTAAAAAATGATCATCATTTTGGGTTCTGGCTAAAATCTCTGCCAAAAATGGGTTCATAATTTTTGGAGCCATTTTGGATTTTTGAATTAAAACATAACTATTTGCATTTGGGCATTTAAAATACTATAAATACTTTTAAATGCCCAAATACTTTTGAAAGTAATTTTAGGCTGTTGGGAGTAATTCCAAAGATGTCTATGATTATTTTCAGAATTTTCTAAAATGGATTAGTATTTCTACTAATTCAAAACAAACAACAGAGAATTAAATAAATGAAAATAGTAAGAGAGAGAGAGAGAGATAGTACCTGGGCTTACCTGGCGGCCCAAGTGGCCGGCCCAGCCCACCATCGCAGCCTCCGTGTCGTCTTCCTCCCCGGACAGAAGGACGAGCGCGTGCTCGCCGCGCGCGCACACGCGCCCGAGCCACCTCCTGCCTGGCTGCCTGTGTCCCCGACGCCCTGGACGCCTCCATGCGTCGCCACGTGCCCCCCGACCTCTCTCTCTCACGCCCGCAGCTCCTCCCCTCCTCTGGCTCCCTCTCCCTCTCTTCCCGAGCGCACCAGAGGGCGCCGCCGTACTCTACCACGGCCACCGGCCACCCCACGCCTCGCCGACGCCCCAAGAAGCCCCGCCTCGTTCCCCTGTTCCTCCCTTGATGTGCCAGCGTAATCCATTTATAGATATGGTTTGATATCTAGAACATCAAGTAAAATGTCGAACTTCGGAAGGTCAAGAATCCATAAGGAATAACTACGGAGGCAGATCCTGCGAGATCCTTATGGGGAGGTGACCAACTTCTTCAACCAGGATACTACAATAATAGGCCTTCCGACTAGGTGTGTTGGCCACGACATCCATGTTAGCGGTTACAGAGAGACCAACAATATAGTTCTTGGACTACGTTCCAACCATCATATCTGCCTGAGATTCAGATCTGGTTGGTGTTAGGATGTTCCGGACCCATCCAGTCTAGAAGGAAAATGAGAGTTTGCAACACAATTTGACGAGATGACGTTGCGAGATTCTCGGGGAATGAACTGCGATAGCAAGCTCCAAAACATGAGCTGGTTCTGCTACAAACCTGTGAACACGCTATCCAAGATGAGCATGACCACGTAGTAGTCTTATAGTAAAACACTATCGAGTTCAGGTGGGGAACCATCATCGAGGATGTCGAAGTCTTGTGCATGAACTAGTATTCACACAACAACTCCTTTTCCTTGAACAAATCAATCAGTGGCTTGGGGTGCTAGGGAATACATATGGGCTGAAGGTTGCAAGTCTTCAAACCATGGAATACTTCGCACATATGCATGACTGACTTGGGATGGTACCAGAGGAAACAAAAACAATCTTTCTCGAACTCATGGTGGCAACTTGCACCAAATGCACATGAATCAGAGAAAGTTGCTTCTTTCATCCAACATATGCTTCATGAACGGGACATGAAGATAATGCTTTTAGAAGTTTCCAACACTAGGTTGACGTTCAACATGAATCATGGGGGAGACAAAATGCTGTTGATGGGCTCAACAGCAACCCATCGGAATTTCCATATCACTGGACTTCCACCATCATGTGAACACGGTGCTAACATTGGTCAGACCAAAGATGTAATGGTGTATGCTCGAGGGATCAAACACAAGTAAGATAACATTATGAACATTGTTGGTTCTGATATGACTTGACGATAGCCCATACTCAAGTCAAAGTTTTGACAAGGCAATAGATCCAACCAGTGATCACGAGGACCAATCAATGGAGATATCATCTTTCTTCAACACACACACAAACACAAAAATAACCCTTCAGAAAGAACCAAATTCAGCAAAGCTTTTATCTTCAAACTCTCCAAGTTGTTGTTTAGCTTAACCAACTACCTCAAGGATATCCAACACAGATTCTTGGAGAAGGGATGGTTTACAAGAAACCAACTTGATCACGAACTCAACATAGCAGTCAGGGGACAACCTGGTGATACTTCCGAGGAAATATTCAGAAAATCACGAACCACTGATATGACTCTAAGCTCGAGAACAATCTTGCTTTTCAAGGCAAAGACGACATGATCAGAAGAGCAAGGGTTTGGCAAAATCCTAACCCGTTGATCAAAGAGTGCACCAGGAAATAAGGACTAGGTAGCACGATCAACCTTAGGGTGATGATTCAATAATCAGCACACTAAGAATGATATTAATGTCCATTAACTACCAAGCAAAGAGTTGCTAGGAGTATTGATTTCACACATCACGATTCACTTGTCGGCATTCTGGTTGCAACCACATGGGAACTGTCGGTGTCAAAACCGTCGGATCTCGGGTAGGGGGTCCCGAATTGTGTGTCTAGGCCGGATGGTAACAGGAGGTAGGGAACACTTTGTTTTACCCAGGTTCGGGACCTCTCGATGGAGTAACACCCTACTCCTGCTTGATTAATATTGATGATATGGGTAGTACAAGAGTAGATCTACCACGAGATCAAGGAGGCTAAACCCTAGAAACTAGCCTATGGTATGATTGATGTATACAGAGTTGATTGCCTACGGACTACAACCCTCCGGTTTATATAGACACCGGATAGGGTTAGGGTTACACGGAGTCGGTTACAATGGTAGGAGATCTTGAATATCGCATCACCAAGCTTGCCTTCCACGCTAAGGAAAGTCCCATCCGGACACGGGACGAAGTCTTCAGTCTTGTATCTTCATAGTCCAGGAGTCCGGCTGAAGGTATAGTCCGGCTACCCGAACACCCCCTAATCCAGGACTCCCTCAGGAACCGAAGAGTGAATGATGATGGCGAGAAGTATCACTGTGTCAAGAATTCATCAGAGTTGGTGCAATTCTCATGACATTCCTGACGTCAAGAGGGTAATACTTCAGGGTAGAACAGAATCAAAAGCTGGATTGGCATTTTGATCTGAGGAATACAACTTCTTTGACCCAATCCTGGATATGGATGAGGTACTGGAGTTTGTTTCTCCTAGTCATTCTGAAATAGAATGACTTGTGGAACCACAAGAATACTAGCATCGATGAACACGAATGCACACATACTCCTAACTATCAATTGATAGACGAAGGTCAGAAAACAACTAAAGAGGGACAACTCAAGGAACATATAACTTTCTGAGTTGTGGATGCATAGATTAGCATGTCGAATGAGTTCAACATATTTCTTCCGGATAACCCATGCAAAAAGGAAGAACTGGCAGAATCACAATATGAATGGAGTACTCCTCAAGAGCACCCTGGTTGTAATCTTTTGATTCAAACGAATTTCTGCCAAGGATGGTTCATGGTATTTGGAAGAAGGAATTACCACGGACCTCGAGGGCTATTGCAAAAGTTACTAATATTCCAATGGTACGAGCAACACTATCAACACGAAGTATGGTGAATCACGGGTTCGAAAACCCAGGAGTAGAATACCTACTACTGATGGCATCACGGAATGCTTTCGAGAATGGTGGCCAGAATTATCACACCGGGAACACAAAACATGGCTAGATTACTAGGTGACTCCCTAAAACACCTAGGGTCATAATAATAGCTCCAACATATATGTCGAGGCAACAGAGTACCTCAACTCACCGATTAGTATGGTTAATCTAGCCCAAAAGGATATCAGGAATGGGAAGAGAGGATTTGCAAATGCATCAGACTATTTAGAGACCTAGGATGACTTGGACGACATAACGGCTATAAATGCTCAAAATTATTTGAGACATCCTGCAAAATGGTGGCATAACCACTTAATATCACAAAATCAAGGTTCCGAGACCAACTATGAACACACAGAAGTAGTAGAGACTGAACTAGGCTTAAATCCAACAATCTTATAAGTCTATGGATTAGTAACACGTCATCCTGATAGATAGATGAGAAGGCCTAGTTTCTTAACCCCGTAGAAAAGAAGAGGTTGACTCAGATCAGGAGGGCATAAGGTATAAGGAGTAAAAAGAGCCTTACGTTCCCTTCCACAATCAATTCCCCTACATAACTAAAGCATTTCTAGACACAACTTTGACCGGTTTGGCTTGGCAATCCTACAGGCAGTCAGGCTCTGATACCAAAAGCTGTCAGAACCCCGATTCCAACTCACATCGATCTAGCCGGTAACACCTCATATCACTTTGCAGCCTCACGCACGATATTCCCACGGGTGTCGCCTTACCATGGCCCGGGACCGTTTGCGCCTTTTGGCTCACGTATATGATATTATCGCTAGCATCCATATGAAAGAGAACCCGGGCCGACATGGCTAGTCGTGAACACAAAGCGGCACTAACCTATGGGGACAGGCATACATGAATCACATTGAGCATGTCGGTCAGCAGCGTGTGAATCCGGGCTGTAGCACTGGGCTAACAGGACTCCGGGAACCCGGGCTGTAGCAGGCTAGGCAGGACTCTGGATGTCACCGCGTGACATTTCCCCGAAGGGACATTCACAGAAACAAAATGAAACACATGCCGGCCAGTCAAGTGTCCTGAGCAGTAGTGCTGGGCTAATAGGACTCCGGTGAACCGGGCTGTAGCGGACTACTATGGCTCATGGAAGCACTAGACTACATTTCCCCATAAGAGAGGCTACCAAGGATAAACAACTAGATTGTCGGATCCCACACATACCAAGCATTTCAATCATACACACAATAAGCTCGATATGTGTAAATACAACATGGCATCACAACATGACTCTACAACTCAAGTATTTATTCATTAGGCTCCGAGGAGCGAGATATTACAAACATGGGTCACATGACCCAACAATCATAGCATACAAATCAAGAACATGCGGAAGCTTAACATGTCTGAGTACAGACATCTACAAATGGAAAAAGGCTAAGAAGCCTGACTATCTACCAGATCCTGCCGAGGGCAGAAGATCGTAGCTAAGGTAGCAAGCTAAACGTCGAAGCCCACACGAAACTACTAGCAAGACTGACGTCTCTCTGCAAAACATAAATTAAGCAAACGTGAGTACAATTGTACTCAACAAGACATACATCAGAACTAACTACATATGCATCGGTATCAACAAAGGGGTAGTGGAGTTTAACTGCAGCAAGCCAGCTTTGACCCTGTGGCTAACCTGAACTATGACTACAAGCAACTCTTTTGAGGTGGCGCACACGAGTCCACATATTCACCATTCAATACACCACTATGGATCCGCTCCCGTCTCCCTACGAGAAGGCCATCCATAGCACTCACACTTATCTTGCGAGTTTTAGAGTATCCACTTTCACTTGTCTATGAACTATGCAAGGGTCCAAGTTTCCATATCTGAGCAATCCGGCTATTCGAATAGATAATGATAACCCTGCAGGGGTGTACTTCTTCACACACGCTCCCACCACTTACCGTCGTTTACACAACATGTACTCGGCAACCTTCAAGTGGAAGCCCAACGAGGGTGTCGGCGACGGCCTACCTAAACACTCAAGTCTCTAGTCCAGGTTTATCGCCTATCCAGGTTCCATCCGCAGGGAGTCCGGTCGAGGTTTCCACATACGGCCCCGAACAATGTGTACAGGGTTCCAGGACACCAAACGGGCGCCCGACATGCCCGGCCACGGTGTATCTACCGCATCATAGCCCACCCCTAGGGTCAGTGCTACGCACGGCAGCCAACACATAGCCTACAAACACCAGAAACTAGTTGCAACTCCTAGACAGAGTACTAGGGTGATTAAGAAGCCGAGAGGGTCAATTAAGGATCCCAATGAGTGGTAGTAGCTGTTCATGGATCACAGACACAAAACTCAGTTCCTGAGGACGGCTGCAATGAGACAACCCACCATGTACTCCTACATGGCCTCTCACCGCTACATTTACCAAATCGTGTTCACACACTTAGCTCTCAACGGTAGGACATGTTCATCACGTCCAACTCATTCCCGATGAATCAGACCTGACACAACTCTAAGCAATAGCAGGCATGACAAACAAGCATTAATGAGTAGGCACATCAAGGCTCAAACAACTCCTACTTATGATAGTGGGTTTCATCTATTTACTGTGGCAATGACAGGTCATGCAGAGGATAAGGGGTTTAGCTACCGCATCATGTAACAGTTGAAACGTTGTTGTCCTAATGCAGTAAAAGAGAGTAGGAGCGAGAGATTGGGATTGTATCGGAATGAACAAGGGGTTTTTATTGCCTGGCACTTCTGAAGATAATATAGCTCTTCATCGGTGTCATCGAACTCATCGTCAAAACATACGTCTACCGGGGGAACAGTCACCGGCAAACACAGAAAGAATACAATCAATGCAATACACATTACGATGCATGATCATGACATGTAAATATGTTGTGATTTGAGCTAATGCAACTAAAACCAGATTAAATGAAGTTGGTTTGAACCAAAGACTCAAATTCAACTCCATATGTGATTATTTAAATGCCACTTATTTGATTTGACATAATCAGCAGGCATAAGTTGTTCAAACATGCATGATAATGCCATAATCAGATTCTTTGGATTTTTCTGATCATTTTCCATATATAACTTATTTCATTTGGAGTTATGGTTGATTTACTATGAATTTTTGAAGTTTTGGACATTTTCTGAATTATATAAATCATTTCTGATTTATTTAATTCCAGAAAACAAATACTGCGTCAGCATTGAGTAAGCATGACGTCAGCAAGTCAACTGCGGCTGACCGCGAGGAGCTGCGGGCTTGATAGAGAGAGGTCGAGGGGGCGCGTGGCGATGCATGGAGGCGTCCAGGGCGTCGGGGACGCAGGCAACCAGGAAGGAGGTGGCTCAGGCGCGTGTGTGCGCGCGGCGAGCATGCGCTCATCCTTCTGTCTGGGGAGGAAGACGACAGGGAGGCTGCGGTGGTGGACTGGGCCAGCCACTTGGGCCGCCAGGTAAGCCCAGGTACTATCTCTCTCTCTCTCTCTCTTTCTGTTTTCATTTATTTAATTCTCTGTTGTTTGTTTTGAATTAGTAGAAATACTAATCCATTTTAGAAAATTCTGAAAATAATCATAGGCATCTTTGGAATTACTCCCAACAGCCTAAAATTACTTTCAAAATTTTTGGGCATTTAAAATTATTTATAGTATTTTAAATGCCCAAATGCAAATAGTTATGTTTTAATTCAAAAATCCAAAATGGCTCCAAAATTTATGAACCCATTTTTGGCAGAGGTTTTAGCCAGAACCAAAAATGATGACCATTTTTAAGGGCATATTGGGCTCATCGAAAATATTTAAAGTTGGGCCTATTTGCATTGCTTTGGTGCTAGGGGTTTCGTCATCCCCATTTCAGTTTCATAAAAAAATAAACATGATGCCATGATGATCATGCAAGAGTAAGCAAAGCTAAGCTAGGGCTGTGACACGATGTTTGTGTGTATGGGAAAGATAGACTCTACATAGTCCGTGTGCTTGGGAAAGAGAGATGTCAGGTGACCTAGAGAGTGGGGGAAGAGATGTGTGCACGCCCGAGAGACAAAGTGATAGAGACCTATATTGGGGTTCGGACTTTCGAAGAGAGGGGGGTGTTAATGTGCTCGTGTGTTCGTGTCTAGGGGAGAGAACGACTTGTGTGTGGGGGGGAGGACTTGGCTTCAGATAAAAAGTGAGGTGTCTATGTTTGAGGGACCTTAGCGTAAGTGAGATATATATGGTCAATTGTGTGTGCACTCATGGTTGATCAATTTGTTGATTACTTTTTTGTGTGTTCTTGATCTTGCCGAGTTGCATGACTAATTTGATGCTTCTATTAATTATGGAGTTGCAACCCCATGAAAGAAAATATTTGTTCTTTTGGGGCTGGCACCTCGAACAAGCATAAAAATAGAGTGAAGCTGATATATTGTCCTGTAAGCACACACCCTTCTTTCATTTGTTTAGATGAACCATTGATGATCAATTCGAACCAGTGCATGCGATTAAAATTAATTTTACCTAAATAGAGGGTGCAGAATAAACACCAACAACTAGATTTGCAAACACGGGACGCTAACGATATCTTCAAAGAACTTTGCAACAACAACGAGGCTTCACAGCAACATATGGTAAGCCAGTGTGTTTTAGTACATGCAAAATGTAATGCATGTGGGATGCTTTCTTGGCTTGTGCCCTCAACCTGTAATCCTACAGAATTACAAATAGTTCAGTTGTCTGCTTTGCTGTATTGCTTGATTTGAATGCTTGTTTGTTAGTTGTTAGGCTGTACCTGATTTGGCCAACATGTCAGCAGTGCCTATTGTACTATCGTAAAGAAATGAATGCCTAGTTCATTTGAGTCCTTAACTTTTCCTTTGAGCTTCATCACAATACTATCTTCGTAGTTTATATGAGGCCACACTATTAAGTGCTTTCTCAGATTATTTCAACTACTAAGATACCTTGGCAACTTAAATATAGCGGTGCTACACTCCCTTTCAACTAGGGATGTCAACTGGGTCCCGTTTAATCCCGATTAAAGTCCACTAGTGGTATGATAGTTCAAAAGAGTTTTTGTTTTTTGAGGAAAACAAACTAGGGAGCTAGCAAAAACTAACTAGATGGGACTGTCGAATGTCGTTTATTTGCCACATACATCCCTAGTTTCATCTTACCATTTTAATTTCTTTTCGGCTAATGCTGCTTCGAACCATTTAAATATAGCTTGCCATGCTCGGCTATAATTCGTATGTCATTTACCATGTAAGTTTACTGCCTGGATCATGCGATAACTATCTCTTACTTATGTCCAGCGGAAACCTTTCAGGATGCTGTTCACACTAGGACACAATATATAGCCCCAGAATCTATTTGTGGAAGCAGTGCGCCATCCATGTTACCAGCTGGTAGCAGTTTAGAGCCAACACCGCCGGAGAGCAGTCTGAGCACGGATATTATAGTTCTTGAGGCTCTACTAGAGGCATAAAGAGATGGTGTGGCTGCCATGAATGAGATAATCTTGACCTTGAGGATGGAAATTATGCAATTAGCTGCACGCACTATGCAAGCAACCCAATAATTGGAGGAAGTAAGAATGTTGCATTCAAAGATGGAGGAGGTCCTGCTGTTTCTGCTATCTGAAGCCCAGGGCAATCCCAGTTCTTCTTTAGATACTAGTTGAAATTGCCATTAGATTATTGTACTTGCATTTTGTGTTACGCCTCTGAATGGATTATATTGTAAGACCCCCTATGTTGTCCATGTGTTGTAATGATCCGAATTTTTTAGGCGAGGTAATCCTCACTACTTGTATGATTGAGATAAGGTGAACTATTTTTCGTGTGAGCATATTGTATTGGATGAAATAACTGTTTGACTCAAAGTGTATCCAACCTACTGAATTCAAACATCACTGCATTTCTAAATCATAATCATATATAAAGGTGGAATAAATATTTGTTGTGGTTTTTAAGAAAAAATAACAAAACATAGAATTATCTGTGGATATTCGTAAACGAATACAAATTAGATTTGAATTTAGTTGCCAGGGCCCAGGGCAAACGTGAATGATAATTCTCCCAAGTTTTGGATGAAGCGGCTAAACACCCACTATCATTTGTGGGCTGCCCGAAGAAAGTGTTTGCGAGATGGAAATTACTGTCTACCCCTGACACTTGACATCCTTATCGACCGGATTTACACTGTTGTTGATAGGGGTAGGCTAGTAACTTCAATCAGACGTGACACGACCGCCTCTAAGCCCATTCAGACATGGTGGGCACCAAGCGTGGGTGGCAAAACACATTTGATTCAAGCTCGTCCGAAAGAAATGTGTCTCTCCCTCCATTTCCCCATTCATACATGGTGGGCGGCAAAACAAACTCTCCTCATCCGAAATTGATGTAGGCAAATATTATAAATAGGGGCAGATGTGTAACTTCCCTCAAACGTGACACAACCGCCCTACCTGTCAGCCCCGTTCATACACCGTGGATGCCAACCGTGGGTGGAAAAACACCCTCTCCTCGCCCGAAATCACTACTGGCAAATATTTGGGACATGCGAGATTGCTGTCCTATCCCCAACCGTCGTGATGTCCAAAATTTTAAACGGGGGATAAGTTTGTAACTTTCCCACATTTGAGACAAGCGCGTCCTGAAGTTTGAGATCCCCCTCCCCGTCCATTTCCCCATTCATACACCGTCGGCGCCACGACAACCTCCCCACTGCGGCCAGCCTCCTCCGTCCGCCACACCATCCTCCACCTTGCCGGAGCCTCTACCCCTACCCCGTCATCCACTGCAAGAGATGGACGTCTCTCATCCATGGTGCCGGACCGGGATCCTTTCATTGCGTCTTGTCGCTTCATTGGCGCCGTCGTCCACCTTGCCGTTGCTGCTCCTACGATCGCCTAGTCCACAACATGATTTATCCCCCGAGCCGGCCGTCTGCCGTCTAAAATCTTCTTCCCCGCCACCGACAACCATCGCACCTGCAGCACCCTCAACATATCAACAGGGGCCTACATGGCGTCGCAAGAGAGGTTGTACTCTTCCATATGTGCTTAAGTTATTGATCTCACCCGGAAAATAGATCGTAAATTGTTTACTATACTTTTCTTGTCCGTACCAAATCGTAGTGGCTAGTTGAAAGCAAACATTGGTTGTGAAGTAGCTTTGTCCAGTTTGCACCTTCAAATCTGCCATGGCACGGTCACTATACTCATAAAGCTTATGGTTTCCCCCCTTTATACTCACTACCATCATCGTAGGTGCTTCATGTCGTGCTAGCACTTCTCTTCAAGACCTCAACCCATCGAGCGAAACAACATGCCATTCATAATTCCAAAGCTTAGGTGTTGAAATACGAATCTGATATGATGCTCATATCACTAAAATAAAGAATGTTTAATTGGTCACCTAATGTTCCTATATTCGTTTCGAAAAGCATGTGCACCACCCACTGGTCCAGCTAGTTCCACTTTCCTGATTTTACTCTTGATGCCTAAGGTTTTCCGCTTTTATCTACTCTACTATGATCTGCGTAGGTGCTTTCTATCGTACTAGCATTACTCCACCCTTCAAGCTAAACAACACAACACTCAAAATTCCAAAGCTTAGTTGTTCAAATATGATTGTGATATGATAATGATATTAGTTAACAAACACATTTAATTGGTTAGGTAAAGGTCCCACTTGAGTTTCCAAATGCACGTCCCGACATATAGAGAGACAACAGAATTGCATTTCTTTGTCACTTGTTGATTGTACTTTCTTGTCCATACCAAATCTTAGTTGTTATTTCAAACCAAACATCAGTTGCTAACTACCCTTTGCGCGGTTTGCGGCTTCCGATCTGCCATCCCACTGCCATGGTCAACACTATACTCATCATGCTTACGGTTTAGCCATTTTATGGTGACCACGACCAGCCACGTGGTTCGTGTCATGATTGCACTGCTCCACCGATCAAGCTAAACAAGCTTAGTTGTACAAATTCAAATATTATATTATGCTGATATTAGTAAAACTGAGAGATGTTTAATTGGTCAGCTAAATGTTCCTACTTTACTTTCGAAATGCATGTGAGCCACATATGGAGAGACCAGAAGGAATAGTATTTCTCTGTGCGCTCTGGTTCATCATGGGTGGGCAACCGACATTTTATAGAAAGACTTGTAATATCTTCAATCTGCTTGCTCTTCTGCTCTTCTTTAAAATGATCCTCTTCTCTTCTTTAATAAGTATGTTCCTTGTTGGGAAGAGTATCAGAGACATTTGTGGTCAACTAGTCAGGTCGAGTTGTTCTCCCTTAATATATTTTGAATCTGTCAGGTCAGGTCGACTTGTTCTTCTTTACTATATGTTGAAGTTGTCATCTGCGAAGTATCATCACTTCTGGAGCTCTCATATTTTGAGTAGTAGGCCACATTATATTAATGCACACACGAAATTACAGCATGCATGGCATCTCTCAGAAGAATTGCAGAGATAGCACAAAGGGGTTATAGGGAGGCAATATTGGATTAGAATCACTTCTGCATTACAAAGATAATCCACTTGTTTTTATGTTTTCATGCATGTCAGGTATCGAACATTATCAGAATGAATATGAGAATGGGCGCACGAGAGGAATATTGCGGAACAATCCACTGGCTAACAAACTTGGCATGGTGGAGGAAGGCATATCTTATTCACCCATCAAGGTGCTTGCTCTAACTTGGCAAGGTTGTATTGGTCGCACATATTTTGCATCGACCTCTTGCATTACTTCTACTTTGTTACATCATCTGCTTAGTTTAAGCATCATATATGAGTATATGCCATACCTATCCATTTTCTGTACCTATTCCATTTTTCGTCATAATATGTTTTTCCAGTCAAATGTTGTTCTTTCATAATAGATGTCCAAAAGGAAGAGGGTGAGTGCAGATCCTCAAGGAGTACAAAGTCGGTATCTGGAAAAGAGAGTGATGCCTGTTAAATTAGATAGATCAGCAGCCACAGAAAACACATGCCCAACTGTACCATACTTTACCCCTACTCCACTGGCCAAACAACTATTAGAACTGCTGAGGGCCCAACATCAGGTACTATCTATGATATCAATTCAAAATTTGAATTCCTAAATTTCTGCATGTGCCTTACCTTCTCTCTTGTATGAAAACTAATTTAAGATACATCTCCTTGCTCAAAGGATCATAGGATCTCACAACAATACTGAGCTCATCATTGCTCTTGTCAGTATCTCTTGCACTTTGTCAGCATACTTACACTCATTGCTATTTGATTATGTAGCATCACTGTAAATGTTCACTTCTTTATCCTCCCTTTGCTTGAAATTATAAGATCTATATTTACTCTTAGATGAATGTAGAATTAACACAATGGTTATGATGGATTGCTCATGGAAGTACCTGTTGTCATGTACTCTGTCTGTATCGAATTAATTGTTGATCAATTGGATGTATTTAGAACTTAATAGTGCTAGATACATCCATTTGAGCGACAAGTAACTACGGACGGTGGTGGTATTACTGTACTTACATCGTGAGATAGTTGATTGTCTAGCATTACTCTGCATCTTATCTGCCATGCCCTCCACTTTCTCCAAATTATCATATCTACATTTACTCTTACCAAAATGTTGAATAAAGCCAATGCCACTACACATGTTGATGTATGCATTCCTCTTGTCAGTACCTTTTGCCTTGTAACACTTTGCTTAATTAATTGCTATTTGATTATGTATCATCAGTTTGCACCTGAGCTTCATTATCCTCTGTTTCTTCCCATATCATTTGATCTATATTTACTCTTTGGGGAATGGCAATGCTTATAAATAATTTTCTTTAGGGAATTATTGAATTATCCTTCCATCATCATGGAGAAGGGCTTTGTCCATCCCGTGTTAACATGTAATGTAAGTTCATCCTTCTCAAGCCTTCAAACTTTGTTCTAGTATAGATTTGGATAGGCATCATTTCCTCCACTTCTGTTTACTTTGTTGTTTACATCTGATTGGATGTTTGCAACAACTACCAGTTTTAAATTGTAGTTGTAAAAACATGTTCCTTATGCAGAACAGATCCATTTATTTGCTTATATAATCTATCTCCTTGTTTATCTTTTAGAGTCGTATCTCTTATGCCAGGCAGAACTTTAGGGAAGATAGTGAGCTAAACCATCTTGAGGACAGCAAGCTGACCCCAAGGTCCTATCTTGATGAAGACAGTGAGTTGATGCTACTCAACAGCAGGTCTGAGACAACCTCTATGCAGTCGCTGCCTCAATCAGTTCGACTTCTTCTATCTCAACTTAAAGCGGAAAGGCATGCTGCAGCTCAGCTCCGACTTGAAGTCAAAGATGCAATGAAGATGTCAGAGGACTACCGTGCGCACTATGGTGCCATACAACTAGGGATGGAGCATCTATCGTTGACACAACTGAGGTCTCATCAGCTTGTTCCGATGCTTGCGGGGCCCGTCCTGGGCAGGCCTAGTGCTTTCTGAAGTGCTTTGAGTTTTGTATATTCTTTTGTTGGCGCATTTATATGCATTGGTGGCGATCTTTGATGCCCAGTGTATGTAATCCGCGGTCACTTTGCGCTTTATTATCACCGGTAGCGAACTTTGATTCCAAGTGGATGTAATATGCCGTAATTTCTTTATTGTATAGTCTAGGTTTATTGTTTGGTCAGTATTCTGTAATTTAGGCCGGAAGGTTCAATGGATCTCAGTTTTGTCGGTCTTCAGGACGGCCCGTTACTCATGTGGTCCAAAACGTGGCCAGCTCGGCCAGAGAATACCACGGGCTTTTAACAAGCTAAAACCTAGATTAGGCTAGCGTTAAGCCACAAAATTCATGGGCCAATACAGGCTGAAACTGCCTAACGCCCATGTTGGGCCCAAATAGGACGAGGAGTTAACATGACAAAATATATCTCGGGCCTGTTTGGCCCAATAAATTATGGGATTTAAGCAGGCCGGTATCCACGTGGGCTATAGGCCCAAAAGTGTCACATGTCATTATCAGATGGGCTATAAGTTGGTCGGTTTCAATGCGGGCTGTAATTAGGCCCAACGGTTACATGGGCCATTAACAGGCCGATAGGCCAATTGGGCTGAAATTTATCCACGAAGACAATGGGTCGTAAAGAGGCCTAAAGTTACTTTGGACTATAAATAGCTCAGTTTCTGCATGGGCCATTAAATGGCCTAAAGTTAAACTAGGCCGACAATTATCGGGCCGCTAACATGCCGAAATTATTATCGGGCCAAACTATTAAACGGGCATTTAACAGGCTGAAATACAAACCTATGTTAGAATCGGCCCAAATGAACAGTGGCCTATTAACGGGCTTGATCCGATATGGGCCATAATTTGGCCCAAAACTCGGGAGGTTGTGAATGGGCCTGATCTGGTATGGGCCTCAATTTGACCCAAAACATGGCAGGATGTTAACGGGCCATCCCACTAGCGTGTGAAAAAACATGGTGGGCCTTTAGCTGGGTCAACCTTTTCATCGGAATGGGCCTCTGTTGGGCCGTTCCACGTGTTGACGTATCATAGGCGCCTCCTGTCCAATGAGTGGATGAAATCTGTCCCGACGGTGAGCCAACACGTGTTTCCTCCGGCCAATGAGAATTTTACATGTGGAAAATCCCCATTGGTCCGGGATGTCAACGGGTTATCGGATCCAAAACCGGAACCGATAGCTTAACGGCAACCCGTTACGGTCGATGCCACGTGCCGGTCACCCTTCACGAAAGCACTTCTATGATGCGCGATTTATCGCCATGGAAGTGGACACTTCTATGATGATAATTTCGGTAATGTCATGGAACACTTCTACGACAGCACATGTATGACTATCTTGATTCTGTCATAAAATCGTCATGGATGTACATGCATGACAGAAAACGTGACCTTCTGTGACAAACACGTATTATCAAGGAAGCGTATTTTTTTGTAGTGGGTGTTGATGTTTGAATACAGAATGGAACAACTTTGATGCGGCACCGTTCTTCGGAACCATAAGTCCCCACATGGAGTGAGGGTTAGTTAATGATGCATATGTATGTCACACCAAACTTCGAGCCGATGACGGGGATTCATCCATGCATGCATAGTATGCGCTCAAACTTAATTAGGTCTGAATCTTACCATGACCTACTACGATAACACGAACCTAAGGAAGAATCCACCATGTAACCTATCTTGTTATAGGATTGTCGCCGATAACCATGCGAGGGAGTGTACTGTTTGAAGACAACCACTACATGCATATGTATGTATGGAGGTGATGCGTGCATTTATGTTTGAATACCATTCACAACATTGATGTGGCGCATGCGTTGAAAATCGTACAATCCCCACACAGAGCGAGATCAGTTCATGGCGTGTCGGGTACTGACCACTTCGACTCGATGGGAGGGATTCATGTGTACACATGCATGTGTGCTCAAACTATATCATGTCGTCCCAGAGCATGACCTATATACCATAATACAAACAAAAAAATAATCCCCTCCTAAGTCAAATTAACCTCTCTCGTTGTCAGGCAAAGTAGTGGTAGGCCAAGCAGGCCCACAGATGGAAAGCATCGATATCGCTGATAACCGCGTGATTGGGTGCGAGAGGACAACAACCATCGCTTTTCATGTTGGCGAAACATATGTAGAATACCCAAAATGCACAACTTTGTTATGGCACATTCCTCAAAAACCGTAAAGTCCCCACACCGAGCGAGCTTCATGAAGCGTACTACATATGCTGGTCCCCTTCCCCCTCTTCGACTCATACTATATGCTCCTACCGTAATACAACCCAAAAAGAATCCTCCTTGATGGTGAAATTAATTAACCTCTCCCGATGTAGGTGAATGTGATGCATGCATCGACGATGACCTCGTGGGCCCAAAAAGAATGGAAGCGTCACACGTGAGTATCCTAGGATAACCCGCATGCATGCATGTGGCCCAAAGAGGTGTTGTGTGATGTTTGAATAGCCAATGCACAATTTTGATGTCGCACGTGCCTCGGAAACAGAAAAGTCCCGAGACTTATTGAGGTGTACGTGTTCACGGACACGTACGTAGTATATATGCTAGTGTCGTCCCACCTCTTCGACGTGTACTATATACTCCCACCATAACACAAACAAAAAAGATTCTACCTTGCTGGTCAAATTAACCTCTTTGCCGGCTGTTGGTCAAAGTGATGGACGATGACCTGGCGGGCCCATAGAAAGCGTTACATGCGAGTGAGTGTCATGTAGGACAACCACCGACTGCATGTGGCCAAAACATGTATGTATGAAAGGGTTGTGTGATGTTTTAAATAATGAATTCACGACTCTGATGTGGCACCTGCCTCACTAAACAGCCAACCCACATGTTGGCTCATGGCTTGTAGTGTACTGCCAGCCACCCCCAGATGCACACACACGCACCTACAATGCATGTTAAATTTTCCAGCGCTGAACATATTTTACCAAAGGAAGGACATTTTAATTAAAAAACCTAGAGATCATTAAGATGTTTTAGTACATTGATTGATTTTCTAGGGGTATAATGTGCCAAAATCAAATTTGAGCTACATGCACACGTGACAGTGCACCTAAATGGATTAAAAAACACATGTGTCTCACTGGGTACATTTTACTCCCCATGCAAGAATTTTCAAACATTGAGAATCTTGATTTTTAAAATATAGTACATCCAAAACTTATTTGGAATTCATGAAACTTATCGTGTTGTCATATGGACACCAATACACAGTGACATTGTAATTTTTTTGTCAAATTTGAGATAAGTTTTGATGTAATATTTATCTTCTTACAAACGGGAGATTATTAATAATTGTGAATGAACATGGCAAACGGATTATTTATTCGAACTGTGGGCATTAGACCAACAATGGATACGTGCCATGCTTCGGTTAAGCAATAAAGCGAAAAAATTAGAAAACAATATACGTACTACCACGCGACCCATGTGGCATGCGAGTAGGCGTGAGTTGACGGACGCATGCGAGCAGTCCGCCGCGTAGGCAGAGCGGGAGGAGTGCGTGCAAGTGTGTGAATTAACAGGAGGCGTGCTCGCTGCGCAGTGTCATCGGGAGGCCTGCGAGTAGCTGTGTGAAATGACGGTAGGCGTGCCAGCAGTCCGGTGCGCAGGCTCACCGGGAAGCGAGCCAGCAGTTTGACTGCCACCCGACTCTCTCCCACTACTCCATATTAATGGCGTGCCCGTGCGGCCATACCCCCATCCTCTCCACACACACAATCATCTGTCTCCGCATGCATCCTCGATTCCGCTCTCATTCCTCAAAGCCGTCAGTGTACAGGGATACCGCCGAAGTGCCAAATTAGAGGGTGTGGCAATGTCAGGGCTGCTGAAGCACCGGAGCACGACGTAGATATGGAGATAGAGGTTTCCATTGCCGTCCGCGAGGTATTTCTACACCCTGATGTCGTGCTTCCACAGCCAGAGCCAGAGGTCCAGACCGACTCCGATGATGACTCCGACGACGAGGGAGAACCGGTTAGTCATCTATACCCATTTAGGTGTCAAATACATCCTAGGGTTTCTCCTGTTACTCCTGCGTCCTGCTTCCCCCTTTTTGGAATAAAAATCCCATGGTTATGTTCTACCAATCCATGAAATCTGAGTAAGCTTCGTTTGATCTGTGTAGTGTATTGATTGTTTGAATGGTACAAGTGATAACTGATTAGTTGTTTCATCTGTGTAAATGATTTCTTGTAATAATCCAACTAGGGCTACTGTTCATGCTAATAATTCCTAGACAGGTCTTGAAAATTTATTTTGAATGACCTACATATATGTTTGTACCATTATTTTCTTCACAATTGGTCTGTACATAGACGATTGTGCTTAAAAATCGAACCATAATATGTGGATGTGTCTAAAAAATAGCCATAAATTCCTAATCCTACTTTATGGAATGTAAACATTGATTTGATTGCAAAATTTGGCAACTGCCAAATGTTCTCTAGAGATTAATTTGTAAACATTAATTTGACGCCACATTTTTTTACTATATGTATAGGTGCTGTCTGACGATGTCGACAGCGAGGATGAAGATGGCCAGAGGAGGTACAAGAGGCAAATCCTTAGGGAGCTTTATGCAGGAATGCATAATAGGCGTATTAGGACCTGGTAAGGCGGCTATCGATGCCCATTTTATAACCAAAAGGTTCATCACGCGTATCAAAGTGTTCTGTCGCATGCAAGAGGACGAGTCGTTGCCTCCTTCAAGCAGAAGTATTCTCGCAGTGTGGCACATGCCACGTACCCTGAGTACCCGGAGATGCTTCATGATCGTGCCGGCAGACGAGATGAGATGCGGAATCGAACTATGTATGGCTATGTAGTGTCTTAATGATAAATGTGCTTGAGTATGCTTAATGACGGTTGAACTATGTACTTATGGTAGAACTATGCTAGTGTACGCTTATTATCTATGCCTAAGTATGTTTAACCTATGTTTATTTATGTCTGAATGTGGGATATGGATGCAATCAGTTCTGTTGATGGAATCTACCTCCGTCCTGGTTTATTCGTCCCATTTGTAATTTGTGTTAAATTTTGACAAAAGAATGAACTGGCAAAATGTTAGTGCAGGTCAGCAAAAATTATATCGTTGGATGTGTATTTTAACATAGTGTTCAAACATATATACTTGGTGACATGCATAAACATTTGTTAGTTAAATCTTTGGTCAAAATTTGCCACAAATTACAAAGGGGACCAATAAACCAGGACGGAGATAGTACGTCAATCACATACGGTTCCCAAAATTGGAACCGTGTGCAATGGCTTTCATTTCCCAATTACATCAATCACACACGACTGGATCTAGCAAACCATTGCCTCCAAAACTCTTTGTGGGACAAAAAACCCTCACCACCCAATTCAAAAAAGAAACAAGAGAACCCTCACCATCCCCACATCACAAAAACCCTTACCCTGCCCACCACCCCCTCCAGTCCCCATTCACACCTGCACAGGCTCCTCTGCGATTCTGCATGGCACCGCGTATCGCCGCGGCAACCACTTAGCTCGACGCCTCTCGCCGCTGCCAGGCTACCGGCAAACCCCACCGCATTTCAAACTTTCGCGTGCCGCTGCCTATCGCCATCGAGTTTCTCGATATTGCTCACGGTCGACCCAGCTCCGCACGATTGGGGAATCCACCGTATTAAGGGTTTTTTCTCATGGACAACAAGGTTACTAGTTTAATGAGATAGTATCTCATCTCTTATCCCAGTTCATCTGCGTCCTTTAATCACCCATCCAAAACCACTGTGTATTCATTTTTATTCGAGCTAATTTGAGGGTTTTCTTTCATTCATAAAATGTATAGTGCGAGGACACATCAGGACTTTGCGGCCTTGGGTAGACATCCATGGAGTTCCATCTCACCGTACCAGATGACTTGATGATGCGCGTGGTATGTTCAATGTCACCCTAAATCGGTTGGCATGGCCTCTAAATATTGCTACATTTCGATAAAAGGTGCCACATGCAGCATATACGTCACAGGGGATTTTTCCCTCTTCTTTCTATATTAGGCAAATTAATGATGTAGTGTTCTTTCGATTACTCTCATATTTTCATGACATCATGGTTACCCTATCTGTTTAATTTTAGATTTGTGTCCTTTGATTTTAATTACTGTACAGTTCTTTCAATTTCTCCCATATTTGCATGTTACCATGTTCTTTAACAATCCTACCATTTTTTGCAGCGCGTCCCTTGCTAGGCAACAAAATCTGTAGTACACAATCCTGCCCTTTTGTCGGGGAAACTGATCCACGAACACCTATGGGGCCGGCGGACCGGGCCCCTTTCGGTTCGGCGGGGGGCGGAGATCACACGAAGAGCAGATCGAGACGAAGCACGCGAGCAGTTTACCCAGCTTCGGAGCTCTCCGGAGAGATAACACTCCTACTGCTGCTTCTCTGATTATCTTGTGTTCTTGCTCCAGAGAGGGAGCGTAATGTTTTTCTGGGTCTCGAATGAGTCGAACCTCGCGAACTAGTCGAACCGAACCCCCTCTACGTTGCGCATGGGCCTCCTTTTATACGCTAAAGGGGTCACCGACAGGTGGCAACGCAGAGAAGGGTACAAATGTAAAAAGTGAGGTGGTTGGTACAGTTACTTGTACAGTGCACCCTACCTAACCCTGACGGCAGGGGACAAGGGCATTAAATGCCCGTCTGAGTCGCCCAAACAGTGCAGAAAAGGACCGTTAGGGGCGCCACCGTTCGCCACGACGGCGATCTTGTCAGCTTCGCATGCCACTGCGCACCGCTGGCTTCACAGCCTCCCGCCACGCGCGCCTGGAGAGGCCCCCAGGGCGACACGTTGGTGGATGCGCTGGAGCGTGGGCACAGAGTGGCCGCCTGCCGCGGCAAGCGCCTTGCCGCTGCTGTTATCTTGTCGGGTCCGGAGGCTTGTCGCTCACCGGGCCTCGAGGTACCTTGGTTGGTCTTCCCGGCAAGCTCCTCTTGCCGGGGCCTTGTTGCCTTGCCGGAGCGCGTGGCGCGTCGCGGCAAGTTCCTTGGAGTGCCTTGGTTGGCCATCCCGGCAAGCTCCTCTTGCCGGGGCCTTGTCTCCTGAGCTTAAATACTTTGTTCTTGAATGGTTCCAAGGGAACCACGGAGGATCTTGGCGTTCGCCCGGCAAGCCTTGCCGCGGGGTGCTGCAACTGCCCGTGCACAAGTTCGGGGTACTAGGGTACCCCTATTCTAGTACACCGACAGGAGCCCCCAGGCCTGGGCCAGACACGGTGCCGAGCGCTGTTGGGCCAGGCCCAAGACAGGGCACGGGCACACGCGGACTGGGCCACGCCGAATCTCGCTCCGTATCCATCGCGCTCTCCCCTAACGGCACGCGTTGAATGCGGCATCATGGGAGAGATCGTGGGTGGTTCTTTATTCGGAAGGGCGAAACGTCCGCCCCGTCCCTCTTTATAAGCAGAGGAAACAGGGGCAGTTCGTTCCCTCTCGCTGGTTGCTACTACTCCATCTTCACGAACCTCCGCCGCTCCCCCCCTTCTTCTCGAAGCCGAGAGAGCAGCGCTCCGCCCCCCATTGCCACCAGCATCACCAACGCCGTCGACCTCCCCCACCACCTCCACCATGGCTCCGAAAGCCGACAAGGGAAAGGGCGTGAAGTCGGCCGAGGCGCAGCGGCTCGCGGCGCTGCGGAAGGAGCGGGCGATCTTCTCCCCCCCCCCAGCTCGGTGTGAAGGAGCTGAGGGAGTACTTCTACCTCTTTTGGGCGACGGAGACGCGGGCGCATCCGCGCTCGAGGGTACTCCCGGCCGCTGCTTCGGAACTGGCTCCAAACGGGTACCCATTCTTCGCGCTATTCTTCTATTGCAGGCTCTGCCCGCCCTTCTCGGAGTTCTTCTGCGATATCATGAACACCTACGGCTTCCGCCTCCTTGATTTCACCCCCAACGCCGTTTTGACCATGGCAGTTTTCGCACATTTGTGCGAAAACTTTGTCGGAGTCCACCCCAATGTTGCCCTTTTCCGCCACTTCTTCATACCTCGGGTAGAGAGAGGAGAGCCGCTTGCCGGAGGGATCGCCTGGATCTTGAGAGTCGGCAAGAAGGAGGCGTACTTGGAGGGTGAGCTCCGCAGCAAGTGGGAGGAGTGGAGAGCAGAGTGGTACTGGATCGTCGAGGAGAATCCGCAGCCCTTCACCGCCATGCGCCAAGCTCCAATAGTGCGCGGCAATGACTGGAGCAACATGGCCCCGGAAGACGAGAGGCTAAAGATCGCCATCACTAGGATCCTTCGTCTCAGGCTTGCCGGGCTCACTGTAGGCACTATAGGCGCAGATTTCCTCCGCCGCCGCATCGCCCCCCTACAGGAGAGGGGGAGGCCCGCCTGGGAATTCAAGAACTCGGCGGACATCATGAGGCTGCGGCCGGGACTCAACTACAACTTCACCCCCGCCTGCGGGCAAGGGATCCTACTCCTCCGCCTCGCTGCACCGGAGGGGGGCCGGACTTCGATCTTTCCGCGCTCAGCTCCGACGAGGAGGAAGAAGAGTAAGTTTCTTTGGTGCCCTCGTAGTTCTTCAATCTTGCTGTTTTTATCTTGTATCCGACTTGCTTCAATCTGGACTCCTTTCTTTTCAGGACGCTGGCCCAGAGAGCGGTGAAGAGGGCCAAGGCCGCGGTGATTGTCATCGAAGATGACCCCACCGTGTCAGCAGGGGGTGGGTCCGAGACCACCTTGACGGACCCGGCAACCACTCCTCAAAGCAGCCCCCAGCGCAGCCCCCAGCGTAAGTTCATAGTTAGCTTTCCGCTGTCAGGCGCGCATGAGTGCTTTTTCCTTTGTTGATATCTTGCTTGTTGATTCATGTAGGAGCAGAGCAGCCCTATCAGGAGCGCCCGGAAGCTGGTCCCGAAGTGCCATCTGCTTCGACTACGCCGCCAAGGGAGGAGTTCCCGGTAAGGGAGCGCTCTCCGGCAAGGGGCAGCACCATCGATCCTGCGGCGGCCGAGACCGCAACTGCAGGTCTTGGCACAGGTAATTCACTTGTCCAAAAACTTTCCCTTGGGTTCTTCTTCTTCAGATTTTCTTCTCTTGGATTTTTGATTGATTTTTCTCCCTTCTTTGTTCTTCAGACCCATCTGCTGCTGAGCCAATGGAGACAGAGGGCGCCGGCGAGGAAGGGGCCGGTGCTGATGAGACCGCCGGCGAGGAGGCCGCCAAGGCTGCCGCCGCAGAAGCCGGCGAGGGGTCGGGCGATCGCACTGACGACCCTGAGGCCGCAGGAGCGCCAGGCGCTGCGCCGACCGCCGATCCCTCTGCCGCTTCTGCGGAGCTGGGCTCCAAGGAGCCCCAGCCCGGCGCCTACTTGAAGGCCAGTGACGATATCTTCATCAAGCTACCCTGGGCATAGAGCTCCAGGGCGCCGGTCGAGGGGGAAACTTTCGATGAGGAGGTGATCGCCTCTGCTGGACTGTCGTTGGTCGACGCGCCCAGCAGCAGCAGTGGCGAGCCTGAGGAGGAGCAGCTGCTGCGGAAGCTGCTGTCACCCTACCGCGCACGGCAAGCCAAGATGGCTTCCCGGGAAGCGCTTGTCGCGAAGGCGGGAGTTGACATGGAGAAGCGCGCGGAGGAGCTCCGGGGCCACAATCAAGAAGCTCTCCGGTCCCTGGCACAGGAGCGGGAGCGACTCGACGAGGAGCGCATGGCCTTCCTTCTCGAGAAGGCCGAAGCTGAGGAGGAACAAAGGCTGGCCGCCGAGAAGTAGTCCGCGCGAGAAGGCGAATTGGTGCAGCGGAAGGCCAACCTCGACAGCTACGAGGAGGAGCTCGCCGAGCGCGAGCAAGCACTTGGCGGGGCGCTCAAGGAGGCAAAGGAAGCTGCCGCAATCGCAGAGGCTGCCAAGAAAGAGCTGGAGGAGAAGGTGGCGCAGCTGGAGGCCAACATCGGGAAGAGCGGCGATAAGCTTGCCGCGCTCAAGCGTGAGCGTGAGAAGGATGCTGCCGCCCACGGTGAGCTGCAAGGTCTTCTCGCTGAGAGGGGCAAGGAGCTCAGCGCCGCCAAGGATTCCAATGCAGACCTGGAGTTCAAGCTGGCCACGCTGACGCAGATGCTAGACGCCGCCAAGGAGCGGGAGAAGACCTTGTCGGAGAAGGTCAAGGCTGACAAGGCGCTACTGGAGAGCATCGCAGTTACCCAAAACTCATTCAGAGATACTGTGGAGCACTGGACCGAGGGTCTGGTGAATATTGCCGCAGTCATCGACGAGGAGCTGGCGCAACTGGGGATGGAGGACTTTGGGTATCCCTCCGACGAGAATCTCCAACCCAGCGCCAAGCTCAGCCTGTTCTTCAAGGGCGTGGCGACAGCACTCCAGCGGCTCCGGGAGAGGATCCCAAAGCAGCTGGCCAACGAGTCGCACAGAATCTGCGCCGGAGTTCTCCAGAAGGTGCTGATGAAGGTGGCCATCCGCAATCCAGGCCTCAGCTTGACCAACGTCCTCGAGTCCTTGCCGCTAGACGCCGATCGGTACGCACTCAAGGCCCTTGTCGCACCCATTGTGGACAAGGTGAGCGAGATCAAGAGGGTTGAGGGCGATCGCGTAGACTAGGCCGCCCATTTCTTCTTTTCCCTTGTCGCTCCTAATCATGTTATGAAAACAGTCTGTTAGAGCCGCGACAAGTTATCTTGTAATATAACTTTATTTCTGTTATCAATTGCTATGTTATTTCCTCTACTAGATTCCTTCCTTTGTATGTTTTTACCCTACGCTCCTAGGGAACTTGTCGGCGCAGGCACCCGTGCCGCGAGCACTGAGTGTGGGACGTCAGCAGCCTGCTGGCGGCGCTGCTTCCAACAAGAAACCTTGTCGCGACTAGATGCAACACACTTAAGTTTTTGAGCGGACTCGAAACAAAGTAAGGGCGCAACTAGCCACGAGTTGGTTCCTCCGCGCACAGGTTTTCCATACAAAGCAGGGTCGTTCTAGGAAGATAACTCAAAAATTTAAAAACTGATTGCTCAAACTTTGGCAACTTAGCTTTTCTGTCGTTTGCTTCCCGGCAAGGCAAAACTTTGCTTGAACGACGCCTGGTCCATACCACAATCTTCTCCTTCCCCCCTGGCAAACTTGTGTGCGATGGAACCTTCTTTTCCTTTGTTGAAAAAGAAGAAAGAAGAGAAAATAATGATATGGAGCCCTTCGGCTCGTTATTGCTTACCGGATGTAGGTGCTGCACAAAGTGTCAGATAATGCATGCAAGAAAGAAACTAATGCATGAAATGGACAAGTTGTGCGGAGCACCTGGGGTTCTATTTATGCACGGGATCTGCGCTCGGCTTTGTACAAAGGATTACATGCAACAGCGGCAAGACTTGTACAAAAGGTGGTTGCCGGAACGGGTTCCGGCAACCGCGCCCTACGGGAAAAACTTACGAAGATGTTCTATGTTCCAGGAGTTGCTCACCGGAATGCCATCTTCGGTCTCAAGGCGGACAGCACCGGGCCTTGTGAATCATTTCACCCGATAAGGGCCTTCCCACTTTGGTGTCAACTTGTTGGAATTCTTGGTGGACTAAACGCGCCGAAGAACAAGGCCGCCTTCCTCGAAGCTTCTGGCCTTAACTTTGCGGCTATGGTAGCGGCGCAAAGCTTGCTGGTATCGAGCAGCTCGTACAGCAGCCTGAAGACGATCTTCCTCAAGGAGCAGCGCGTCATCTTGTCGCAGCTATTCTTGCTCAAGCTCATCATAAGCGAGCACTCGAGGCGATCCATATACGAGTTCCGTGGGGAGAACTGCCTCTGCTCCATAGACTAGAGCGAAAGGCGTCTGGCCAGTGGCTCGATTTGGCGTCGTTCTGATCGACCAAAGAACCACCGGCAGCTCCTCGATCCAGTTTTTTCCGCACTTGCGCAGCCTGTCGAAAGTTCTGGTCTTGAGTCCGCGCAGCACTTCAGCATTTGCCCTCTCTGCTTGACCGTTGCTTCTCGGATGAGCAACAGAAGCGAAGCAGACCTTGGCGCCAAGGTCTTGGACGTACTGCATGAAGGTGCGTCTCGTGAATTGCATGTCGTTGTCGGTGATGATCCTGTTGGGGATCTCGAAACGGCAAACAATTGACCTGAAGAACTTGACTGCTGATTGTGCTGTCACCTTCCTCACTGGCTGCACTTCCGGCTACTTTGTGAACTTGTCAATTGCGACGTACAAGTACTCAAAGCCCCCGACAGCTCGGGGGAAAGGGCCGAGGATATCGAGCCCCCAGACCGAAAATGGCCAGGATAAAGGGATCGTCTAGAGAGCTTGAGCTGGTTGGTGTATCCGTTTGGAGTGGAACTGGCACGCTTCACACTTGGTTACTTGTGCAGTTGCATCCTGGAGGGCTGTCGGCCAAAAGAAACCTTGCCGGAAAGCTTTGCCGGCAAGTGCTCTTGCGCCAATGTGGTGGCCACATATGCCTCCATGTATCTCTGCCAACAGCTTTCGTCCATCTTCCCGGCAAATACACTTCAATTTCACACTGTTGAGTCTTCTTCTGTACAGTATGCTATCGACAAACTGGTACATACTTGACTGCCGGGCCACTTTTTCCGCTTCTTCTTGCTCTTCGGGAAGTTCTCCTGTCTGAAGGAAATGGACAATCTGCTGTGCCCATGCTGGAGCTTGTGGCTCGACAACAAGGACTAAAGGCACATCTGCTGCTGCGGGAACATCCGCTTCTACGGCAAGGACTTGCGGCCCTGCCGGAGCTTGATGTTCCCCGGCAAACTTGCCGGAGCAAAACTTGTCGGGAGCGTCTGCTTCAACGGAACAAACCATAAGGCTTGCCGGAGCAGACTGCCCCTCAGCATCCTTGGTGTTGATCTTGGGGACTTTCTTGGCGGCGGCTTCGGGGAGCTCTGCCGGAAAGTAGTCACCAGAAATCAACTTCCTCTTCTTGCTTTGTCCAGTTGATGGTGTTACGGATGGTTGAGTCAACTTAAGCACAAAGATCCCTGGTTCCACAGGTAACTTTAGTGCGGCGCACTTTGACAGGCCATCAGCAATGTCATTCTGAGCTCTTGGGATATGCTCCATCTGTAGGCCGTCAAAGTGCTCTTCTAGCTTCCTCACTTCATCGACATATGCTTCCATCAATGGACTCTGGTAGTTCTTGTTCACTTGGCGGATGAAAAGCTGTGAATCACCCCTGACAATGAGCTTCTTGATCCCAAGGTCTGCTGCGATTCTGAGACCGGCAAGCAATCCTTCATACTCTGCAGTATTGTTGGTGGCTTGCTCTCTGGGAAAGTGCATCTGGACTACGTACTTGAGGTGCTCTCCGGTGGGCGCGACAAGCAGCATGCCCGCACCGGCGCCTTGCAGCGAGAAGGCACCATCAAAGTACATCAGCCACTCTTTGCTTGCCTCTTTGACGGGGATGCTCGTCTCTGGAATTTCTTCATCTGGTGTTGGCGTCCATTCTGCTATGAACTCTACCAATGCTGTGCTTTGGATAGTTGAAGTGCTCTCAAACTTGAGGCCAAAGCTTGATAGTTCCAGCGCCCACTCGACAATCCTGCCTGTCGCTTCTGGATTTTGCAGTATCCTCTTCAGCGGAAAGCGAGTGACGACTGTGATCTCATGTGCTTGGAAGTAATGGCGCAGCTTTCTCGAGGCCATGAGGAGGCCGAAAAGCAACTTCTGCACACCAGAGTACCTTGATCTAGCCCCCTGTAGAAGGGAACTGACAAAGTAAACTGGATGCTGCACCATTCTCTTCTGCATCTTATCATGCTCCTGCGCAGATCCATCTCTGTCGGGACCAGAGCTTGTCGGCGAAGCCCCCTGCTTGTCGCTGGATGCATCTGCCGTGGTTGCTGGCTCATCATCTGCCTCCTTCTCCGCCACTAACGCAGCACTAACCACTTGATTGGTTGCCGCTATATACAGCAGCAACTTCTCTTGCGGCTTAGGTGCGACAAGTGTTGGAGTGGAGGACAGGTATCTCTTCAAGTCCTGCAGCGCAGCCTCCACCTCCGGAGTCCATTTTATTGGACCTGCCTTTTTCAAAATTTTGAAAAATGGCAGGGCGCACTCAGCAGATCTAGAGATAAACCTGCTGAGAGCAGCCACACAACCGGCAAGCCTTCGTACATCCTTGACGCGCTTTGGTGCTTCGATCTGCTCAATGGCCTTGATCTTGTCGGGATTGGCTTCAATTCCCCGCTGAGACATGAAGAACCCGAGAAGCTTGCCGGAAGGGACTCCAAACACGCACTTCTCGGGGTTAAGCTTGAGGTTGATCTTGCGCAGATTTGCAAATGTCTCGTCTAAATCTTGAATCAGGGTCGCCCTGTTCTTGCTCTTGACCACTATGTCATCCATGTAGGCTTCCACATTTCTGTGCATCTACGGCTCAAAAGCGTGGTGGACTACCCTTGTGAATGTTGAACCAGCATTCTTCAAACCGAAAGGCATCCGTACGAAGCAGTACGTGCCACACGGGGTGATAAATGCGGTTTTCTCTTCATCCTCTTCTGCCATGAAGATCTGATGGTATCCTGAGTATGCATCAAGAAATGAAAGCAAATCACATCCGGCTATGGAGTCAACAATCTGGTCAATGTGCGGCAAGGGAAATGGGTCTTTGGGACAAGCTTTATTAACATCAGTGAAGTCAATACAAAGCCTCCATTTCCCGTTAGCCTTGCGCACGACAACAGGATTGGCCAACCACGTGGGATGGAGCACTCCTCTGACAAGGCCTGCTGCTTCCAACTTCTTGATTTCTTCTGCGATGAATTCTTGGCGCTCCACTGCCTGTTTCCTGACTTTCTGCTTGACGGGCCGCGCATGAGGACAAACCGCAAGGTGGTGCTCAATTACTTTCCTGGGAACACCGGGGATATCAGACGGTTGCCGTGCAAACACGTCGACATTCGCCCGCAGGAAAGCAACGAGCGCGCTTTCCTATTTGGGGTCAAGAGTGGCGCTGATGGTGAAGGTACCACCAGTGCCGTCCTCCTTGGCGGACACCTTCTTGGTCTCAGGTGGAGCTGCCATTGCCTTCTTACACTTGCCGGTGGAGCTCGATGGTGCGTCCTTGACGGTAGCGCAGCACTCCGAAGAGGTGGGCTTGCCGGAGTGGGCATCAGAGCTCTTGCCGGACTTGGTCTTCTTCTTCCCCCCGGGAGCTTCAGCGGCAAGTGTCTTGCGTTCTGCTGCGGCTGCTGCTTCCCGGTAGATCTTGTCAGCACAGATAAGAGCATCCTTCTTGTCGCCAGGGACAGAGATGACACTCATCGGGCCTGGCATTTTCAGTACGTTGTACGCATAGTGAGAGGCTGCCATGAACTTGGCGAGTGCCAGACGGCCAAGGATTCCATTGTAAGGTAATGGAAAGTCAGCAACATCAAACGTGACCCTCTCGGTCCTGAAATTCAGCTCGCTGCCAAATGTTGCCGGCAACGTGATCTTTCCCTTTTGCTTGTTCTTCCCGGGTTGATTCCTTGAAATGTACCGGTCTCTTCGAGCTCGCTGTCAGGGATCTAGAGTTTCTGGAGCACC
>NC_041390.1:333611960-333689230 GCF_002162155.2 Triticum dicoccoides | reverse complement strand
TAGTGACCTTGAGGTTGCGGATTGTTGGTGAAACCAACATCGGCAAGCACCCGACCGCAGTTATGCAATCAGGGTGGTCCTCAATATCAAAGATGATAGGCATGCTGGACCATTTCAGAGGCTTGCGTGACTCGACGGGTGGTTCTGCTGCATTAACTTCCCGCACCCACTGCTTGAGCTGGCGGTGCGAGGTATGCAGAGAAGCACCACCGTCAACGCACAGGACCTCTGTGGCTTTCTGGAACTCCTGCTCATCAGTCTCCTCATCATCCATGTCTTCATCGTCGTCGTCATCTTCATCCTTGTCGCGGCCGCGAGGAGGTCTGTCTCCTTGTCGCTGCTTGGCCTTGCCGCGGCGTCCTCCTCGGCCGGGACGTTTCTTGCCGGATCCCCCAGCACCTTCCTGGGCCTTCTCCTTGTCGCGCCGCTCGTATTCAGCTTTCTGTTGCTCAACAAGCTGCTCGACTTTCTTATAGTTCTGGAGATCATGACCGTTGGTGCGGTCGATCTTGCAATACTGCTTGTTGGTGCCGTCCTGCTTGTCGGCGACCGCCACCTCCACGGCAACCTCCTTGCCGGAGTCACCAGCTTTGGCTTCCTTGGCGCCACCACCATTGCCGGACTGCTCAACAACTAGCACCTCTTTGCCTTTCCTCTTCCTGTTGTTCCGCCGCTGGTTTTTCCTTGCCGGGGCAGCATCTTCACTGTCAGATCCTCCCGCTCCTACATTCTCTCCGGGGAGTCTCCTCCCTTCCTCAGCACGTGCACACTTGTCGGCCAGTGCATATAACTCACTGACGTCCCTGATCTTGCACATCGCCATTTCCTCCCGCATCCTGCGGTTTTGCACGTTCTGATGGAACGCGCTGATCACCGCGGCAGGGTGGACGTCTGGGATGTTGTGCTACACACTGCTGAATCTCTGAATGTACTTGCGCAGGGGCTCTCCTTCCTTTTGGGCGAGCAGATGAAGATCACTCTCCTGGCCATGAGGCTCGTGTCCGCCTGTGAAGGCGCCGACAAACTGATGGCACAGATCAGCCCAAGAGGATATGGAGTTGTCCGGCAAGTGCATGAGCCAAGACCTGACGTTGGGCTTGACCACCAGCGGGAAGTAGTTGGCAAGGATTTTGTCATCCCGTCCCCCAGCAGCCTGCACCGCAATGGTGTAAATGCTGAGGAACTCTGACGGATGCGTCTTGCCGTCGTACTTCTCCGGTACGTCTGGCTTGAAGTTCTTCGTGCTGGGCCACTGGACTTGCCGCAGCTCACGAGTGAACGCAGGGCAACCTACCGCGTACGGCAGATCGCATGGTTCCCCTGGCGCATGCACGTCAACAGAGGGCCCAGCGCGCTTGTCGGATTGACGTCGCGCTTCTCTTCGGCGCTCGATGCGAGTTCGAGCGTCTTCTTGTTGTCGATCATGAAGAACTTGGCGCTGATCGCGACGAGCTCGTGGATCCGACGATGCGGTGGAGTCGCTGTCGAGGTGGATCCGGCGAGTCGGCGATCTTGTCCTTCAGGGTGGTGATTGCATGGTAGTTGCACCTCCACCCATTTCGTTGCCACCGGCTCGCGCCCGGCAACCCTGCCGCGGTGGCGACGCGCTCGGCCGCCATGGAGTGTCGCCATTGGCGTAGCCGATGAAACTCTGAATGGTGGCCCTCCATTCGTCGATCTTGTCCAACGTTGGAGGGTAATCTAGGAGCAGTTGAGCTTGCGCCAAAGCTTCTACTGGAGTGGTGGGTGGCAGTGGCGGACGGCGCGAGGAGCGGGACGTGCTCGGACTTCTAACTATGTTAGAAGGAGCAGTATCCCATCCAGGCGACCGTGCCCCGCTCGTGCCAGCACGCTGGCGTGCATGCTGGTCTTGAGCGCCCCGAGATCCACCAGCTTGGCCTTGGCCTATCATGCGTATGGCACTGCAAGTGCCATGACGCTGTTGGTCTTGTGCCTCCTGAGAGTGGCGCGGAACATGTACAGTCGCCGAGGTGTGTGCAGCCTTGTCCTTGGACCTGGCAGCATCATAAGCTTCCTCGTAGACGTCCATTCTTTCGCCGGCGTCCATTCCACCACCCGTTTGCTCCAACGGTGGCGGAAGTGACGTGGACGGGGCGGCCGCCGCCGAAGTCTTCTTCTTCGGTGGCATGTTGATGAAGGGAATGAAGATCTAGCTCGTGTGAACACCGGATCAGGTTCACACAATCTCGACGCCCCCTACCTGGCGCGCCAAAGATGTCGGGGAAACTGATCCACGAACACCTATGGGGACGGCGGACCAGGCCCCTTTCGGTTCGGCGGGGGGCGGAGATCACACGAAGAGCAGATCGAGGCGACGCACACGAGCAGTTTACCCAGCTTCGGAGCTCTCCGGAGAGATAACACTCCTACTGCTGCTTGTCTGATTATCTTGTGTTCTTGCTCCAGAGAGGGAGCATAATGTTTTTCTGGGTCTTGAATGAGTCGAACCTCGCGAACTAGTCGAACCGAACCCCCTCTACGTTGCGCATGGGCCTCCTTTTATACGCTAAAGGGGTCACCGACAGGTGGCAACGCAGAGAAGTGTACAAATGTAAAAAGTGAGGTGGTTGGTACAATTACTTGTACAGTGCACCCTACCTAACCCTGACGGCAGGGGACAAGGGCATTAAATGCCCGTCTGAGTCGCCCAAACAGTGCAGAAAAGGACCGTTAGGGGCGCCACCGTTCGCCACGACGGCGATCTTGTCAGCTTCGCATGCCACTGCGCACCGCTGGCTGCACAGCCTCCCGCCACGCGCGCCTCAAGAGGCCCCCAGGGCGACATGTTGGTGGATGCGCTGGAGCGTGGGCACAGAGTGGCCGCCTGCCGCGGCAAGCGCCTTGCCGCTGCTGTTATCTTGTCTGGTCCGGAGGCTTGTCGCTCACCGGGCCTCGAGGTACCTTGGTTGGTCTTCCCGGCAAGCTCCTCTTGCTGGGGCCTTGTTGCCTTGCCGGAGCGCGTGGCGCGTCGCGGCAAGTTCCTTGGAGTGCCTTGGTTGGCCTTCCCGGCAAGCTCCTCTTGCCGGGGCCTTGTCTCCTGAGCTTAAATACTTTGTTCTTGAATGGTTCCAAGGGAACCACGGAGGATCTTGGCGTTCGCCCGGCAAGCCTTGCCACGGGGTGCTGCAACTGCCCGTGCACAAGTTCGGGGTACTAGGGTACCCCTATTGGCGTCGAGATTGTGTGAACCTGATTCGGCGTTCACACGAGCTAGATCTTCATTCCCTTCATCAACATGCCACCGAAGAAGAAGACTTCGGCGGCGGCCGCTCCGTCCACGTCACTTCCACCACCGTTGGAGCAAACGGGTGGTGGAATGGACGCCGGCGGAAGAATGGGCGTCGATGAGGAAGCTTATGATGCTGCCAGGTCCAAGGACAAGGCTGCACAAACCTCGGCGACTGTACATGTTCTGCGCCACTCTCAGGAGGCGCAAGACCAACAGCGTCATGGCACTAGCAGTGCCATACGCATTATAGGCCAAGACCAAGTTGGTGGATCTCGGGGCGCTCAAGACCAGCATGCACGCCAATGTGGGGCACGAGCGGGGCACGGTCGCCTGGACGGGATACTTCTCCTTCTAACATGGTTAGAAGTCCGAGCACGTCCCGCTCCTCGCGCCGTCCGCCACTGCCACCCACCACTCAAGCAGAAGCTTTGGCGCGAGCTCAACTGCTTCCTAGATTACCCTCCGACGTCAGACAAGATCGACGAATGGAGGGCCACCATTCATAGACTCATCGGCTACGCCAACGGCGACACTCCACGGCGACCGACCGCATCGCCGCCGCGGCAGGGTTGCCGGGCACGAGCCGATGGAGACGAAACGGGTGGAGGTGCAACTACCATGCAATCACCGCCCCGACGGCCAAGATCGCCGACTCGCCGGATCCACCTCGACAGCGACTCCACCGCATCATCGGATCCACGAGCTCGTCGCGATCAGCGCCAAGTTCTTCATGATCGACAACAAGAAGACGCTCGAACTCGCATCGAGCGCCAAAGAGAAGCGCGACGTCAATCCAACAAGCGCGCTGGGCCCTCTGTTGACGTGCATGCGCCAGGGGAACCAGGCGATCTGCCGTACGCGGTAGGTTGCCCTGCGTTCACTCGTGAGCTGCGGCAAGTCTAGTGGCCCAGCACGAAGAACTTCAAGCCAGACGTACCGGAGAAGTACGACGGCAAGACGCATCCGTCGGAGTTCCTCAGCATTTACACCATTGTGGTGCAGGCTGCCGGGGGACGAGATGACAAGATCCTTGCCAACTACTTCCCGCTGGTGTTCAAGCCCAACGTCAGGTCCTGGCTCATGCACTTGCCGGACAACTCCATATCCTCTTGGGCTGATCTATGCCATCAGTTTGTCGGCGCCTTCACAGGCGAACACAAGCCTCATGGCCAGGAGAGTGATCTTCATCTGCTCGCCCAGAAGGAAGGAGAGCCCCTGCGCAAGTACATTCAGAGATTCAGCAGTGTGCAGCACAACATCCCAGACGTCCACCCTGCCGCGGTGATCAGCGCGTTCCATAACAACGTGCGAAACCGCAGGATGCGGGAGGAAATGGCGATGTGCAAGATCAGGGATGTCAGTGAGTTATATGCACTGGCCGACAAGTGTGCACGTGCTGAGGAAGGGAGGAGACTCCCCGGAGAGAATGTAGGAGCGGGAGGATCTGACAGTGAAGATGCTGCCCCGACAAGGAAAAACTGGCGGCGGAACAACAGGAAGAGGAAAGGCAAAGAGGTGCTAGTTGTTGAGCAGTCCGGCAATGGTGGTGGCGGCAAGGAAGCCAAAGCTGGTGACTCCGGCAAGGAGGTTGCCACGGAGGTGGCGGTCGCCGACAAGCAGGACGGCACCAACAAGTAGTATTGCAAGATCCACCGCACCAAGGGCCATGATCTCCAGAGCTGCAGAAAAGTCGAGCAGCTTGTTGAGCAACGGAAAGCTGAATACGAGCGGCGCGACAAGGAGAAGGCCCAAGAAGGTGCTGGGGGATCCGGCAAGAAACATCCCGGCCGAGGAGGACGCCGCGGCAAGGCCAAGCAGCGGCAAGGAGACAGACCTCCTCGCGGCCGCGACAAGGATGAAGATGACGACGACGATGAAGACATGGATGATGAGGAGACTGATGAGCAGGAGTTCCAGAAAGCCACAGAGGTCCTGTGCGTTGACGGTGGTGCTTCTTTGCATACCTCACACCGTCAGCTCAAGCAATGGGTGCGGGAAGTTAATGCAGCAGAACCACCCGTCGAGTCACGCAAGCCTCTGAAATGGTCCAGCACGCCTATCATCTTTGATATTGAGGACCACCCTAATCGCATAACTGCGGCCGGGTGCTTGCCGATGTTGGTGTCTCCAACAATCTGCAACCTCAAGGTCACTAAGATGCTAGTTGACGGCGGGGCCAGCTTGAAACTGATCTCCTCCGCGGTGCTCCAGAAACTCCAGATCCCTGACAGCGAGCTCGAAGAGACCGGTACATTTCAAGGAATCAACCCGGGAAGGAGCAAGCTGAAGGGAAAGATCACGTTGCCGGTAACATTTGGCAGCGAGCTGAACTTCAGGACTGAGAGGGTCACATTTGATGTTGCTGACTTTCCATTACCTTACAATGGAATCCTTGGCCGCCCGGCACTCGCCAAGTTCATGGCAGCCTCTCACTATGCGTACAACGTACTAAAAATGCCAGGCCCGGTAAGTGTCATCTTTGTCCCTAGCGACAAGAAGGATGCTCTTATCTGTGCCAACAAGATCTACCGGGAAGCAGCAGCCGCAGCAGAACGCAAGACACTTGCCGCTGAAGCTCCCGGGGGGAAGAGGAAGACCAAGTCCGGCAAGAGCTCTGATGCCCACTCCGGCAAGCGCACCTCTTCGGAGTGCTGCGCTACCGTCGAGGACGCACCATCGAGCTCCACCGGCAAGCGTAAGAAGGCAATGGCAGCTCCACCTGAGACCAAGAAGGTGTCCGCCAAGGAGGACGACACTGGTGGTACCTTCACCATCAGCGCCACTCTTGACCCCAAATAGGAAAGCGCGCTCGTTGCTTTCCTGCGGGCGAATGTCGACGTGTTTGCGTGGCAACCGTCTGATATCCCCGGTGTTCCCAGGAAAGTAATTGAGCACCACCTTGCCGTCTGTCCTCATGCGCGACCCGTCAAGCAGAAAGTCAGGAAACAAGCAGTGGAGCACCAAGAATTCATCGCAGAAGAAATCAAGAAGCTGGAAGCAACAGGCCTTGTCAGAGGAGTGCTCCATCCCACGTGGTTGGCCAATCCTGTTGTCGTGCGCAAGGCTAACAGGAAATGGAGGCTTTGTATTGACTTCACTGATGTTAATAAAGCTTGTCCCAAAGACCCGTTTCCCTTGCCGCGCATTGACCAGATTGTTGACTCCACAACCGGATGTGATTTGCTTTCATTTCTTGATGCATACTCAGGATACCATCAGATCTTCATGGCAGAAGAAGATGAAGAGAAAACCGCATTTATCACCCCGTGTGGCACATACTGCTTCGTACGGATGCCTTTCGGTTTGAAGAATGTTGGTTCAACATTCGCAAGGGTAGTCCACCACGCTTTTGAGCCGCAGATGCACAGAAATGTGGAAGCCTACATGGATGACATAGTGGTCAAGAGCAAGAACAGGGCGACCCTGATTCAAGATTTAGACGAGACATTTGCAAATCTGCGCAAGATCAACCTCAAGCTTAACCCCGAGAAGTGCGTGTTTGGAGTCCCTTCCAGCAAGCTTCTCGGGTTCTTCGTGTCTCAGCGGGGAATTGAAGCCAATCCCGACAAGATCAAGGCCATTGAGCAGATCGAAGCACCAAAGCACGTCAAGGATGTACGAAGGCTTGCCGGTTGCGTGGCTGCTCTCAGCAGGTTTATCTCTAGATCTGCTGAGCGCGCCCTGCCATTTTTCAAAATTTTGAAAAAGGCAGGTCCAATAAAATGGACTCCGGAGGCGGAGGCTGCGCTGCAGGACTTGAAGAGATACCTGTCCTCCACTCCAACACTTGTCGCACCTAAGCCGCAAGAGAAGTTGCTGCTGTATATAGCGGCAACCAATCAAGTGGTTAGTACTGCCTTAGTGGCGGAGAGGGAGGCAGATGATGAACCAGCAACCACGGCAGATGCATCCAGCGACAAGCAGGGGGCTTCGCCGACAAGCTCTGGCCCCGACAGAGATGGATCTGCGCAGGAGCATGATAAGATGCAGAAGAGAATGGTGCAGCGTCCAGTTTACTTTGTCAGTTCCCTTCTACAGGGGGCTAGATCGAGGTACTCTGGTGTGCAGAAGTTGCTTTTCGGCCTCCTCATGGCCTCGAGAAAGCTGCGCCATTAGTTCCAAGCACATGAGATCACAGTCGTCACTCACTTTCTGCTGAAGAGGATACTGCAAAATCCAGAAGCGACAGGCAGGATTGTCGAGTGGGCGCTGGAACTGTCAAGCTTTGGCCTCAAGTTTGAGAGCACTTCAACTATCCAAAGCAGAGCATTGGCAGAGTTCATAGCAGAATGGACGCCAACACCAGATGAAGAAATTCCAGAGACGAGCATCCCCGTCAAAGAGGCAAGCAAAGAGTGGCTGATGTACTTTGATGGTGCCTTCTCGCTGCAAGGCGCCGGTGTGGGCGTGCTGCTTGTCGCGCCCACCGGAGAGCACCTCAAGTACGTAGTCCAGATGCACTTTCCCAGAGAGCAAGCAACCAACAATACTGCAGAGTATGAAGGATAGCTTGCCGGTCTCAGAATCGCAGCAGACCTTCGGATCAAGAAGCTCATTGTCAGGGGCGATTCACAGCTTGTCGTCCGCCAAGTGAACAAGAACTACCAGAGTCCATTGATGGAAGCATATGTTGATGAAGTGAGGAAGCTAGAAGAGCACTTTGACGGCCTATAGATGGAGCATATCCCAAGAGCTCAGAATGACATTGCTGATGGCCTGTCAAAGTGCGCCGCACTAAAGTTACCTGTGGAACCAGGAATCTTTGTGCTCTAGTTGACTCAACCATCCGTAACACCATCAACTGGATAAAGCAAGAAGAGGAAGTTGGTTTCTGGTGACTACTTTCCGGCAGAGCTCCCCGAAGCCGCCGCCAAGAAAGTCCCCAAGATCAACACCAAGGATGCTGAGGGGCAGTCTGCTCCGGCAAGCCTTATGGTTTGTTCCGTTGAAGCAGACGCTCCCGACAAGTTATGCTCCGGCAAGCTTGCCGGGGAACGTCAAGCTCCGGCAGGGCCGCAAGTCCTTGCCGTAGAAGCGGATGTTCCCGCAGCAGCAAATGTGCCTTTAGTCCTTGTTGTTGAGTCACAAGCTCCAGCATGGGCACAGCAGATTGTCCATTTCCTTCAGACAGGAGAACTTCCCTAAGAGCAAGAAGAAGCGGAAAAAGTAGCCCGGCAGTCAAGTATGTACCAGTTTGTCGATAGCATACTGTACAGAAGAAGACTCAACGGTGTGAAATTGAAGTGTATTTGCCGGGAAGATGGACAAAAGCTGTTGGCAGAGATACATGGAGGCATATGTGGCCACCACATTGGCGCAAGAGCACTTGCCGGCAAAGCTGTCCGGCAAGGTTTATTTTGGCCGACAGCCCTCCAGGATGCAACTGCACAAGTAACCAAGTGTGAAGCGTGCCAGTTCCACTCCAAACAGATACACCAGCCAGCTCAAGCTCTCCAGACGATCCCTTTATCCTGGCCATTTTCGGTCTGGGGGCTTGATATCCTCGGCCCTTTCCCCCGAGCTGTCGGGGGCTTTGAGTACTTGTACGTCGCAATCGACAAGTTCACAAAGTGGCCGGAAGTGCAGCTAGTGAGGAAGGTGACAGCACAGTCAGCAGTCAAGTTCTTCAGGTCAATTGTTTGCCGTTTCGGGATCCCTAACAGGATCATCACTGACAACGGCACGCAATTCACGAGGTGCACCTTCATGCAGTACGTCCAAGACCTTGGCGCCAAGGTCTGCTTCGCTTCTGTTGCTCATCCGAGAAGCAACGGTCAAGCAGAGAGGGAAAATGCTGAAGTGTTGTGCGGGCTCAAGACCAGAACTTTCGACAGGCTGCGCAAGTGCGGAAAAAACTGGATCGAGGAGCTGCCGGTGGTTCTTTGGTCGATCAGAACGACACCAAATCGAGCCACTGGCCAGACGCCTTTCGCTCTAGTCTATGGAGCAGAGGCAGTTCTCCCCACGGAACTCGTATACGGATCGCCTCGAGTGCTCGCTTATGATGAGCTTGAGCAAGAACAGCTGCGACAAGACAAAGCGCTGCTCCTTGAGGAAGATCGTCTTCAGGCTGCTGTACGAGCTGCTCGATACCAGCAAGCTTTATGCCGCTACCATAGCCGCAAAGTTAAGGCCAGAAGCTTCGAGGAAGGCGACCTTGTTCTTCGGCGCGTTCAGTCCGCCAAGAATTCCAACAAGTTGACGCCGAAGTGGGAAGGCCCTTTCGGGTGAGACGAGTCACAAGGCCCGGCGCTGTCCGCCTTGAGACCGAAGATGGCATTCCGGTGAGCAACTTCTGGAACATAGAACATCTTCGTAAGTTTTTCCCGTAGGGCGCGGTTGCCGGAACCCGTTCCGGCAACCACCTTTTGTACAAGTCTTGCCGCTGTTGCATGTAATCCTTTGTACAAAGCCGGGCGCAGATCCCGTGCATAAGTAAAACCCCATGTGCTCTGCACAGCTTGTCCATTTCATGCATTAGTTTCTTTCTTGCATGCGTTATCTGACACTTTGTGCAGCACCTACATCAGGTAAGCAATAATGAGCCGAAGGGCTCCATATCATTATTTTCTCTTCTCTCTTCTTTTCAACAAAGGAAAAGAAGGTTCCACCGCACACAAGTTTGCCGGGGGGGAAGGACAAGATTGGGGTATGGACCAGGCGTCGTTCAAGCAAAGTTTTGCCTTGCCGGGAAGCAAACAACAGAAAAGCTAAGTTGCCAAAGTTTGAGCAATCAGTTTTTAAATTTTTGAGTTATCTTCCTCGAACGACCCTGCATTGTATGGAAAACCTGTGCGCGGAGGAACCAACTCGTGGCTAGTTGCGCCCTTACTTTGTTTCGAGTCCGCTCAACAACTTAAGTGTGCTGCATCTAGTCGCGACAAGGTTTCTTGTCGGAAGCAGCGCCGCCAGCAGGCTGCTGACGTTCCGCACTCAGCGCTCGTGGCACGGGTGCCTGCGCCGACAAGTTCCCTATAAGCGTAGGGTAAAAACATACAAAGGAAGGAATCTTGTAGAGGAAATAACATAGCAGTTGATAACAGAAATAAAGTTATATTACAAGATAACTTGTCGCAGCTCTAACAGACTGTTTTCATAACATGATTAGCAGCGACAAGGGAAAAGAAGAAATGGGCGGCCTAGTCTACGCGGTCGCCCTCAACCCTCTTGATCTCGCTCACCTTGTCCACAATGGGTGCGACAAGGGCCTTGAGTGCGTCCCGATCGGCGTCTGGCGGCAAGGACTTGAGGACATTGGTGAAGCTGAGGCCTGGATTGCGGAAGGCCACCTTCATCAGCACCTTCTGGAGAACTCCGGCGTAGATTCTGCGCGACTCGTCGGCCAGCTGCTTTGGGATCCTCTCCCGGAGCCGCTGGAGTGTTGTCGCCACGCCCTTGAAGAACAGGCTGAGCTTGGCGCTGGGTTGGAGATTCTCGTCGGAGGGATACCCAAAGTCCTCCATCCCTAGCTGCGCCAGCTCCTCGTCGATGACTGCGGCAATATTCACCAGACCCTCGGTCCAGTGCTCCACAGTATCTTTGAATGAGTTCTGGGTAATTGCGATGCTCTCCAGCAGCGCCTTGTCAGCCTTGACCTTCTCCGACAAGGTCTTCTCCCGCTCCTTGGCGGCGTCCAGCGTCTGCGTCAGCGTGGCCAGCTTCAACTCCAGGTCTGCATTGGAATCCTTGGCGGCGCTGAGCTCCTTGCCCCTCTCAGCAAGAAGACCATGCAGCTCACCGTGGGCGGCAGCATCCTTCCCACGCTCACGCTTGAGCGCGGCAAGCTCCTCGCCGCTCTTCCCGATGTTGGCCTCCAGCTGCGCCACCTTCTCCTCCAGCTCGTTCTTGGCAGCCTCTGCGATTGCGGCAGTGTCCTTTGCCTCCTTGAGCGCCCTGCCAAGTGCTTGCTCGCGCTGAGCGAGCTCCTCCTCGTAGCTGTCGAGGTTGGCCTTCCGCTGCACCAATTCGCCTTCTCGCACGGACTGCTTCTCGGCGGCCAGCCTTTGTTCCTCCACAGCTTCGGCCTTCTCGAGAAGGAAGGCCGTGTGCTCCTCGTCGAGTCGCTCCCGCTCCTGTGCCAGGGACCAGAGAGCTTCTTGATTGTGGCCCTGGAGCTCCTCCGCGCGCTTCTCCATGTCAACTCCCGCCTTCGCGACAAGCGCTTCCCGGGAAGCCAGCTTGGCTTGCCGTGCGCGGTAGAGTGACAGCAGCTTCCGCAGCAGCTGCTCCTCCTCAGGCTCGCCACTGCTGCTGCTGGGCGCGTCGACCAACGACAGTCTAGCAGAGGCGAGCACCTCCTCATCGAAAGTTTCCCCCTCGACCGGCGCCCTGGAGCTCGACGCCCAGGGTAGCTTGATGAAGATATCGTCGCCGACCTTCAAGTAGGCGCCGGGCTGGGGCTCCTCGGAGCCCGGCTCCGCAGCAGCGGCAGAGGGATCGGCGGTCGGCGCAGCGCCCGGCGCTCCTGCGGCCTCAAGGTCGTCAGTGCGATTGCCCGACCCCTCGCCGGCTTCTGCGGCGGCAGCCTTGGCGGCCTCCTCGCTGGCGGTCTCATCAGCACCGGCCCCTTCTTCATTGGCGTTGGCGTCGTCAGTGCTGCCATGCGCGCCTTCCTCGCCGGCGCCCTCTATCTCCATTGGCTCAGCAGCAGATGGGTCTGAAGAACGAAGAAGGGAGAAAAATCAATGAAGAATCCAAGAGAAGAAAATCCGAAGAAGAACCCAAGGGAAAGCTTTTGGACAAGTGAATTACCTGTGCCAAGACCTGCAGTTGCGGTCTCGGCCGCAGCAGGATCGACGGTGCTGCCCCTTGCCGGAGAGCGCTCCCTTACCGGGAACTCCTCCCTTGGCGGCGTAGTCGAAGCAGATGGCACTTCGGGACCAGCTTCCGGGCGCTCCTGATATGGCTGCTCTGCTCCTACACGAATCAACAAGCAAGATATCAACAAAGGAAAAAGCACTCATGCGCGCCTGACAGCGGAAAGCTAACTATGAACTTACGCTGGGGGCTGCGCTCGGGGCTGCTTTGAGGAGTGGTTGCCGGGTCCGTCAAGGTGGTCTCGGACCCACCCCCTGCTGACACGGTGGGATCATCTTCGATGACAATCACCGCGGCCTTGGCCCTCTTCGCCGCTCTCTGGGCCAGCGTCCTGAAAAGAAAGGAGTCCAGATTGAAGCAAGTCAGATACAAGATAAAAACAGCAAGATTGAAGAACTACAAGAGCACCAAAGAAACTTACTCTTCTCCCTCCTCGTCGGAGCTGAGCGCGGAAAGATCGAAGTCCGGCCCCCCTCCGGTGCGGCGAGGCGGAGGAGTAGGATCCCTTGCCCGCTTGGCGGGGGCGATGGCGGTGGCCCGAGAAAATCCCGCTCCAGTTGCCGCTGCTGCGTGAGGCGCTCCCGCGGCAACATTGCTTGCCGCGGTAGAGCGTGTCGCACGGCTCGGCGGCTGTTGACCCGGCTACTGCCCCGCTACGTCCGCGGCCCTGCAAAGACGCCTTCTTGGCGGGGCCGGGGGCTCCGCCTGCGGCAAGCTTTCTGAAGGCTCGGGCTCTTCCTCGCCGGCCTCGCTCGGCTCAGCTTCAGAAGCGGCATGCTCTTCCTCACCAATAAACTCCGCGCGCTCGGCGAGGTTTGCCGCCTCTGCCGCCTCCGCCTCCTCCACAGTGAACCCGAACATGCACGCGGCAGCTGCGGCCGCAGCCTCTTCCGCCCTAGTGGTGATGCGCTGCAGCTCCTCGTCGGTGGTGTCACGGGTGAGGCTCTCTTGCTCGTCAGCGCGGACCTGCACTTCTTCCAAGTTGTCGAAGAACGCTTGCACGACATCATCCGCAGGCTCTTGCCAAGTTGGAACGATTTCGTGTGAATCGCACAACGGCATCATGGCGCGGATCCGGTCAAGCGAAGAATTATTGCACAATGGAACGACGCCCCTCGCCAGCGTGAATGGGTGCTGGGGATCGCGTTTGAGCAACTCCAGGAGCATTGCATCCAGCTCCAAGACGGTGAAGTTGTAGTTGAGGCCCGGCCGCAGCCTCATGATGTCCGCCGAGTTCTTGAATTCCCAAGCGGGCCTCCCCCTCTCCTGCAGGGGGGCGATGCGGCGGCGGAGGAGATCTGCGCCTACAGCGCCTACAGTGAGCCCGGCAAGCCTGAGGCGAAGGATCCTAGTAATGGCGATCTTCAGCCTCTCGTCTTCCGGGGCCACGTTGCTCCAGTCATTGTTGCGCACTATTGGAGCTTGGCGCACGGCGGTGAAGGGCTGCGAATTCTCCTCGACGATCCAGCACCACTCCGCTCTCCACTCCTCCCACTTGCTGCGGAGCTCACCCTCCAAGTACGCCTCCTTCTTGCCGACTCTCGAGATCCAGGCGATCCCTCCGGCAAGCGGCTCTCCTCTCTCTACCCGAGGTATGAAGAAGTGGAGGAAAAGGGCAACATTGGGGTGGACTCCGACAAAGTTTTCGCACAAATGTGCGAAAACTGCCATGGTCAAAACAACGTTGGGGGTGAAATCAAGGAGGTGGAAGCCGTAGGTGTTCATGATATCGCAGAAGAACTCCGAGAAGGGCGGGCAGAGCCCGCAATAGAAGAACAGCGCGAAGAATGGGTACCCGTTTGGAGCCAGTTCCGAAGCAGCGGCCGGGAGTACCCTCGTGCGCGGATGCGCCCGCGTCTCCGTCGCCCAAAAGAGGTAGAAGTACTCCCTCAGCTCCTTCACGCCGAGCTGGTGGGAGAAGATCGCCCGCTCCTTCCGCAGCACCGCGAGCCGCTGCGCCTCGGCCAACTTCACGCCCTTTCCCTTGTCGGCTTTCGGAGCCATGGCAGAGGTGGTGGGGGAGGTCGACGGCGTTGGTGATACTGGTGGCAATGGGGGGCGGAGCGCTGCTCTCTCGGCTTCGAGAAGAAGGGGGGGGGGGCGGCGGAGGTTCATGAAGATGGAGTAGTAGCAACCAGCGAGGGGGAACGAACTGCCCCTATTTCCTCTGCTTATAAAGAGGGACGGGGCAGACGTTTCGCCCTTCCGAATAAAGAACCACCCACGATCTCTCCCACGATGCCGCATTCAACGCGTGCCGTTAGGGGAGAGCGCGGTGGATACGGAGCGAGATTCGGCGTGGCCCAGTCCGCGTGTGCCCATGCCCTGTCTTGGGCCTCGCCCAATAGCGCTCGACACCGTGTCTGGCCCAGGCCCGGGGGCTCCTGTCGGTGTACTAGAATAGGGGTACCCTAGTACCCCGAACTTGTGCACGGGCAGTTGCAGCACCCCGCGGCAAGGCTTGCCGGGCTAACACCAAGATCCTCCGTGGTTCCCTTGGAGCCATTCAAGAACAAAGTATTTAAGCTCAGGAGACAAGGCCCCGGCAAGAGGAGCTTGCCGGGAAGGCCAACCAAGGCACTCCAAGGAACTTGCCGTGAAGCGCCACGCGCTCCGGCAAGGCAACAAGGCCCCGGCAAGAGGAGCTTGCCGGGAAGACCAACCAAGGTACCTCGAGGCCCGGTGAGCGGCAAGCTTCCGGACCCGACAAGATAACAACAGCGGCAAGGCGCTTGCCGCGGCAGGCGGCCACTCTGTGCCCACGCTCCAGTGCATCCACCAACGTGTCGCTCTGGGGGCCTCTCCAGGCGCGCATGGCGGGAGGCTGTGCAGCCAGCGGTGCGCAGTGGCATGCGAAGCTGACAAGATCGCCATCATGGCGAATGGTGGCGCCCCTAATGGTCCTTTTCTGCACTGTTTGGGCGACTCAGACGGGCATTTAACCCTGACGTCAGGGGACAAGGGCATTAAATGCCCGTCTGAGTCGCCCAAACAGTGTAGAAAAGGACCGTTAGGGGCGCCACCGTTCGCCACGACGGCGATCTTGTCAGCTTCGCATGCCACTGCGCACCGCTGGCTGCACAGCCTCCCGCCACGCGCGCCTGGAGAGGCCCCCAGGGCGACACGTTGGTGGATGCGCTGGAGCGTGGTCACAGAGTGGCCGCCTGCCGCGGCAAGCGCCTTGCCGCTGCTGTTATCTTGTCGGGTCCAGAGGCTTGTCGCTCACCGGGCCTCGAGGTACCTTGGTTGGTCTTCCCCGCAAGCTCCTCTTGCCGGGGCCTTGTCGCCTTGCCGGAGCGCGTGGTGCGTCGCGGCAAGTTCCTTGGAGTGCCTTGGTTGGCCTTCCCGGCAAGCTCCTCTTGCCGGGGCCTTGTCTCCTGAGCTTAAATACTTTGTTCTTGAATGGTTCCAAGGGAACCACGGAGGATCTTGGCGTTCGCCCAGCAAGCCTTGCCGCGGGGTGCTGCAACTGCCCGTGCACAAGTTCGGGGTACTAGGGTACCCCTATTCTAGTACACCGACACCTTTACATAAATCAAGACTACAGGGATGTCATACTGAACACAAACCATGGATTTACAATTGTTGCTTTTGTAAGACTTGATGAATGTGGTCACTCCTATTTTGCCACAGGCCTTTGATCAGGTTTTCTAAGATTTATGTACTGAAAGATAGCACTAAAATTTCTCTCACATAAAAGAGCCTGGTCATGATATATATGCCAACTTCCCCAATGATATCATCCGTCTAGACTTTGTTCTAAGTAAGTGTTCTTTTCAAGTATCTGCATGTTGAGTTACCCAGCAATATCAAAGGAATTGTGTAGTATTTAACCAACCAATTGTTATTCCATTTTCTTACTCTGTTCCTACCTACTAACTTCTAGTTACCAATACACTTTTCTATTACCCTATGTTAACTAAATATTCCCTATACTCCCACTTCTATCAGAAAGTGCCACTAACAAGGAGACTCTGAAGGTGGAGAACGGGGCTGCCAACAAGCGGAGGTGGGTCGAGCAAGAACCGCAAGCGACTCCAGCAGGCCTAGACTTCATCAGCAGCCTCCCCAATGATATCTTGATAGTCATCATCTCCCTACTCCCAATCAAATATGGTGCACGGACAACCGTTCTTTCCCGGTGGTGGCACCCCCTATGGCACTCCACCCCTCTCGACCTCATCGACACCCACGAGCTCTGCCATGGCTATCGCAAAAGCTTGGATGCGTTCTCCCAGATCCACGGCAGTCACCATCGCCCAACACTACAAAAAAAATACACTTCCGTGATGATACGTGTTTGTCACAATAGGTCATGTTTTATTTCATGCATATACATCCATGACGATTTTATTACAGAATCAAGCTAGTCATACCTGTGCTGTCATAGAAGTGTTCCATGACATTACCAAAATTAACATCACGAAAGTGTCCACTTCCATGATGATAAATGGTGCGTCATGGAAGTGCTTTCGTCAAGGGTAACAGACACCTGGCATCCACCGTAATGGGTCACTGTTAAGCTATCGGTTCCGGTTTTGGATCCAATAACCCGTTAACAGCCCGGACCAATGGGCATTTTCCACGTGTGAAATTCTCATTGGCCGGAGGAACCACGTGTTGGCTCACCGTTGGGACAGATGTCATCCACTCATTGGACAGGAGGCGCCTATGATACATCGACACGTGGCACGACCAACAGAGGCCCATTCCGATGAAAAGGCCAACCCGTTTGAATTGGTCAAAAGGTAGCGGGCCAGCCCACGGAAAGCCTGTTAACAGCATGTTCCTATATTGCCCATTTATGGCCGCTAACTCACGGCCCATTACGGCCTATCGGAATTAAGCCGAGTAGCTTCATCTGGGCCGTCCAATATGATTCCAACCCATTGAAACTTCTGGCCCATGTATGGCCCATGACGTCTTGCGGCCCATATGAGGCCCTTTCTAACTCTTGGCCCATTAACGACCCGTGGTGAAACTGGCCCGTAATGAATAGTGTACCGCTTTATACCCATTAACGACCCATTATTCCATTGGTCCATTTGCAACCCGTGTTATTTTTCGGACTTCTCAGGGCCCATTTATTCTTGGGCTCATTTCCAGCATTCGGTTACTTATGGCCCATTACTGGCCTTTTCTACTTGTGGGCCAAATTCAGCCTATGTTTACAGTCGACCCGTTTGTGGCCCGTAAATCCATTCGACCATTTTCGTAGCGTCATCAAATAAAACTGATGAACGACGACCGTTATGGTCAGCCCATGAACGGACTATTCCAACTCTAGCCCATTTATGACCCATAATGCGGTCTGTTATTGGCCCATGTTTGACCAATCGATCATACGGCCCGTAGAAGGCCCATTGATGCGACGGCCCATAGAAAGCCCATTATTTCTATGCCCCGTAGAAGGCCCGTTGTTTCTAAAGCCCGTAGGAGGCCCATGGTCACTACAGTAAATATGTAGCCCATGGTTATTGTGGCCTAGTTTTAAAAAATAGGTTATTGCGGCCACTAGCAAACCGCAGAAAAAGAACTGCACTGACTACAAGCAAACAAATAAACAAGACAACAAGGAAATAAATAAGCAAGCAACTTACGCTAGGCTATCATGGCTATTACACATATTACATCCACTGGGCATCAAAGTTCGCCACCAGTGCAAATATAGGGAACAAAGCAGCATATCACCAAGGCCAGAACTGAAACCACTTTAGAAGAGCTCAAGAACAATATCTTGGGTACCCATAACGCTGGCAAGATGGTTAGCAAGCTTATTAACATTCTATTGTTTGGCGCTTAGATCCTCCAGCGCTTGCTGTTGCACCAGAAAGTATGCATCTGAATTCTGCAGGGACGTCCTCAGTCCTTCGGCTTCGTGTCACAGCACATCTAATTGATGTCTTTCAATCGGAAGTTGAGACTCAAGAAGACGAACTGATTCAGGCAGCGAGTTCAAAGAGCTTGTGCCAACAGTAGTGGGCAGTAACTCAAACACTACATCAAGGCATGACTTTTGGGTTGTCTCATTGTCGTCACGATAGTTTTTATCAGCTTTCTCGGAGACCAAGAGGGATGTCTCACTATCTTGAACTTTATCTGCATTCCTTCCTTTATCATTGCATAACGGGGTACTCTTCTCCTATATTTTGTCCGCATTCTAAAAGAGAAAGAAGCAGACACATCACATGTTTACCATGTTGTATATGAAACTCATTTTGGTCAATCAGTTCAGTAGTAAAGTGGACAGGATAACAACATGAAACAAACATATATCTATCTACCATGGTCACTGTATGGTCTATATCATTCTAGTTTTTGTTGCCAAATCAAGATAGAGACAATTCATATAATATTTGTCCAAGACAACTACAGAGCAATAACAACACTTGTAATGTGCATGACATGAGAACATAACCGTTAATTCAATTGAAACTGAAATCAACATAGAGCAAGTTACAACAACATACCAGTTAAAGAAACATGTTCAAAACATACCTGTTGTGGCATTGGAGTTTCAATTCCATCATTCAAATTTTAAAATAGTTGGTATGAGTAAATACAATGATGCTAGAGCAAAGGAGTATGAACCATAGCTACAGAACCTGACTTGAGAACAATTCTTATTCTCCTTTAAGCGTTGAGGTGGGACTCGGATTGGTGGTCCTCGTGCTTTGGGCACTGTAGTTCCCTTACTAACTGCTCGTGTTTGGGTGCTCTGTGGTGGAGCCAGTGTTGTGTCAACTGGAACTGAGTTACTATCTGCTAGGGTTGGTATTAGAAGGTGTGTAGCTAGTTCTCTATCCAACTGGGTACGGGTACAATCTGCGAGAGTCTGGGTTATGTGTGGTGGGGCTGGTTCTTGGGCAAGTACAACCGTGGTTCTATCTACATCGGTTGGTAGCACTATCTTTTTGAAGATCGTGTTGTTACTCCCTTAGATACTTCCATCACCCTCTCCAATACAAATGGATGATAAACAAGAAAATTAATTGAATGTATAGACAATGTATGATAGACAGGTGCAATGGATAGTGGGGAATAAAAGAGGCACTACTAGGAAAAGGGCTATAGCCAATATGGATATTAATGGCGCACCATGTATGTGGTGCTCCACTCCTATATAGCAGTGGCGCACCAGGTGCACTTGCGCCATTAGTGTCCTCATTACTAATGGCGCACCAGACACACGGTGCGCCATTACTAGGAATTTTTTTATTATTTTTCCAAAACTATTAATGGCGCACCAAGGTTTAGTGCGCCATTACTAGTTTTAACTAGTAATGGTGCACCACACACTCCGTGCGCCAGAACTAACAATTTTTTTACTTTTTTTTCAAAACTAGTAATGGCGCACCTTTGTGAAGTGCACCATTACTAGTTCAAACTAGTAATGGCGCATCACAAACAAGGTGCGCCACTACTAACAATTATATTTTTTTTTGCAAAACTAGTAGTGGCGCACCCCTAACTGGTGCGCCATTAGTAACCAGGGTTACTAATGGCACATTTTGAGGAGGTGCGCCATTAGTAACCTGAGACCAGCTAGATATTTTGGACAGCCACACCTACCACACTCACTTTCCCCACTTCATTCTCTCCACATCCTCCTCCAAGATTGCCTCGGGTGCATCCTCCTCCTCACCTCAATAGCACCATAGATTCATCCAAATTAAGTGGTTAAATTACCTTTTTCTGATAGTTAAGAAGGGGAAAGCTTTCTTTATGTTGTAGATCTACTTTTTTCTCCCTCCAACAACAATGTGCACATGCACTTTTTATGGCCTAGCTAGATCTATGTATGTTTGTGGTGTTGCATATATGTTTGTGTTTGCAGGTACCGGTATTTGAAATGTGATAGTTGCCAATATTTTGCCGGAATGTTGATTCATTTCCGTTTCGGCGAGAATTTGGCACTATGCATTCTTTTTGGTCCTATTTTTAGGCAAAGTCATGCCAAATTTTTTCTTGGTTCTAAAATATCGTTTTTCTCTACCCGCAGGTGACCATGGTCCGCACGATGACCGAAGGCATCGTGAATAGGTTTTTGAGCTCCGCGAAGGCGGAGATGCTTCAAAAGAATGAGATGGAGATAAGATGTCTGTGTCAAAGATGCAAGCTGAAGAGCCTTATTGCGGACCTGGATTCCGGGCAGGTGCGGGACCACCTGCTCTTGTGTGGTTTCATGGATGGCTATCGGTGGCAAGGTGATGAAGATGACTATGAAGTCGTCCATGGGGGTCGGGCAAGAAATGAGGAAGGGCAGCAAGACAACCACCACGGCGAGGGCGGGTGAGAAGATGAAGAATCTCCAGGACATGATCACGATGGTGATGCAGTACACAGTCATCATGTTGAAGATGCCGGACATATTGATGAGGAAGATCAAGAAGATGGGCATGATCATGAAGATGAAGATGCCGGAGCAGACGACAATGGACCATCGATGGGCTGGGTGCAGGACCCTCATATTCAAGAGCTGCTTATCAAGCAGACAGATAACGCAATAGCTGTCGCCCGAGAGAAAGCCAAGCTGGTGCAACTGGAGATAGACGCGGTTACTCCATTGTATGAAGGATGCAGGCCCAAGGATACCCGCTTGAAATTAACGCTCATGGCTCTAGAGATGAAGGTAAAACACAAAATGACCGACGGATGCTTCGATGAGAACATGTCATTCTGGCACGAATGCCTTCCCAAGGGGAACAAGTGCCCGACTAGTTTCGAGGAGGCGAAGAAAATCGTGTGTCCTTTGGATTTACCTCACGTGAAATACCATGTGTGCATGAACAATTGCATCATTTATCGGTACGAGCACACGGAGTCTACCATATGTCTAGTGTGCGGCGTCACTCGATACAAGAAGAGGAAGAAAGCTCCTCGAAAAGTGGTGTGGTACTTTCTGATAACTCCTCGTCTGCAGCGGTATTTTGCGGACCCTAAGCTAGCAAAGCTCCTGCGTTAGCACGCGGATAGGGAGGAGAAGAACCGAGTTGATGACGGAAATGATCCGGAGATAAATAAAAAAGATAATATGCTGAGTCACCCTAAGGATGCTAGCCAGTGGCTAGCGTTGAACTTCGAACACCCAGAATTTGGGGACGATCCAAGGAACATCGTGCTGGGCATGAGCACCGATGGAGTCAATCCGTTTGGCAGCAAGAGAATCACACATAGCACCTGGCCTGTGTTTGAGTGGATGTACAACCTTCCCCCCTGGTTGTGCATGAAGAGGAAGTACATTCACATGAGTATGCTAATTGAAGGGCCGAAACAACCAGGGAATGACATCAATCTGTATCTGGGGCTGCTAAAAGAGGAACTAGACACGCTGTGGAAAACGCCAGCCAATACATGGGACGCCGCAGAGAAAGAATATTTCCCTATGAGAGTCGCACTACTCACAACGGTGCATGACTATCTCGGTTACGGATATGTCACGGGGCAGGTGGTCCATGGATTTTCTGGATGCGTTAGGTGCACGGATGACACAATGTATCGCCAGCTAGATAGAGATCTCGGGTCTTCGAAAACCATGTTCATGGGACATCGAAGGTGGCTTCGCGACGATGACCCATGGAGAAAACGCAAGGATTTGCTCGATGGTGAAGCCGAACCCGAAGACGCCCGCGTACAAGGAGCGGCGAGGAAATAGACGAGCTATTGAAAAATTTGAAAGATTGCCCACTGCCGGGAAAGAAGCAAAAGGCGCCAGAGCCAGGAAAGAAGCGAAAGGCGCCAGAGCCGCTGCTGAAGGTATGGAAAACGAGGTCTGTTTTCTGGGAGTTGCCATACTGGAAGATCCATTGTGTGCCTCACAGCCTTGATGTCAGGCATATCACGAAGAACATGTGCGAGAGTCTGCTTGGTACCCTGCGCAACATGCCAGAGAGGACCAAAGATGGGCCAAAAGCAAGGGCGGACTTGAAATCAATGGGCATCAGGGAGGAGCTTCACGCTAATGATGATGATGATGATGATGATGATGATGATGATGATGATGATGATGATGATGATGATGATGATGATGATGATGAGGCGAAGCAGGACACGGAAAGTCGTCGAAAAGGCAAAAAGGCCAAGAAGACCGGAAATGACTACCCTCCCGCGTGCTTCACTCTAAGTCAGGAGGAGATCAAGCAGTTTTTCACCTGCCTCGTAGGAGTAAAACTTCCTTACAGTTACACGGGGAAGATAAGCAGATACCTAGACTCAGCGAAGCAGAAGTTCAGCGGGATGAAGTCCCACGACTGTCACGTGCTGATGACGCAGATACTTCCAGTTGCAATCCGTGGGATCATGGACGCGCACGTCCGTGAAACGCTATTTGGCCTATGCAACTTTTTCGACGTCATCTCTCAGAAGTCGGCTGGCGTGAGGCAACTCAGAAGGCTACAGGAAGAGATCGTGGTGATACCATGCGAGCTTGAGATGTACTTCCCGCCCGCATTCTTCGGTGATATGGTGCATCTGCTGGTCCATATCGTGGAGGATATCATCCAACTCGGGTCGACGTTCCTCCACAGCATGATGCCGTTCGAAAGGATGAATGGTGTCATCAAAGGATACGTTTGCAACATGTCACGTCCAGAGGGAAACATAGCCAGGGGGTTTCTGACCGAATAGTGCATCTCCTATTGCATGAATTATCTAGGCATCAAGAACCCCGTTGGTCTGCCCGTCAACAGGTACCTCGGCAGGCTCGCTGGATGGGGTCACCGTGATGGTCACCGCGAAATGCATGTCGACTTCGAGGGTCGACTCGCCGACTTTGAAAGAGCAAACCTAGTCACACTACAACACATAGACGTGGTCGATCCTTGGGTGATAGAGCTCAAAACCTTTATTGAGAAGACATACAATGACCGAGGCCAACAGAGGACGGACGGAGGTATAATCAAAGAGCACAACTCATGTTTCACGCGTTGGTTCAAGCAGAAACTTCTGTTGTACCCTTTACATGAGGATTCTTCCATGGAAGAAAAACTCATATTCGCCTTGTCACAGGGCGACGAGCACAACCTGATGACCTATGAGGCGTACGATATCAACGGCTACACATTCTACACCAAGGACAAGGACATGAAGAGCGATGGTTATCCGAACTCCGGGGTAACGATGGAATCCTACACCGGTAACGACAAGGACAGATACTACAGAAGGATCGAGGAGATCTGGGAGCTGAGCTACGCTGGAGAGAAGGTCCTAATGTTCCATCTCAGATGGGACAAGAGTGTCCTAAAAGAAGGCCGGTATTTCACCACCATGGTATACCCGAAGCCAAATCCAAGACCACGAGCGCAAACGTCACCGCGAAAAATGAGCCATGGGTACTGGCTTCCCAAGTGGACGAATGCTTCTTCATTACCGACCCGTCAAAGCCTAGTCGTGTTGTCATGAGGAGAGGCAAAAGGAAGATCATCAGAATGGATGGAGTCGCCAATGAGCAAGACTTTGATAAGTACGGAAACCTGAAGATGGAACATGACGACGAAGATGAAGTGCCACACACCACAAGAAGAAGCAGGACCACCCTACCTAAAGGACGTACGTTCCACAGAAGAACTCCATTTGCGAAAAATAAGGGCAGAAAAGATTGTGAAATGATAGCTAGCTAAGATCGATTGTATTTAAATCGTAGGCTTCATTTCTTGATTGTAATTCGACATATTGAAATGATATTTCTTCTGTTCTAGTCCTCATGAATATTTATTTACGTTTATTCTGGTATTGAATTTCTAACTCACAAAAAGTATTGAATTTGTTAATATATTTTGAACTCATGAATATTTTAAATTTCATGGGCACTTTTTGAATTCAGGAATATTTTTTGAAATTTGATGATATTTTTTCATATTCATAAATGTTTTACCAATTCACAAATGAATGCAACTAAAAATCCAAAAAAATAAAAAATTTGATGATATTTTTTCATATTCATAAATATTTTCAAATAAAAAATTTGATGATATTTTTAAAAAAATTATTATTGTTTTTAGAAAAAATTATTACTGTTTCATATTCATATTCATTTTCTAAAAAATTATTAGATGCAACAAAAAATAATAATAACAATAAAAAAGTTACTAATGGCACACCAGAGGAGGGTGCGCCATTGCTATCACTATTTTTATAAAAAAATATTACCGTTTCATATTCATATTCATTTTCTAAAAAATTATTAGATGCAACAAAAAATAATAATAATAAAAAGTTACTAATGGCGCACCGGACGTGGGTGCGCCATTGCTATTACGATTTTTATGGCGCACCCCTGGATGGTGCGCCATTACTAAGCTTCCCCCTCTAGGTAATGTACGTGCGTTCTGTCCATCGCTCGCCAGATCCCCTTCCCTCCCTCGCCAGATCCCCGCTCCCGCTCCACCGTCGCCGACGACCCCCCGCACCCGCTCCAACGACCACCGCGCCCGCTCCAACGACCGATGCGCCCGCTCCCCCTTCCCTTCCTCGCCGGATCCCCCTTCCCTCCCTCGCCAGATCCCCGCGCCTGCTCCACCACCGCCGACGACCCCCCACACCCGCTCCGACGACCCCCGCGGCCGCTCGAATGACCGTCGCGCCCGCTCCAACAAGGTGCACTGCCCACTGCTTCTTCCTCCTGGACCACCAGCTTGAGCTGGGAAGCTCTCCTCCACCGGATCGCCTCACTCCACCACTGTCGTCATTGCCGCTGCCGCCGCCTCGACCTGCAACACCGCCTCGACCTACAACACAGACGATCTCCAAGCACGCCCCGACCTCACTGTGAGCCGCCGTCCTCATCCAGCCACCCCTTGGCATTCAATGATTAGGGTTCATGCATACTAGTACTACTCATCCCGCCCTTCTCTGCAATTAGGATTTGCCACATCCTGCGATGGTAAAACGCTTGAACCTCCTGCTAGATAGCTTTACTTGATATCCTATTGATAGGTCTGTGTGAAAAACCGCAATAGTGACCACGGTTTTCCATTTTTTATAACCTGCTATTGTCAAAAGGGATGAACTTGAATATATGCTACTGTAGTACAGTTAGCAGTTATGGAAAAGTTCAGTTAGGTATCAGATATGTGACCTTAGCTAGGAGATTTATTTTGCTTCCATAAGCTTGTATGGCTACTCTTGTATTCAGAAGAAAATTATATGTTAACCAACTGATGGTTATACTCTATTGTAATGAAAAAACTAGATGCTCTTGATCGTTGTATGGTGCAAAAATGAGAATTTTGTACTCCATCAGCTACTCCAATTATCAATTTGCACAGATTCGTGCACAATCTACTGTTGTTGTTCTCTGAAATTTATAGTGTCCTGTGTCTGTTAGTCATAGTGTTCTGAAATTCACAAAAGTTGTAGTAATTGTTTTAGTCAAAAATGAGAAAGATGTAAAACTCTAAGTTAAAAATAAGAATTACAAGGAATGGTTGTGAAGTTATCTAAATGAGAGGCAATCTCAGGCTTTACTCTAAACTATCAGAAGAGGATTAAGCTAAAAAATCAATTATCTAGATGAATTCAGTTAAATTTTAGTTTTCTGACATGACTCCAATCTGACATGACTCAGTTGGCTCTAAAGTGTAGTATGCACTGAAGTGATGTTTGGATGTTCAGTGTGCTGCTGGCCATGGCCACCTCTCTTATCTTGGTTGATTCTTGTTTGCAAGTTGAACTGATTTTTGTCCATATGAAAGCAGAGGACCACATGGTCTGTGGCCTTTTCATCCATATGAAAGTAGAGGCACATTGTGGTGCTAGTTTGCTGGGTTTTGTCTCCGACCATTGTGTCGTGATGATTTTGCAGGCACCCCAAGAGGCCCTTGAGTTTGCCGGAATGTTGATTAACTTCCGTTCCGGCAAATTCGGGTACTCCATATGTCCTATTTTCAGGAAAGGTCATGCTGAAATTTTCTGTGAATTTTAGCATGACTTTGTTAAAAATAGGACATATTGGGTACTTGCGACTAATGCATGGGCCGGGGTATCTTAGTACTTAATTAAGTAGGATCAACTACCTCTTGTGTTATACATATAGAAGTGTGATATCAACTCATAGTTATTAGTCTATCTGTTTGGGCTAGTTTAACATGCAAGTTGCCTTCTCTGTTTCTTTAGCTATGAGGGGGTAGCATGATCGGAAGCACCAACGCTATTTTCCTAGGCACTCGAGTAGGCGGTCTGCCGATGCGATCTGCCATTTAGAGTACCCATATATATCAGTCAACCTAGGGTGCCTCGACATCGATAAACCCTAAATGATGAAAACTTAACTTAGCATTTAGGGTGCCTCAGCGTCAAAAAACCCTAAATGATAAAACGTTGGCTTTTAGGGTGCCTCGATGTCGATAAAAACCTAAATGATGAAAGCTTAGGCTTTTAGGGTGCCTCGGCGTCGACAAACCCTAAATGATAAAAGCTTAGCTTTTAGGATGCCTTGGTGTCGACAAACCCTAAATGATGAGACCATGATAATTCGTCACAAACCCTAAATGATGAGATCTTGTTCCTTGACAATAACCAACTTATTGACCAAACTTTTTTCCTATTTAGAGCGAAACATGGCCCACAATGATGAGGCCGGCGGTTCGTGCGACAAGGCATTCTGGGAGCTGTCCCAGGAGATGGAGGAAGAACCTCACCGCTATCAGGACGCCGTGGAAGACACCGATCCTGACTACACAACCCCTAGTGGCGTCGGGGATGACACCACTGATGGTGTTGCCGAGGATGCCACCACTGATGATGCCACCGCACGCACAGATGACAGCCAACCAAAGAGGCAACGGAAGGACCGGCGCCCGAACATGCTCGGTACCATAAAGGAGGAATTTACTGAAGTGTCCTCCGAGTGGCATCCAACAGCGCCCCCAGAAATAGTCAAGGGGTACGGGGGACAGCTCGGGTGCATTCTTTGGAGCACCGTCCCAATCAACAATATGAACCTAAGGCATCGTGACCAAGGGAATTTGCGCAACCTCCTCTTCACGAAGCTGCACGAACTATACAAGTTCCCCGATGACTTTGCAAACACACGCCTCTCAGGGAATAAAGTGAACAGTGCCGCCCACACGAAGATGAGCATGGCCCTGGCTACTTGGAGAGCTGTGGTGAAGAGAATGATTGAAAAATGTGATAGTTATGAGAAGATCACACTACTAGGGAAAAGCTTATAGACAGACGCTTACTAGTAGCGAGGGTTTATAACCCTCGCTACTTCTACTTACTAGTAGCATGGGTTTTTAACCCTCGCTACTACTAAGTTGATACTAGTAGCGCGGGTTTTTAACCCTCGCTACTACTAAGCGGTCTCTACCGTGCCCTCCTGGGACATGCCATAGTAGTAGCAAGGGGAGCAAACCCGCGCTACTACTAAGTTGATAGTAATAGCGCGGTTTTACACCCCTCGCTACTACTAAGTACGAGGTATGTGAAATCCCTGTATCCTCAGCCAAATCCCTCCTCTCCCCCTCACTTTCCCCCTCTCTCACTTTCCTCGTCTCTCCCTCATACCCCAGCGGTGGCCGCCGCTGGTACACTCTGCTTTCTTCGCCCCCTCCCTCTCCGAGATCCCTTCGGTGGGCGGTCGCTGGAGCTCCTCGCCATCGCCAAGATGCGGAAGCGCGACCACGGCATCCTCCTCCTCGCCGCCTTCACCGTCTTCTTCTTGTTCCAGGTCAGCCCTCCTCCCCCCCTCTACGATTCGATCCGGAACGCTAGCTGACCCATCACCCTCCTCCTCCGGCAGCACGAGGGTGACTTCTCGTTTCGGAAGACATGGACCGCCTCCTGCCTCCGCTCGTCGCTGATCTCAACGGTGATGGCAGCCGCGAGGTGTTGCTCCCCACGCATGATGCCAAGATGCAGGTCCTCTAGCTCCTGGCCCACACTGGGCTGGCCTCCGCGGCCGCCCTCAACGGCTTCCACGAGGCACACATCATGGACGAGATACCCCTACTCCCGGCCAACGTGCGTGCATCATGGGGTCGACATTTTTTTTGGTTTTTCAAATTAATAGTAGTAGCGCGGGTCACAGACACGCGCTACTACTAACACACATACTAGTAGCGCAGGATGCTCCGCGCTACTACTAGCTTTTAACCCGCGCTACTACTAGGCTTTTTCCTAGTAGTGTCAAGGAGAAACATCCTTCGATTAGCGAAGATGACTACTTGGAGTTCAAGATCATGTGCGAGAGCGACGCAACCGTGGAATCAAGTCAGTGGGGGAAAGAGATGTGGGACTTGAACTTAGGGGTCCACAAAGCTCGGTCCCGGTGGTTATAGAGTGGCGGAACCTATATGGGACAAGGAGGACGCCGAGCGTGCCGAGCAAGGCTAACCGCCCCTCTTCGAGAAATATCGTGACAAGCAGACCAGGAACTATGTCAGGGCCTGGTACAAGGTGGACCCGGTAACCAAGGAGCTTACCATGGTTCCGAAGACCAAGGTGCTTGAGCCTGTTCTGGTAAGGAATACACCCCCGCGTAATTAGATCCATATGGTTGCATTCTAATTAATGAAGCCAATTTTCTAAATTGTTCACGTTCGTTCGGCAGGAAATTGAAAGCAGTAGCGCGGGGTCGTCTCAGAGCTCCCCTTTCGACACCCCTTTAAATAGGGCGTTGAACATAATGAAAAACAAGGATAAGCTCAGTAAGCCGTCGTCAGCTGGTCGTGTGCCCGGTAAAGGCTTGTCCACAAAATGGTCGGAGTACTATACCGCTGGGCGAAAGGAGAGAAAGACCAGCTCGGTAAGCCAGGAACACGAGGTTCAACAACTCAAGGCATAAGTGGCACGGATTCTGGAGATCATCGAAGAGCAAGTGTGGATTCCGGTTTCTGGGCTCAAGGCATGGATTGCGGGCGGCGAACAGGGGCCGCCCCTGATTCCCAGCTTCACGGGCAGCAACTCGCGCAACGCGCCGGCGGCGCCATTGGTGTCTCCGGCGGAGGCGGCATTGGTCTCTCCCGCGGCGGCGCCGGCATTACAGCTTAATACACCCGGGTGTGGGAAGAATACGTCGGACGGCACCTCAGCAGCAAGCGGCCCCTCCGTCACTTGCACGCCCGCCGTTGGTGGTGCCTAGACATTAGCCGAGCTTGATGCTAACATAGTAACTAATTAAGCCTCTCAGCCAATGACTTCATCTCCTTGCCTTTGACTGGGCATCCCTACCGCCCTACATGTTTTCGTAGGGCGCCGTCGATGTTCCGTGCACTCTCATGCACTTCGTGAACGACAAATTGGTCGATATCACCAAGGGCAGAATCATTCAACCGGGTAGCCGTGTGTTCCACGGTAATCAGATGCCACCCACCGTTTATAGGGTTCAACTGGTTTGGGTGCTGCCAGGCTTCGACGACATGTTACCTCTGTATCGACCCCATGGGGCTAATGAAGATGATGTGATGACCCTCAGCTCCTACATAAACTGGCCCATGCTTTGGCCGAAGAGCCAGATTCGTTTGGGGGCGGGGAACACCATCCCACAGACAACACCGCCAGTCGTGCCGGTGGCAAGCCATGGCAAGACCCCCACAATGCTACCGGACATGCCGGACATTGATATGGCACAGGATCCGGACATGCATATGGCCCAGGATCCGGATGACGCCGATGACGACAACGATGGTACATTTACCAACATCGATAAGTACTTCAACGAACATGGGTACGGTGAAGAATTCTTGGGGCCTCCTTCTCAAGAACCCAGCCCTGCAAAAGACGATCTAGCTGGTACCAGGGAGAAACCCAGTTGCAACAGGCGTCGTCTGGCGTTCAGTTCTCAGGAGACGCCTCCAGCTCCCGCCATCACCGAGCCTTAGATAGCCGAGGTGCGAAATATTATTAGCCCCAACACACTCAAGAAGGCTCTCTGTGAGCAGAACTCGATCCCATTACATCAGAAGAAGAAGGGACGGAAAAGAAACACTAACAAGGGTGCGAGACAGCCGGCACCGAGTACGATCCGTGCTCAGGACGGGCCACCTTCACCTAAGGATATCTCGAGGAGGGTGCATGTGGCGGGTAGGCCGATGCTACCGACTAATCTGCTTAATGCTGCAACCGGTTCTATGCGGAGTCTGCAGGACAGTGTTCTTTCTTTGGAGAAGCAGCGTCTCCAAGAGAATGATGTGGCATACCCGGTTTTCGTGGCCAAGGTGCCAGAGGGCAAGGGCTTTGTGGATAGTGCCATCGGGGGTATGATCGTCCTCCAGTTTGATGACATCTTCACTATGTTTAACCTTCATCCGCTACACTACACCTTCGTTCGGCTATTTTCGTTGGGTATGGAGATGCGGATCATTAGAGACAAGACCCCGGACATCGTGATAGTCGACCCCTTCTACATGTGTGCCAAGATCTTGGGCAGCGCCGGGGACCGGCAAGTCACGAGTTCATACCTCGAAGGCGTCATTCTGGCAAACCGAGATAAGGATAACTTCCTCGTGCCTTACTTTCCCGAGTAAGTGATCCCCTCACTGCCCGTAACATATGATTTCTTAGATTTCGATCGTTCTTTTTTTTAACATTCCGTGTTTTGCGTAGTGACACACATTGCACACTCATCCTCTTAAGCCCGAAATATTCCATGGCCACGTACTTCGACTCGGACCGTCAGTCAAAGAAAGACTACACAAATATCAAGAAAGTTCTTGATGATGTTCTCCCCGGCTACGCCAGATCTAGAGGCACCTTCACCAGGCCAATTCGTAGGTACGGCAAGCACGTGTTCTCCCACAATACGACGTTCCCCTGTGTCAAGCAGCCGCCTGGCGGTCAGAAGGATGCCTACTACGCCCTCCATCACATGTGGGCGGCCGGACCATAATCACCTTCTACTACCAAATAATCTCAAAGATTGGGCCACAAGCTTGTCGTCAATCCAGGACACGGACATCAGATAAGAATTCTTTCGCATCCGGTCGGAGTTTGCGGAAATCATCCATCAAGATGTCCTTCATACCTCGGGGCAGTTCTACCTCAGATATCAACCGTCCAACAGTGAGATAGAAACAACGCTACAAATGCAAGCTGACAACACCCGCGATTTCATGACCATCATGGTAGACGGCGGCTTCATCCACGCTCTGGTCCTTGAGTCAAGTCGAAAGTAGTGATGCTATGTGTAGTTCTGAAATATCAATTAGCTCATGTTGTAATTAAACTTGAATGAACTTGTATGTCTCTTTGGTTTGGACAGTCGTTCAACTTATATGTAATCGATGCTATTTATTAGTAGGTCCATGAATCGTGCTATTGATGTCTTGCTTTTCTCTTCCGATCCTTTTGTTGCATACTTATATATTGCTTATGTATTGTCTGTGAATTTCTATTAACGTTTTGTTTGGCTAGTGCATAGAGATGCCGTCGTATGTCGTGTACAAGGGTAAGGTTCCTGGAGTCTACGACGACTAGGAGGAGTGTCGGAGATAGGTTCACCCTTTCAGAGATAACAGTTACAAAGGGTACACTACTAGGGCGGAGGCGGAAGCTAGATACGCGCTCTATCTAGCAGGAGAGAGGAGGGAGCGGAGGAGGAACCAGATGAAGACCAGTTTCATCGCGATATCGACTTGTAATGTGAAGACAAACTGGCTACTCGCAGTCTCAAGACTTGTAATGTTCTAACTTTGTTCGGTCTGTTGAATTCGGAGACTAATATGATGAATTGTATTCGGAGACTAATCTTCTATTGTATTTGATGAATCTGTTGTTTATATGTTGTGCTGTCTATATTCTATGAAGTAATATATTTTCTAACCTATGCAAATATCAGAAAAGAAAAAAATTCCTAATATTCATACTAGTGGCGCACCATACAGCACATTAGTGGCGCACTGCAATAAACACACTAGTGGCGCATTATCAGTTAGTACGCCATTAGTAACCCAGAGCACAAGGTCAATATGGCCCCCTAAGAGGCATACTAATGGTGCACCGTGTGACTTACTAATGGCGCACTGCCTGGTGCACCACTATAGTCTGGTATACTAATGGCGCACCAGGGGTGCACCATTAGTATATGTTACTAGTGGCATGATGATAGTGGCGCACCTGTAGTGCGCCATTAATGGCCAAAATAGGTGCACCACTAATAAGCCTTTTCCTAGTAGTGAGGGCATGAAATAATTGACATTTACGTTGTCTAACCAAACAGGATAGAATGACACACATATATGATGGCTAACTAAACAGGATAGCATGACACAATTTCACATATATGATGGCTAACTAAAAAGGATGGAAAGACATAGTTCAAAATATGATGACTATGTAAACAAGATGACATGATATAACAATATAATGTGTTTATTAAATAGGTTGGCATGCCATAATTCACATACATGTCGCCTATGTAAACATGATAGCATGATATAATTCGCGGATACAATGACATAATTCAAAATATGATGACTGTAAGCACTAAATGTGATTAGATTATATAACTATATGATGTCTTTATTAAATGGGTTGGCATGCCATAATTCAGATAGATTTTGTCTATGTAAACATGATGGCATGATATAATTCAAATAAACGATTTATATACTAAGCAAGTAATCAGATGGCAATCGCATATATGATGTAAAAACTAAGCAATGCAAGACAACATGCATGTCATGAGTAATATAATCCTGCCAAGTTTGAGCATAGACCTCAGGGGGGAATAGGACTGGTCATCAGTCTCTGAATCCTCCTCTGAGGAGCTATCAGTAACCAGCAAGATGTCTGCTTCAGCGGGTAGCATTATCTGCTATGAATACCTTGTTTTCACTCCAGATACTTCCATCACCACTTCAAATGTCTGCTGCACAGGAAGAGTAGTTGAATATAAAAACATTGTCAACAAATGGAACACGTAATACAAAAAAGGATAGCATGATAGAATTCACATATATGATGATTGGCTAAACAGCATGGCATTGCATAATTCACATATATAATGCCTTGCAACAAGATAGCATTGCATAATTCACATATATAATGTCTTGCAACATGATGGCATTGCATAAATTACATATATGGTAACTAGACACTAAACAGGTGGCATTCACATAAAGCATGTCCAAACTAATCAAATGACATAGCAATGCAAGACACCATATGCACGATATGAGCAACATAACCCTGCCAAGTTAGAGCATACACCACGAGGGGGGGGGGAATAGGACTGGTCATCTGTCTCTTAATCCTCCTCTCAGGAGCTATCCGTAACCAGTGAGATATGCACTCGTCAGGTAGCATAGTCTGCTCTGAAGACCTTGTTTTCACTCCAGAATTTTCCATCACCGTGTCAAATGGCTGATGCACATGAAGAGTAGTTGAATGTACGAACATTGTTGACAAATGTAATACATAATGAAAAAAGGGTTGGCATGATATAATTCACATATAAGATGACTGGTTAAGCAGGATGGCATTGCAAAATTCACATACATGATGCCTGGCTAAACAAGATGGCGTCGCATAATTCACATATACGATAAAGAAACTAGACAAATGGCAATCACATAAAGCATGTCTAAACTAAGAAGATGATATATTTGATGTATAAAGTAAGCAATACAAGGCACCATATACATGATATTACCAACATCGGCATGCCAAGTTAGAGCAAAGACCTCAGGGGGTAAAAAGTAGTGGGCTTCTCCTTTCGAGTCCCCCTCGGAGCAGTTATATTACTCTTGATTACCATCCGAAATGTGTGGATGGGGGGATGCCTTTGCGCCCACCATGGAGCGATGTCTGCATGAAATTTTATTGCCACGCAAGGCTTGTCTCTTTTGCTCTACATGTTCAGTTCCATTGTGGACAATGACTGACATGCATAGGAATAAAACATAGTGAGATTATGTAAGGAGTGCATGAAGAAATCCAGAGTGATGGTAGCAATCTGTGGATAGACCCAAAACCAATGATAGCAGGCAAATAATGACTTCTGTTAAAAAATACTGATAATGGCTTCTTTACTGTTTGTTTCCCACCCAACATGAAACTCATAGTAGACACCAGAGATTAACTAGATAGTAGATAGATACTATTGATTGCAACCCCGATATTTACCCCACAACCATTTAGAAACTCAAGTTTGAGCATTAGTTTGGAGCTGACTCAAAGTCTAATCGGTGAACATGACGATAAAGTAGCATGTATTATTAAGTAATCCATAACGTAAGCAGACACGAAAGAGTGCAACCTCTCTTGCGGACCCGTGCAGTACTCGAGGTCATATGCTCGGTTAATGATGGTAATGCAGTTGTCGTGGCTACCAGCGGCGGGGAAGAAGATCTAAGGTGGTGAAAGACAGTGTGGAGGCCAAATCCCTGCTGTGGTGGTCCCTTCTATCGTTGGAGCAGCTGAGCTAGGGTGGACGATGGAGCAGCAGGAGCGGGACAAACCATACAAGGTTTTCTTTGACAACTATCTGTAAGAGAAGTAATTCTGTAAGGGCTCGTTTGAATTGGAGGATTCTAACAACACAGGGATAGGAAATACACAATAATAGGATAGGAATGCACCTGCAAAACAAAGAATTTAAAAACACAGAATTTCTGCCAATCTATGTGTTTGGTTCACAAGAACTAGAAGATCACAGGATGCAAAGAAGCATGGTGAGATTAAGTCAAACCACAAGAAAATGTACTGTTATAATGCTATTATGCAACTATCTCTTATTCTTGTGCTTCATGAATAGGAATTTGAAAAGGAGAACAAGTGGATATTAAAATTCCTACGATTTTTCTTTCAAGGAGACACTAAAGGAACAAATCCTACATTTTTCGTTTGCTCCATTCCTTTGAACCAAATGCATGAATAGTAGTACCATAGGAAATTTTCCAATTCCTATGTTTTCCTTCACTTTTCCTTTCAAGCACTAGTGATTCTAGTAGGTAGGCATGAGTAGGGAAAAGCTTACACTCAAAAAATATTTTTGTGCTACATCTAATACTTTGGACCCTGGCCACTACCCTACTAGCTCAAGTCCCAGGCCCATCTACAAATGCACAACTCAAACGCGCAGAGATAAATAATGATGGTGTTCAAGAGAGTCCATCACAGATAGCTAAGTTGCCTGGTACCTCACTGCTTGTCATATAGTAGGAGAAACTAATTGTATTTCGCATTACTACGGGTACTCAGTGGACAATAAATATAACATGTAGAGTAAAAAAGGGATGCAACAAGTGTACAACCTCTTGGGTGATTCCATGTCGATGTCAGCGTGATTTGGTTGGTCTGTGAGGATGCTCTGGCTCATTTGGATGTCGGAGGAGGGGAAGAAGATCTTAGGTGTTTGGAGATGGAGCCTGGGGTACTCCTCCACTTTGATTGATGGTTTCGTCGTTGGAGCAGCTCCACTAAGTTGTACGACGGTGAGGCTGAAGCAGGACAAGAGAGACAACGTTAACCTGAGTGGAATTCTAATAGCATATCCAATAGATGACGTAAAATACATAACCACAATGTGCTAGATGTAAAATACATCAGCCGCTCATCTCTGAACTTAACTGTCCAAACTGAATTTAACTGTCGAAAATGAATTTAATTGTCTAAACTGAATTTTGCTGTCGAAACTGAATATTATTGTCAAAACAGAACGCACTAGTAGCAGAAAAGCAGTAGTAGCAGCAGCGCGCGGAGCATCATCGCGTGCGAGAGCCGGCGCAGCTGGTTGTGTAGCGGCATCTCATGTAGCAGTTGTAGGGGCTCGAGTGAGAGCGGGATCAGCTACTCGTGCAGCAGCATCGCGAGCAAGAGTAGAGCAGCAAGGCTGAGTCTACACATCAGTCGAGTGAGTTTTTCATCTCTGGTTAGTCGTTTTTCCAGCCGTTGGTTATGAAATCAAGGGCCTGCAGTTCATCTTCAACCTCCACCTCCCTGAGCCGCCAGCCATCACCGGCCAAACTGCCGGCCCCCGCCGCCCCGCTCACCCTGAAACCACTCCCCACCGTCGGTCTGCCGCCCCCCGGCCATCCCTCTGGCCCCCCCTCTCCGCACCGAGCTTTTTCTCCAGCGATCCCCATGACACCGCCCCACCACCGCGCCCCCACCGCCCCCACCCTGAACCGTAAGATAGATAGTGGGGTACTACTCTGGTGAGCCCCCTCCCCGCTGCGGCTGGTTCTTCCTTAACTCCAGCGAGTCCCCACCCCCTGAAAATCAACTGGCCCAAAAGTCAATTCAGTCGACTGAAGTATAGCTAAATCGGAGCAGCAGCGCAAGCAAGAGCAAGAGCGAGAGCAGTAGCACGAGCAAGAGCTAGAGAAAGAGCAGCAGCGCGAGCGAGAGCCAAAGCAGCAACAACTCCTACCAAAAGTCAATTCAGTCGATTGAAGTGGCCAGCATCGCCGCCGTGGATGGAGCCACGACATGTCGGCTCAAGTCCAAGCGCCGGCAGCACCGTGAGATCGAATCGAAAATGCAGCGATTAGTGTAGAACCTCTTTGGTGGCTCCGATTAGGCCTCAGCTTCATCTGAGGAATCGATGATGATGCTACTCTTCAGGTGGTGCAGGTGAAGACGGCAGTGTGGGAATGGAGGTGGCGCGAAACATGAGGAGAACGTCGGGGCAGCTCCTTGGAGGTGGAGGATGGAGTGGCTGAACCGGCGGGACGACGAGATCGACGATCGATCCTCATCCAGTGTGGTGGATTAGGGACGTCGAGGCGTTGCTTGTCCTTGAAGAGGCTCTGGCTGGGTGGCAGACGGAGAAGGGTGTGGGGCTTTGCGGGTTTTCACGGCCTCAGTGTACGAATGGGTGGGCGGATGGGATGGGAGGTAGGACCATGGCAAAGGACATGCTTGTTCGAAATGTGGGGTAAGTTACTAAAGTACCCCCACCGATTTGAGCTAGGTGGTCCTTTTGATTCAGGGGTATCACAGGCATTTCCCGTGTCAGGATTTCACTGGAGGTGGGAGTTTTCGCGCGTTTTGTAATTTTTGGATAGCAAGGCGCGTGTTGAGATGGAGGGAGTTTTCAGAGCACAACGAGACAAGTGTACGAATGGGTGGGCGGATAGGATGGGAGGGGGGACCATGGCAAAGTACATGCTTGTCCGAAATGTGGGGTAAGTTGCTAAAGTACCCCCACCGATTTGAGCTAGGTGGTCCTTTTGATTCAGTGGTATGACGGGCATTTCCCGTGTTAGGATTTTGCTGGAGATGGGAGTTTTCGCGTGTTTTGTAATTTTTGGATAGCAAGGCGCGTGTTGAGATGGAGGGATTTTTCAGAGCACAACAAGACAAAGATATATCTTAATGAAGGAAATTTGCCCTATAGGGAATACTAAAGTTGTTATTTTATACTTCCTTATATCATGATAAATGTTTATTATTCATGCTAGAATTGTATTAACCGTGTCGGGGAAACTGATCCACCAACACCTATGGGGACCGGGCCCCTTTCGGTTCGGAGGGGGGCGGAGGCCGCACAAAGAGCGGATCGAGGCGGTACACGCGAGCAGTTTTACCCAGCTTCGGGCCGCACGGATGCGTAATACCCTACTGCTGCTTGCTTGTGTGTATTGAATTCTTGCTCAGGAGCGATGGACGCTGCCAGACCGAGCGTGAGAGTGTTCCTGATGTTTCGAATGAGCCGAACCTCCTCTACGTTGCGCTTGGGCCTCCTTTTATACTTTCAAGGGGTCACCGACAGGTGGCAACGTAGACTAGAAGGTTAAAAATGGAAAAGGATGCGGTAGGTGCAGCTACCGCTACTGTGGACACAGTGCACCCTACCTAACTCTGATGGCAGGGGACAAGGTCATTGAATGCCCGTCTGAGTTGCCTAAACAGTGCAAAAAGTGACCGTTAGGAGCGCCACCGTTTGCCACGATGGCCTTCTCTTCATCTCCGCTTGCCACCGCGTACCCCTGGCTGCACAGGCTCCCGCCACACGCCACTGAGGAAGCCTCATGGCGACACGCAGGCGGGTGTGCTGGAGCGTGGGTACAGAGTGGTAGCGGGCCCCCGGCAAGTACCTTGTCGGGGTCGTCGTCTTGTCGAGTCCAGAAGCTTATCGCTCACCGGACCTTGCCGGGACGTGCGGTGCATCGCGGCAAGTTTCTTGAAGTGTCGTGGTTGGCCTTCCCGGCAAGCTCCTCTTGCCGGGGCCTTGTCTCTTCCCGGCAAGATCCTCTTGCCGGGGCCTTGTCTCTTCATCTTGAATGCTTTGTTCTTGAATGGCTCCAAAGGAACCCACGGAGGACTCTGGCAGTCGTCCGGCAAGCCTTGCCGCGCGGCGCTGCAACTGCCCGTGCACAAGTTCAGGATACTAGGGTACCCCTACTCTAGTACACCGACAGGAGCCCCCGGGCCTGGGCCACACACGGTGCTGAGCGCTGTTGGGCCAGGCCCAAAACAGGGCACGGGCACGCGCGGAGCCTGGGTTATGCCGAATCTAACTCAGTATCCACCGCGCCTCCCGTAACGGCACGCGTCAATCGCGGAGTCGTGGGAGAGATCGCGGGTGGTTGTTTATTTGGAAGGCCGGAATGTCTGCCCCGTCCCTCTTTATAAGCAGGGGAAACAGGGGCATTTCCCCCACCTTCGCCCTTCGCTGCTGCAATCTCAGAAATCTCCGCCGCCCTCCTCCGCTTGCAGAGTTGAAAGAGGGCAGCGCTCCGCCCCCGTCGCTGCCGCCACCACCAGCGCCGTCGATCTCCCCCACCGCCTCCGCCATGCCTCCGAAGCCCGGGAAGGGGAAGGCCACGAAGGCCGCGGCCACGAAAGCTGTGAAGTCGACCGAAGCGCAGCAGCTTGAGGCGCTGCGGAAGGAGCGGGCCACTTTCCCCCCCGAGCTCTCCGCGAAGGAGCTGAGGGAGTGGTACTATCTCTTTTGGTCGACGGAGACGCAGGCGCATCCGCGCACGAAGGTACTCTCCACCGTCGCCTCGCAAGCAGCTCCAGTTGGCAGATATCCTTTCTTCGCCGTGTTCTTCTACTGCGGGCTTTGCCCGCCATTCTCTGATTTCTTTTGCGATGTCATGAACACCTATGGACTCCACCTCCTTGACTTCACCCCCAACGCTGTTCTGACCATGGCAGTTTTCGCCCATCTATGCGAGAACTTTGTCGGAGTCCACCCCAACGTAGCTCTCTTCCGCCATTTCTTTATGCCTCGTGTCGAGAGAGGGGAACCTCTTGCCGGCGGGATCGCCTGGATCTCGCGGGCCGGCAAGAAGGAGACCTATCTGGAGGGGGAGCTCCGCAGCAAGTGGGACGAGTGGAGAGCAGATTGGTGCTGGGTTGTAGAAGAGAGCCCACAGCCGTTCACCGCCCTACGCCAAGCCCCAGCAGTGCGTGGCAATGACTGGAGCGCTCTGTCCGTGGACGACGACAAGCTGAAGATCGCCACCACTCGGATCTTGCGTCTTAGGCTTGCCGGGCTGACTGTAGGAGCTGTCGGCGCAGATTTCCTTCGCCGGCGCATCGCCCCTCTGCAGGCGAGGGGGAGACCCGCCTGGGAATTTGGAGGCCCGGCAGATATTATGAGGTTGCGCCCAGGCCTCAACTTCAATTTCACCGTCATAGAGTTGGACGGGATACTCAAGGAGATATTCAAGCACGACCCACAGCATCCCGAGTGGTTCAGGTTGCCGGCAGGCGTCGTTCCTCTGTGCAACAACTCCTCGCGCGACCGCATCTGCGCCATGATGCCGTTGTGTGATTCGCACAGGATCGCTCCAACTTGGCAAGAGCCTGCCGGAGACATTGTGCAGCAGTTCTTCGACAGCCTAGTGGAAGTAGCGGTCAATGCTAACGACAAGAAGCTCCTCACCCGCGACACCACCGATCAAGAGATGGAACGCATCGCCACCAGGGCGGAAGAGGCGGTGGCAGCCGCAGCCGCGGGTGAATTTGGGTTCATGGTAGAGGAAGTGGACGCGGCATCGGCGATGAGTCTTGCTGAGCGGGAGTGGCCCGAAGACGAAGAAGAGCTTGCCGCGCACCGACGCCGAGTTGAGTGAGTCCGCTGAAGGTGCGAGCGGCCCGCCATCTCTGGGGAGCTTGCCGGGAACAGGGCCCGGAACGCAGCCCCCAATGCAGCCAAGAAGGCGCCTCCGCAGGATCGGGGACGCAGCAGGGAGGCAAGCTGGTCAACAGCCGCAGCGCCGCGCGACGCGCTCCGCCACGGCAAGTACGGTTGCCGCGGGTGCGCCTCCCGCCGCAGTGGCAACTGGGGCGGGGTCATCTCGGGCTGGCGCCGCAGTCCCCGCCAAGCGGCCAAGGGATCCCACCCCTCCACCTCGTCGCGCCGGAGGTGGGCCGAACTTCGACCTCTCCGCGCTCAGCTCCGACGAGGAAGAGGAAGAAGAGTAAGATTCCCTTGTTGTTCTTGTAGTTCTTCAACTTGCCATTCCTGTCTTGCATCTGATCTGACCCACCCTGGACTCTCCCTTTCCAGGACTCTGGTCCAGAGGGCGGCGAAGAGGGCCAAGGCTCAGGTGGTGGTCATCCAGGACGAGCCCACTGCGACGACAGGAGGCGTGCCCGAGACCACCTTGCCGGATCCGACCATCACTTCGCAGAGCAGCCCCCAGCGCAGCCCCCAGCATAAGCATATGGTTTACTTTCTGCTTCTGGGTGCGCGTGGTTGCTCTTTTCCTTTGTTGACATCTGATTACTGGTTTGTTTGTGCAGGAGCAGAACAACTTCATCAGGAGGGCGTGGTGATCTCCTCCGACTCGTCGTCTGCTTCGACTACGCCGCCTAGGGCGGACTCCCCGGCAAGGGAGCGTTCTCCGGTAAGGGAGGAGCCTCCGGCAAGGGAGGAGTCTCTGGCAAGAGACAGCGCTGACGATCCGCCGGTGGTGGAGTTTATGACAGCGGATCCCAGCACAGGTAATCCTTCCTGCCCGAAACTTTCTTTGTATTCTTCTGCTGATTTTTCTTCTTGAGTGCTTGTTTGACTTCTCATTCTTCTCCGGTCGTCAGGTCCACCCTCCACGGATCTGATGGAGATCGAGGCGGGCGGTAGAGTGGACGCGCGCGGCAACACTGATGATGCCGCGGCCGCCGAAGACGGAGCTGGTGCCGATGTGCCTGCCGGTGAAGAGGCCGCCAAGGCTGCCGCCGAGGAAGCTGGCTGGGGATCTGGCGATCGCACTGACGGCCCTGAGGCCGCAGGAGCGTCAGGCGCTGCACTGACCGCCGATCCCTCTGCCGCTGCCGCTGCGTTAGGCTCCGAGGAGCCCCAGCCCGACGCCTATCTGAAGGCTGGCGAGGGCATCTTCATCAAGCTCCCTTGGGCGTCAAGCTCCAAGGCGCCGGTGGAAGGAGAAGTTTTGGATGGGGAGGTGCTCGCCTCCGCCGGGTTGTCGATCGTTGACACGCCGGGAAGCAGCAGTGACGAGCCCGAGGAAGAGCGGCTGCTGCGGAGGCTGCTGGCGCTCTATCGCGCCCGTCAAGTCAAGTTGGAGTCCCGGGAAGCGCTCGTCACGAAAGCGAGCGTGGATATAGAGAAGCGCGCGGAGGAGCTCCGGGGTTTTCGTCAGGAAGCTCTCCGGGCCTTGGCGGAGGAGCGGGAGCAGCTTGCTGAAGAGCGGAAGGCCTTCCTCCTCGAGAAGGCCGAAGCTGAAGAGCAGCAGCGGCTCACCAGCGAGAAGATGTACGCGCGAGAAGGCGAGCTGACTCAGCGGAAAGTGAACCTCGACAGCCACGAGGAGGAGCTTGCCGCGCGCGAACGGGCACTTGGCGGGTTGCTCCAAGAGGCAAAGGATGCAGCTGCGGCTGCCGAGACCGCCAAGAAGGAATTGGAAGTAAAGGTGGCGCAGCTGGAGGCTGATCTGAAGGTGAGTGGCAAAGAGCTTGCCGCGCTCAAGCGGGAGCGCGAGAAGGACGCCCTTGCCCACGGTCAGCTGCAGGGCCAACTCTCCGAGAAGGGCAAAGAGCTGCGCGCCGCCAAGAATTCCAATGCTGATCTGGAGCTGAAGCTGGCCACCCTGACGGAGACATTGGACGGCGCCAAGAAACGGGAGGTGGACTTGAAGAAGGACATCAAGGCCAACGAGGCGCTGCTAGCGAGGGCCGCCGAAACCCAGAATCTTCTCAGAGATACTGAGGCGCTCTGGACGGAAGGCCTCGTGAACATTGCTGCTGTCATCGAAGAGGAGCTAGTGCAATTGGGGGTGGAAGGCTTCGGGTACTCCTCCGACGAGAACCTCCAACCCAGCGCCAAGCTCACTCTGTTCTTCAAAGGCGTGGCGGCGGCGCTCCAGCAACTCCGGGAACGGATCCCAAAGCAGTTGGCCGACAAGTCACGCTCGATTTGTGCCGGAGTTCTGGAGAAGGTGCTGGTGAAGGTGGCCTTCCGCAATCCGGGCCTCAACCTCACCAACGTCCTCAAGAGGCTGCCGGCGGACGCTGATCTTGACGCACTTAAGGCCCTCGTCGCACCCATTGTGGACAGGGTGAACGAGGTCAAAAGGGTTGACGGCGATCGCGTAGATTTGGCCATCCGTTTTCTTCTTTTCTTGTCACTGCCAGTCATGTCATGGGAACACTTTATTAGAGGCGTGACAAGTTATTTTTGTAATATACCTCTATCTTAGGCAAAAAAATGTTGTGTTACTTCCTTTACTCGACTCTTGGCTTTGTATGGTTCTGCCCTACGCTTTCTAGGGAAACTTGCCGGTGCAGGCACCCTTGCCGTGAGCGCCGAGTGCGGAACTTCAGCAGCCTGCTGGCGGGGTCGCTACCGACAAGCAACCTTGTCGCAACTAGTTGCAACTCACTTAAGTTGTTGAGTGGACTCGAAACAAAGTAAGGGCGCAGCTAACTACGAGTTGGTTCCTCTGCGCACAGGTTTTCCATACAAAGCACGGTCGTTCAAGGAAAATAACTCAAAAACTTAAAAAACTGATTGCTCAAACTTTAGCAACTTAGCTTTTCTGTCGTCTGCTTCCCGGCAAGGAGAAACTTTCTTGAACGGCCTGGTCCACACCATTATCTTCTCCTCCCCCCCCCCCCGGTAAACCTTGTGGGCGAGGGAACCTTCCTTCTTTTGAGAAAGAAAACAGAGAAATAAAGTAATGATATGGAGCCTTGGGCTCGTTATCGCTTACCGGGGTCTGGTGCTGCACAAAGTGTCAGATAACATATGCGAAAAAGGATTATAGCATAAAAAACTGACAAGATGTGCGGGGCACATGAACTTTACTGGTGCACGGGGTCTGTGCCCGGCTTTGTACAAAGGATTACATGCAACAACGGCAAGACTTGTACAAAAGGTGGTTGCCGGAAAAGCTTCCGGCAACCGCGCCCTACGGGTAAAACTTACGAAGATGTTCTATGTTCCAGGAGTTGCTCACCGGAATGCCATCTTCGGTCTCAAGGCGGACAGCGCCGGGCCTAGTGACTCGTTTCACCCAATAAGGGCCTTCCCACTTCGGCGTCAACTTGTTGGAATTCTTGGCGGACTGAACACGCCGAAGAACAAGGTCGCCTTCCTCGAAGCTTCTGGCTTTAACTTTGCGGCTATGGTAGCGACGCAAAGCTTGCTGGTAGCGAGCGGCTCGCACAGCAGCCTGAAGACGGTCTTCCTCAAGGAGCAGCGCGTCATCTTGGCGCAACTGCTCTTGCTCGAGCTCATCATAAGCGAGCACTCAAGGTGACCCGTAAACGAGTTCCGTGGGGAGAACTGCCTCTGCTCCGTAGACTAGAGCGAAGGGTGTCTGGCCAGTGGCTCGATTTGGCGTCGTCCTGATCGACCAAAGAACCACCGGCAGCTCCTCGATCCAGTTTCTTCCGCACTTGTGCAGCCTGTCGAAAGTTCTGGTCTTGAGGCCTCGCAGCACTTCAGCATTTGCCCTCTCCGCTTGACCGTTGCTTCTCGGATGAGCAACAGAAGCGAAGCAGACCTTGGCGCCAAGATCTTGGACGTACTGCATGAAGGTGCGGCTCGTAAATTGCGTGTCGTTGTCGGTGATGATCCTGTTAGGGATCCCGAAACGGCAAACAATCGACCTGAAGAACTTGACTGCTGACTGTGCTGTCACCTTCCTCACTGGTTCCACTTCCGGCCACTTTGTGAACTTGTCGATGGCGACGTACAAGAACTCAAAGCCCCCGATAGCTCGGGGAAAGGGGCCGAGGATGTCGAGCCCCCAGACCGAAAATGGCCAGGATAAAGGGATCGTTTGGAGAGCTTGAGCTGGCTGGTGTATCTGTTTGGAATGGAACTGGCACGCTTCACACTTGGTTACTTGTGCAGTTGCATTCTGGAGGGCTGTCGGCCAGAAGAAACCTTGTCGGAATGCTTTGCCGGCAAGTGCTCTTGCGCCAATGTGGTGACCACATATGCCTCCATGTATCTCTGCCAACAGCTGTTGTCCATCTTCCCGGCGAATGCACTTCAATTTCACACTGTTGAGTCTTATTCTGTACAGTGTGTTGTCGACAAACTTGTACATACTTGACTGCCGGGCTACTCTTTCCGCTTCTTCTTGCTCTTCGGGAAGCTCTCCTGTCTGAAGGAAACGGACAATCTGCTGCACCCATGCTGGAGCTTGTGCCTCGACAACAAGGACTAAAGGCGTATCTGTTGCTGCGGGAACATCCACTTCCACGGCAAGAACCTGCGGCTCTGCCGGAGCGTGATGCTCCCCGACAAGCTTGCCGTAGCAAGACTTGTCGGGAGCGTCTGCTTCAACGAAACAAGCCATAAGGCTTGCCGGAGCAAACTGCTCCTCAGCACTCTTGGCGTCTATCTTGGGGACCTTCTTGGCGGCGGCTTCGGGAAGCTCTGCCGGAAAGTAGTCACCAGAAACCAACTTCCTCTTCTTATTCTGTCCAATTGATGGTGTCACGGATGGTTGAGTCAGCTTGAGCACAAAGATCCCTGGTTGCACAGGCAACTTTAGTGCAGCGCACTTTGACAGGCCATCAGCAATGTCATTCTGAGCTCGTGGAACGTGTTCCATTTGCAGGCCGTCAAAGTGTGCTTCTAGCTTCCTTACTTCATCAACATATGCTTCCATCAACGGACTCTGATAGCTTTTGTTTACTTGGCGGAATACCAACTGCGAGTCACCCCTGACAATGAGCTTGTTGATCCCAAGGTCTGCCGCGATTCTGAGTCCGGCAAGCAAACCTTCATACTCTGCGGTATTGTTCGTTGCTTGCTCCTTGGGAAAATGCATCTGAACTACGTACTTGAGGTGCTCTCCGGTGGGTGCGATAAGCAGCATGCCTGCGCCGGCGCCTTGCAGCGAGAAGGCACCATCAAAGTACATCAGCCACTCTTTGCTTGTCTCCTTGACGGGGATGCTCGTCTCTGGAATTTCTTCGTCTGGGGTTGGCGTCCACTCTGCTATGAACTCTGCCAATGCCCTGCTTTGGATCGTTGCAGTGCTCTCAAACTTGAGGCCAAAGCTTGACGGTTCCAATGCCCACTCGACAATCCTGCCTGTTGCTTCTAGATTCTGCAGTATCCTCTTCAGCAGAAAGCGAGTGACAACTGTTATCTCATGTGCCTGGAAGTAATGGTGCAGCTTTCTCGAGGCCATGAGAAGGCCGAAAAGCAATTTCTGTACACCAGAATACCTTGATCTAGCCCCCTGTAGAAGGGAACTGACAAAGTAAACTGGGCGCTGCACCATTTTCCTGTGCACCTCCTTGCATGCCTGCGCAGACTCAACTTTGTCGGGACCAGAGCTTGTCGGAGAAGCCCCCTGCTTGTCGCTGGATTCACTTGTCGCGGTCGCTGGCTCATCATCCGCCTCCCTCTCCGCTACTAACGCAGCATTAACCACTTGATTGGTTGCTGCTAGGTACAGCAGCAACTTCTCTTGTGGCTTAGGTGCGACAAGTATTGGAGTGGAGGATAGGTACCTCTTCAAGTCCTGCAGCGCATCCTCCGCTTCCAGAGTCCATTTCATTGGACCTGCCTTTTTCAATATTTTGAAAAACGGCAGGGCGCGCTCAGCAGACTTAGAGATAAACCTGCTGAGAGCAGCCACGCAACCGGCAAGCCTTCGCACATCCTTGGCGCGCTTCGGTGCTTCAATCTGCTCGATGGCCTTGATCTTGTCGGGGTTGGCTTCAATTCCCCGCTGAGACACAAAGAACCCGAGAAGCTTGCCGGAAGGGACTCCAAACACGCACTTCTCGGGGTTGAGCTTGAGGTTGATCTTGCGCAGATTTGCAAAAGTTTCTTCTAAATCTTGGATCAGGGTAGCCTTGTCCTTGCTCTTGACCACTATATCATCCATGTAGGCTTCCACATTTCTGTGTATCTGTGGCTCAAAAGCGACATGGACTACCCTTGCAAATGTTGAACCAGCATTCTTCAACCCAAAGGGCATCCGTACAAAACAGTATGTGCAGCAAGGGGTGATAAATGCGTTTTTTCCTCATCCTCTTCTGCCATGAAAATTTGATGGTATCCTGAATATGCATCAAGAAATGAAAGCAAATCACATCCAGCTGTGGAGTCAACAATCTGGTCAATGCGCGGCAAGGGAAATGGATCTTTGGGACAAGCTTTATTGACATCAGTGAAGTCTATACAAAGCCTCCATTTCCCATTCTCCTTGCGCACGACTATAGGATTGGCCAACCACGTGGGATGGAGCACTCCTCTGACAAGGCCTGCTGCTTCCAATTTCTTGATCTCTTCTGCAATGAACTCTTGGCGCTCCACTGCTTGCTTCCTGATTTTCTGCTTGACGGGCTGAGCATGAGGACAAACGGCTAGGTGGTGCTCAATTACTTTCCTGGGAACACCGGGGATATCAGACGGTTGCCATGCAAACACGTCGACATTCGCCCGCAGGAAAGCAATGAGCGCGCTTTCCTATTTGGGGTCAAGCGTGGCACTGATGGTGAAGGTACCACCGGCGCCGTCCTCCTTGGCGGACACCTTCTTAGTCTCAGGTGGAGCTGCCATCGTCTTCTTGCACTTGCCGGTGGAGCTCGATGGTGCGTCCTCGACGGTAGCGCAGCACTCCGAAGAGGTGCGCTTGCCGGAGTGGGCATCAGAGCTCTTGCCGGACTTTGTCTTCTTCTTCCCCCCGGGAGCTTCAGCGGCAAGTGTGTTGCGATCAGCTGCGGCTGCTGCTTCCCGGTAGATCTTGTCGGCGCAGATAAGGGCATCCTTCTTGTCGCCAGGGACAGAGATGACACTTATTGGGCCTGGCATCTTGAGCATGTTGTATGCATAGTGAGAAGCTGTCATAAACTTGGCGAGCGCTGGACGGCCAAGGATTCCATTGTAGGCCAATGGAAAATCGGCAACGTCAAATGTGACCCTCTCAGTTCTGAAATTCAGCTCGCTGCCAAATGTGACCGGCAGCGTGATCTTCCCCTTCGGCTTGCTCCTTCTCGGGTTGATTCCTTGGAATGTGCCGGTCTCTTCGAGCTCGCTGTCAGGGATCTGGAGTTTCTGAAGGACCGCGGAGGAGATCAGATTCAAGCCGGCCCCGCCGTCAACTAGCATCTTCGTGACCTTGGGGTTGCGGATAGTTGGTGAAACCAACATCGGCAAGCACCCGACCGCAGTTACGCGATCAGGGTGATCCTCAATGTCGAAGATGATAGGCGTGTTGGACCATTTCAGAGGCTTGCGTGACTCTACGGATGGTTCCGCTGCATTAACCTCCCGCATCCACTGCTTGAGTTGGCGGTGCGAAGTATGCAGAGAAGCACCACCGTCAACGCACAGGACCTCTGTAGCTTTCTGAAATTCCTGCTCATCGGCCTCATCATCATCCACGTCTTCGTCATCGTCGTCGTCTTCATCCTTGTCGCGGCCGCGGGGAGGTCTGTCTCCTTGCCGCTGCTTGGCCTTGCCGCGGCGTCCTCCTCGGCCGGGATGTTTCTTGCCGGATCCACCAGTTCCTTCCTGGGCCTTCTCCTTGTCGCGCTGCTCGTACTCAGCTTTCTGTTGCTCAACAAGCTGTTCGACTTTCTTGCAGTTTCGGAGATCGTGACCCTTGGCGCGGTGAATCTTACAATACTGCTTGCCGGAGCTGTCCTGCTTGTCGGCGGCCGCCACAGGCTGGGCCTCCTTGTCGGAGCCACCAGCTTTAGCTTCCTTGGCGCCACCTCCGTTGCCGGTCTGCTCGACAGCTGGCACTTCCTTGCCCTTTTTCCTTCTGTTGTTCTGCCGCCGGCCTTTCCTTGTCGGGGCGGCATCCTCACTGTCGGATCCTCCTGCTCCTGTACTCTCTCCGGGGAGCCTCCTCCCCTCTTCAGCGCATGCGCACTTGTCGGCCAGGGCGTAAAGCTCGCTGACGTCTCTGATCTTACACATCGCCATCTCCTCCCTCATCCTTCGGTTTCGCACGTTCTGATGGAACGCGCTGATGATCGCGGTGGGGTGGACGTCTGGGATGTTGTGTTGTACACGGCTCAATCTCTAAATGTACTTGCGCAGTGGCTCTCCTTCCTTCTGGGCGAGCAGATGAAGATCGCTCTCTTGGCCATGTGGCTTGTGGCCGCCTGTAAAGGCGCCGACAAACTGATGTCATAAATCTGCCCAAGAGGAGATGGAATTGTCCGGCAAGTGCATGAGCCAGGACCTGACGTTGGGCTTGAGTACCAGCGGGAAGTAGTTGGCAAGGATCTTGTCGTCCCATCCCCCGGCAGCCTGCACCGCGATGGTGTAGATGCTGAGAAACTCCGATGGATGCGTCTTGCCGTCGTACTTCTCTGGTACGTCTGGTTTGAAATTCTTTGTGCTGGGCCACTGGACTTGCCGCAGCTCACGGGTGAACGCAGGACAACCTACCGCGTACGGCAGATCGCCTGGTTCCCTTGGCGCATGCATGTCAACAGAGGGCCCAGCACGCTTGTCGGATTGACGTCGCGCTTCTCTTCGGCGCTCGATGCGGGTTCGAGCGTCTTCTTGTTGTCGTTCATGGAGAACTTGGTGCTGGTCGCGACGAGTTCGTGGGTCCAACGACGCGGTGGAGCCGCTGTCAGGGTGGACCCGGTGAGTCGGCGATTTTGGCCTTCGTAGTGGAGAGTGCATGGAAGTCGCACCTCCCCCGGTCTTGTTGCCATCGGCTCGCGTCCGGCTGTCCTGCCGCGGCAGCGAGGTGCTTGGTTGCCGCGCAGTGTCGCTGTTGGCGAAGCCGATGAGGCTTTGGATAGTGGCCCTCCATTCGTCGGTCTTGTCCGCCGTCGGAGGATAGTCTAGGAGCAGTTGAGCTCGCGCCAAGGCTTCTGCTGGAGTGGTGGGCGGCGGAGGTGAACGGTGCGAGGAGTGGGGCGTGCTCGGACTCCTAACCACGTTAGAACAAGCAGTGCCCCGTCCAGGCAACCGTACTTTGCTCGAGCCAGCATGTTGACGTGCATGTTGGTTCTGAGCGCCACGAGAACCACTAGCTTGATCTTGGCCCAGCGGACGTATGGCGCTGCGAACGCCATGACGCTGCTGGTCCCGCGCCTCCTGAGAGGGGCGCGGTGCGCGCATGGACGCCGAGGTCTGTGCCGCCTTGTCCTTGGACTTGGCCGCACTGAGGGCTCCCTCGTTGACACTCATTCTTCCGCCGGCGTCCACTCCACCACCCGTTTGCTCCGGAGGCGGTGAAAGCGACGCAGACGGAACAGCTGCCTCCGAATCCCCCTACCTGGCGCGCCAAAGATGTCGGGGAAACTGATCCACCAACACCTATGGGGACCGGGCCCCTTTCGGTTCGGAGGGGGGCGGAGGCCGCACAAAGAGCGGATCGAGGCGGTACACGCGAGCAGTTTTACCCAGCTTCGGGCCGCACGGATGCGTAAAACCCTACTGCTGCTTGTTTGTGTGTATTGAATTATTGCTCAGGAGCGATGGACGCTGCCAGACCGAGCGTGAGAGTGTTCCTGATGTTTCGAATGAGCCAAACCTCCTCTACGTTGCGCTTGGGCCTCCTTTTATACTTTCAAGGGGTCACCGACAGGTGGCAACGTAGACTAGAAGGGTAAAAATGGAAAAGGATGCGGTAGGTGCAGCTACCGCTACTGTGGACACAGTGCACCCTACGTAACTCTGACGGCAGGGGACAAGGTCATTGAATGCCCGTCTGAGTTGCCTAAACAGTGCAAAAAGTGACCGTTAGGAGCACCACCGTTTGCCACGATGGCCTTCTCTTCATCTCCGCTTGCCATCGCGTACCCCTGGCTGCACAGGCTCCCGCCACGCGCCCCTGAGGAAGCCTCATGGCGACACGCAGGCGGGTGTGCTGGAGCATGGGTACAGAGTGGCAGCGGGCCCCCGGCAAGTACCTTGTCGGGGTCGTCGTCTTGTCGAGTCCAGAAGCATGTCGCTCACCGGACCTTGCCGGGACGTGCGGTGCATCGCGGCAAGTTTCTTGAAGTGCCATGGTTGGCCTTCCCGGCAAGATCCTCTTGCCGGGGCCTTGTCTCTTCCCGGCAAGATCCTCTTGCCGGGGCCTTGTCTCTTCATCTTGAATGCTTTGTTCTTGAATGGCTCCAAAGGAACCCACGGAGGACTCTGGCGGTCGTCCGGCAAGCCTTGCCGCGCGGCGCTGCAACTGCCCGTGCACAAGTTCGGGATACTAGGGTACCCCTACTCTAGTACACCGACAAACCGGAAACTTGATACATCTATGGATACGTAGACAAAACATCGTGTCCCTAGTAAGCCTCTACTAGACTAGCTCGTTAATCAAAGATGGTTAATTTTCCTAACCATAGACATGTGTTGTCATTTGATAAACGGGATCACAACATTAGGAGAATGATGTGATGGACAAGACCCATCCGTTAGCTTAGCATGTCAATCATTCAGTTTTATTGCTATAGCTTTCTTCATGTCATATACATATTCCTTTGACTATGAGATTATGCAACTCCCGGATACCAGAGGAATACCTTGTGTGCTATCAAACGTCACAACATAACTGGGTGATTATAAAGATGATCTGCAGGTATCTCTGAAGGTGTTTGTTGGGTTGGCATAGATCGAAATTAGGATTTGTCACTCCGAGTATCAGAGATGTATCTCTGGGCCCTCTTGGTAATGCACATCATAATAATCCTTGTAAGAAATCTGACTAATGAGTTAGTTGTGGGACGATATATTACGGAACGAGTAAAGAGACTTGCTGGTAACGAGATTGAACTAGGTATGAAGATACCGATGATTGAATCTCGGGCAAGTAATATACCGATGACAAAGGGAATAACGTATGTTGTCATTAAGGTATGACTGATAAAGATCTTCGTAGAATATACGGGAACCAATATGAGCATCCAGGTTACGATCTTGGTTATTGACCGGAGAGGTGTCTCGGTCATGTGTAGATAGTTCTCGAACCTGTAGGGTCCGCACGCTTAACGTTCGATGGTGATTTTATATGAGTTATGTGATTTGGTGACCGAATGTTGTTCGGAGTCCCGGATGAGATCACAGACATGACGAGGAGTCTCGAAATGCTAAAGGGGTAAAGATTCATATATAGTACGATTATATTCGGACACCGGAAGTGTTCTGGGGGTACGGGGTACATATTGGGTCACCGAAAGGGGTTCCGGGCACCCCTCCGGCAACTATATGGGCCTAAACCGAATAGGAGGAGAAGGAAAGAGGGTGAAGAGAAAAGGAAGGGCAGGGATTCGGCCTCCCCTTCCTTCCCTCCTCCCTCCTCCTTCCTTCCCCCTCCAGTGGATATGGTAAGGGGGGAGGCCGAATTGGGAGGCGCCCAAGTAGGATTCCTCCTACTTGGGGCGCCCCCTTGGCTGCCTCTACCCCTCCAACCTATATATATATGTGGGGGGCACTGCTAGAACGCACAACAACGATTGTTAGCCATCTGCGACGCCCCCCTCCACAGTTTACACCTCCGGTCATATTGTCGTAGTGCTTAAGCGAAGCCCTGCGCGGATCACTTCACCATCACCATCACCATGTTGTCATGCTGATGAAACTCTCCCTCGAAACTTTGCTAGATCAAGAGTTCGAGGGACGTCATCGAGCTGAACATGCGCAGAACTCGGAGGTGTCGTACGTTCGGTGCTTGATCGGTAGGAACAACAAGAAGTTTGAATACATCAACCACGTTGTCAAACGCTTCCTCTTTCGGTCTAAGAGGGTATGTAGACACACTCTGCCCCTCACCTTGGTATGCATCTCCTAGATACATCTTGCCCGAGCGTAGGATTTTTTTTTAAATTGCATGCTACATTTCCCAACAGTGGCATCCGAGCTAGGTCTATGCGTAGATCATTTGCACAAGTAGAACACAAAGAGTTGTGGGAGTTGAACATGATACTTCTTACCACCAACGTCTTATTTTGATTCGGAGGTATTGTTGGATGAAGCATCCCGGACCATCCTTACATGACCACGTTCATGAGACCGGTTCCACCGACAAACATGTAACTAGTTTTGCTTAAAGGTGGCTGGCGGGTGTTTGTTTCTCCAACTTTAATTGAATCGATTTTGACTGCGGCCGGTCCTTGTTGAATGTTAAAACAACAAACTTGATAAATCACCATTCTGGTTTTGATGCGTAGGTAAGAACGATTCTTGCTAGAAGCCCATAGCAGCCACGTAAAACTTGCAACAACAAAGTAGAGGACGTCTAACTTGTTTTTGCAGGGCATGTTATGATGTGATATGGTCAAGACATGATGTGATATACGTTATTGTATGAGATGATCATGTTTTGTAAAAGTTACCGGCAACTAGGAGGAGCCTTATGGTTGTCGCTTTATTGTATGAAATGCAAATGCCATGTAATTGCTTTACTTTATCACTATGCGTTAGCAATAGTTTTAGAAGCAATAGTTGGCGAGACGACCACGACGCTACGCAGGAGATCAAGGTGTCAAGCCGGTGACGATGGAGATCTTGATTGTGCTTTGGAGATGGAGACCAAAGGCATGAGATGATGATGGCCATATCTTGTCACATATTTGGATTGCATGTGATGTTTATCTTTTATGCATCTTATTTTTCTTAGTACGGCGGTAGCATTATAAGATGATCCCTCACTAAAATTTCAAGGTATAAGTGTTCTCCCTGAGTATGCACCGTTGCGACAGTTTGTCGTGCTGATACACCTCTTAATGATCGGGTGTGATAGGCTCTACGTTCACATACAATGGGTGCAAGATAGTTTTGCACATGCGGAATACTCGGATTACACTTGATGAGCCTAGCATGTACAGACATAGCCTCGAAACACTGGAGACGGAAATGTCGAATGTGAATCATATAGTAGATATGATCAACATAGAGATCTTCACCATTGATGACTACTCCATCCCACGTGATGGTTGGACATGGTTTAGTTGATTTGGATCACATGAACATTTAGTTGAACCGAGGGATGTCTATCTATGTGGGAGTTCTTAAGGAATATGGTTTATTGAACTTAATTTATCATGAACTTAGTCCGATAGTATTTGCATATCTATGTGTTAGATCAATAGCTCACGATATAGCTCCGATATATTTTTGATATGTTCCTAGAGAAAAGTTGAAATATGATAGTAGCAATGATGTGGACTGGGTCCATGATCTGAGGATTATCATCATTGTTGCATAGAAGAATTATGTCCTTGATGCACCGCTAGATGATAGACCAATTGCAGGAACAGATGCAGACATTATGAACGTTTGACAAGCTTGGTATGGTGACTACTTGACAGTTTAGTATGCCATGTTTTACGGCTTAGAGTCGGGACTTAAAAATGTTTTGAACATCACAGAGCATATAAGATGCTCCATGAGTTGAAATTGGTATTTCATACTCAGGCCCATGTCGAGAGGTATGAGACCTCTGACAAGTACTTTCCTACAAGATGCAGAAGAATCCCTCAGCCAGTGAGCATGTACTCAGAATGTCTGGGTACTACGATCGCTTGAATCAAGTGGGAGTTAATCTTCAAGATAAGATAGTGATTGAGAGAGTTCTCTAGTTACTATCACCAAGCTACTAGAAATTCGTGAGGATGATAATATGCAAGGGATGACGAAAACAATTCCCAAGCTCTTCACGATGCTAAAATCGGCAAAAGAATAAATCAAGAAATAGCATCAAGTGTTGATGGTTGACAAGACCACTAGTTTCAAGTAAAAGGGAAAGCTAAATAAAGGGAACTTCAAGAAGAATGGCAAGCAAGTTGCCACTCCCATGATAAGCCCAAGGCTAGACCCAAGACTATAACTGAGCGCTTCTACTGCAAAGGGACTTGTCACTGGAAGTGGAACTGCCCCAAACATTTGGCGGATAAGAAGGATGGCAAAGTGAACAAAGGCATATTTGATATACAGATTATAGATGTCTACCTTACTAGTGTTCATAGTAGCCCCTGGGGATTTGATACTAGTTCAGTTGCTAAGATTAGTAACTCGAAACAGGAGTTGTAGAATGAACAAAGACTAGTTAAGGGAGAGGTGACGATGTGTGTTGGAAGTGATTCCAAGGTTGATAGAATCACCATCACACACTCCCTCTACCTTCAGGATTAGTGTTGAACCTAAATAAATGTTATTTGGTGTTTGCATTGAGCAAGAACATGATTGGATCATGTTTATTGCGATACGGTTATTCATTTAAGTCAGAGAATAATTGTTGTTCTGTTTACATGAATAAAACCTTCGATGGTCATACACCCAATGTAAATGGTTTATTGAATCTTGATCGTAGTGATACACATATTCATAATATTGATGCCAAAAGATGCACAGTTGATAATGATAGTGCAACATATTTGTGGCACTGCCGTTCAGGTCATATTGGTGTAAAGCGCATGAATAAACTCCATGCAGATGGGCTTTTGGAATGACTTGATTATGAATCATTTGATACTTGCAAACCATGTCTCGTGGGAAAGATGACTAAAACTCCGTTCTCCGAAACAATACAGCAAGCTAATGACATATTGGAAGTAATACATATCAATTTATGTCGTCCGATCAGTGTTGAGGCTCGTGACGGGTATCGTTATTTTCTAACCTTCACAGATGATTTGAGCAGATATGGGTATATCTGCTTAATCAAACATAAGTCCGAAATGTTTCAAAAGTTCAAAGAATTTCAGAGTGAAGTGGAGAATCATCGTAACAAGAAAATAAAGTTTCTACGATCTGATCGCGGAGGCGAATATTTGAGTTACGAGTTTGGCCTTCATTGAAAACAACGTGGAATAGTTTCGCAACACAAGCCACCTGGAACACCATAGCGCAATGGTGTGTCTGAATGTCGTAACCGTACTTTATTAGATATGGTGCGATCTATGTTGTCTCTTACTAATTTTCCACTATCATATTGGGGTTATGCATTAGAGACATCTGCATTCACTTTAAATAGGGCACCGTCTAAATCTGTTGAGACGACACCATATGAAATGTGGTTTGGCAAGAAACCTAAGTTGTCGTTTCTTAAAGTTTGGGGTTACGATGCTTATGTGAAAAAAGCTTCAGCCTGACAAGCTCGAACCCAAATTGGAGAAGTGCGTCTTCATAGGATACCCAAAAGAAACTATTGGGTACACTTCCTACCACAAATCCGAAGGCAAGATCTTTGTTGCTAAGAATGGATCCTTTCTAGAGAAGAAGTTTCTCTCAAAAGAAGTGAGTCGGAGGAAAGCAGAACTTGATGAGGTAACTATACCTTCTCTCGAAATGGAAAGTAGCTCATCACAGGAAACCGTTCCCGTTATGCCTACACCAACTAGAGAGGAAGCTAATGATAATGATCGTGATACTTCAGATCAAGTTACTACCGAACCTCGTAGGTGAAACAAAGCACGGTATGCACCAGAGTGGTACGGTAATCTTGTGCTGTAAGTCATGTTACTAGGCCATGACAAACCTACAAACTGTGAGGAAGTGATGATGAGCCTAGATTCCGATAAATGGCTTGAGGCCATGAAATCTGAGATAGGATCCATGTATGAGAACAAAATGTGGACTTTGGTTGACTTTCCTGATGATCTGCGAGCCATAGAGAATAAATGGATGTTCAAGAAGAAGACTGTCGTTGATGGTAATGTTACTGTCTACAAAGCTCGACTTGTCGCGAAAGGTTTTCGACAAGTTCAAGGAGTTGACTATGATGAGACTTTCTCACCCGTAGCGATGCTTAAGTCCGTCTGAATCATGTTAGCAATTGCCGCATTTTATGATTATGAAATCTGGCAAATGGATGTCAAAACTGCATTCCTTAATGGATTTCTAAAAGAATAGTTGTATATGATGCAACCAGAAGGTTTTGTCGATTCCAAAGGTGCTAACAAAGTGTGCAAGCTCCATCAATCCATCTATGGACTGGTGCAAGCATCTTGGAGTTGGAATATACACTTTGATGAGGTGATCAAAGCATATGATTTTATACAGACTTTCAAAGAAGCCTATATTTACAAGAAAGTGAGTGGGAGCTCTGTAGCATTTCTAATATTATATGTGCATGACATATTGTTGATTTCAAATGATATAAAATTTCTGGATAGCATGAAAGGATACTTGAATAAGATTTTTTCAATGAAATACCTCGGTGAAGCTACTTATATATTGGGCATCAAGATCTACAGGATAGATCGAGACGTTTAATACGACTTCCACAAAGCACATACCTTGACAAGATTTTGTAAAAGTTCAAAATGGATCAGTCAAAGAAAGTGTTCTTGCCTGTGTTCCAAGGTGTGAAGTTGAGTAAGTCTCAAAGCCCGACCACGGTAGAAGATAGAGAGTGAATGAAAGTCATTCCCTATGCCTCAGCCATAGGTTCTATAAAGTATGTCATGTTGTATACCAGACCTATTATGTACCTTACCATGTGTTTGACAAGGGGGTACAATAGTGATGCAGGAGTAGATCACTGGACAACGATCAAAATTATCCTTAGTTACCTAAGAGGACTAAGGAAATGTTTCTTGATTATGGAGGTGATAAAGAGTTCGTCGTAAAGAGTTACATCGATGCAAGCTTTGACACTAATCTAGAATGACTCTCAGTATGAATCTAGATACATATTGAACGTGGGAGAAATTAGCTAGAGTAGCTCCATGCAGAGCATTGTAGACATAGAAATTTTCAAAATACATATAGATCTGAATGAGGCAAACCCGTTGACTAAACTTCTCTCACAAGCAAAACATGATCACACTTTAGTACTCTTTGGGTATTAATCACATAGAGATGTGAACTAGATTATTGACTCTAGTAAACCCTTTGGGTGTTGGTCACATGGCGATGTGAACTATGAGTGTTAATCACATAAAGATGTGAACTATTGGTGTTAAATCACATGGCGATGTGAACTAGAGGCAATAATAAAGTTGTTATTTCATATTTCCTTATATCATGGTAAATGTTTATTATTAATGCTAGAATTGTATTAACCGGAAACTTGATGCATGTGTGGATGCATAGACAAAACACCATGTCCCTAGTAAGCCTCTACTAGACTAGCTCGTTAATCAAAGATGGTTAAGTCTCCTAACCATCGACATGTGTTGTCATTTGATGAACGGGATCACATCATTAGTAGAATGATGTGATGGACAAGACCTATTCATTAGCTTAGCATGTTGATCGTTCAGTTTTATTGCTATAGCCTTTTCATGTCATATACATATTCCTTTCACTATGAGATTATGCAACTCCCAGATACTGGAGGAATACCTTGTGTGCTATCAAACATCACAATGTAACTGGGTGATTATAAAGATGCTCTACAGGTATCTCGGAAGGTGTTTGTTGTTTGGCATATATCGAGATTAGGATTTGTAACTCCGAGTATTCGAGAGGTATCTCTGGGCTCTCTCGGTAATGCACATCATAATAAGTCTTGCAAGCAATGTGACTAATGAGTTAGTTGCGGGATGATGTATTACGGAATGAGTAAAGAGACTTGCCAGTAACGAGATTGAACTAGGTATGAAGATACCCACGATCAAATCTCGGGCAAGTAACATACAGATAACAAAGGGAATAATGTATGTAGTCACTACGGTACGACCGATAAAGATCCTCATTGAATATGTGCGAACCAGTATGAGTAGCCAGGTTTTGCTATTGGTTTTGGACCAGAGAGCTGTCTCGGTCATGCCTACATCGTTCTCGAACCTACAGGGTCCGCAGGCTTAACGTTCGATGATGATTTTGTATTATATGAGTTATGTCATTTGGTGACCAAATTTTGTTCGGTGTCCCAGATCAGATCACGGACATGACGAGGAGTCTAGAAATGGTCGAGAGGTAAAGATTCATATATAGGACGATGATATTTGAACACCGAAAGTATTCTGGGGGTACCGGGTACATATCGGGTCAATGGAAGGGGCTCTGGGCACCCCGCCAGCAACTATATGGGCCTAATGGGCCAAGAGGGGGACAGACCAGCCCCTAAGGAGCTGGTGCGCCCCATATAGTCCGAATAGGAGCAGAAGGAAAGAGGGGTATGAGAGAAGGAACGGGAGGGATTCGGCCTCCCCTTTCCTTTCCCTCCTTCCTGCTCCTTCCTTCCCCCTCCGGTGGATATGGTAAGGGGGGAGGCTGAATTGGGAGGCGCCCATGTAGGATTCCTCCTACATGGGGCGCCCCCTTGGCTGCCTCCCCTCCCCTCCAACCTATATATATGTGGGGGGTGTGGCACTGCTAGAACACACAACAATGATTGTTAGCCGTGTCCGGCACCCCCCCCCCTCCACGGTTTACGCCTTCGGTCATATTGTCGTAGTGCTTAGGCAATGCCCTACACGGATCACTTGACCATCACAGTCACCACGCCATCGTGCTAATGAAACTCTCCCTTGACACTCTGCTGGATCAAGAGTTCCAGGGACATGATCGTGCTGAACATGTGTACAACTTGGAGGTGCGTACGTTCGGTGCTTGATCGGTCGGAACGAGAAGAAGTGCAACTACATCAACCGCGTTTTCAATCGCTTCCGCTTTCGGTCTATGAGGGTACGTAGACACACTCTCCCCCTCTCGTAGCTATGCATCTCCTGGATAGATCTTCTGTGAGCGTAGGAATTTTTTTGAAATTGTATGCTACGTTTCCCAACACTTAAATATTTTGGGGTAACAAGGCGCGGGTTGAAATTTCTAGACAAGCCTAACGTGTACTGTACCAAATCAATTCGCACTTCCCTCAATGAAAAAACAAAAAGAAATCAATTCGTACCACACAAGAGAGTCTAGTCCCGTGTATTGTACCAAATCAATTCGCACTACAAATGCCATTCAAAAATTTGAATTCATGTTATGTTCAATTAAAGTATTTCGCTACGTGTATAATGCATGCAACCTGCTACTCAAATGAACATTTCAATGCATTCCAAACGTATATACTACCACTTCAATATGAACTAAATTTGAATTCATTTCTCTATTTGAATAAGATCTACAATCATGATTGTTGTGAAGTTAAACCATTTGAATTCGTTTCTCTATTTTAATAAGATCTACAATCATCATTATTGTCAAGTTAAACCATCGTTTGTGTATTATCTTCACAGTACACCACATGATTACCGTCGAGTTAGATATGAAATATGTGTACTATATGAACTCGGACTCAATTTTTTGAATCCACTTTATGTTGATTTCAAATCATTGTACATTTCAAGCTCTATCTAGATATTCATAATCTAAAACATGTCTCATATGTATAATGTGTTTATCACATAATGTATGGTACCCCGCCCCCTACGCCTACAAGTATTTAGATGTGAGTTGCAAACACCACACATTATCACAAATTCAAATAAAATGTGAGATTGTTCGATATATAGTATGGTTTTGATTGTTCGATATTTAGTTGTGAGCTACACACACATTATCACAAATTCGAATAAAATGTGAGATTGTTCGATGTATACTATGGTTTAGATTGTTCGGTATTTAGCTTTGAGTTACAAACACCACACATTATCACATTATGGTATAGCATGTCCAAAACCACACCACGCGTATCACCGCTATATTCATGCATGCATATGTTCATAACACTATGATCTCCTATTCAAATATATGAATGCACTTTCATATCAAATTATGATCTTTGTTAGTGTCTTACACCCACACAATTCTTTAACCTTTGTAGCTAGCACTAACTTTCTCTCAGGCATTCTATCCATCATGCACATTCATTTTTTTATTTAGGTCGTTCTTCCACGGTCTCCACAAGTCCTTTCGGACAAACATCGATCGATAAACCTCTCCAGCGATGTTTGCCTACCACAAACACATGCACCTTCCATATCCTCCTTTCTTTGTCCATTCCTCGTGTCTATCATCCGGTCCCACACACGTGTAAACTCTCGCCCCTCTTTTCACCGATCTCACAATCGCACACTCCTCCCCTATCTAGCTAGTAGGCTTCTCGCACCACCTCCTAGCTCTAGTCTCTCTATCTATCAGTCTTGCCGGGCCTTATTTGCCTCTAACGAATGGATGTACACCGACCGATCTCCCACTATACATGTAGCAAGCTAGGTCGTTATAACTCGTTTTCCCCACGCGCCGATCGATCTACCTCATTAGTTATGTCTCTCCCTTCCCTCTGACACACACCAATTGATCTATCGATCTAGTTAGGTCTGCTTACGAAACACATGGTCCCCCTTCATCATCCATGCATGCCTCCTGACACACCTATCATGCACACGCACACAAAGAAACACATCCCCACTCTTATTGATAATATTGCAGTTCTACCCTCAGTTTGTCTAGAAGGCCTCTCCCACCATCTTTGAGAAGCAACTCCATCACCCACCCAGCAATCTACCCTCTCCCTCTTTCTCCCTCTCTCTCTCTCTCTCTCTCTCTGTCCCAACCTATTTCCCGTCCTTAACTTATGTATGGATCTCGAGCGATCTCCATCAAGACATAGCTAGGTCTATCCTTCTCAACACATATACAAGTTGATATACCTCTCTAGTTAGGTCTCTTCCTCCCACCTACACAAACACACCGATAAATCCAGCGCTCTAGTCATGTCTTAATGCCGCACACAAACTTCCCATGTGCCCTCTGACGTTCTGGTAGGTCAGTCACCCTATATTTTTGACTTGCACAGACACAATTTTGATGGCTCTCTTCATCTATCTCGCACCCACCCACTTGGTCATCTCTTCGATTCTATCGATATCTATGACCCCTCCCTCTCTTCTCGTGGGTCGCCCCCTCTACATAAGATATAGATATGCCTCTATTTCACACACATTGCATGTGTCAGATTTTTGTTTGAGATATCATCGACACATATTCCCATAAATACATTCATAAAGTTACACACCACCCCCCAACAAAAAACACTCATGAACGCACACGCCATCTGTCTAGGTTTGTATTTCTCTCACAGACACCCATGTAGGTGGGGGACGTGCACGAATAGAAGAGGTGCATGCATGGCGCACGTACTCCCGTCTCTTTCCCAACCACACCCGCGCGGGTACACGGTGGAGCTCATTTATGTACGAAAAGGCAGCCCACGTGGTAATTTGACACGTGTACTGGTTGTCCACTTGATGGAGGATCGTGTACCACGGGTAAACAAGCAAATTGTGACTTGACGCGTTATGTTAAAGAACAGGCAAACCATGTGGGGCCTACCTTAGAGGCAAGTCTCTATACACTAGAGATGCTCTGTACATATTACTTTTGATGTGTCCCGTCAATTCACAGAATGAGGAGAAGGTTGCTTATTACGCCGTCTCCCTTGCCCATGGTCGTCGTGGCTCAGAGAGTCGCAGGACGAGGAGAAGCTTGCTTACTATGCCTTACGCCCGCTCCCTCGCCCACGCGCGCTGTGGCTCACTGGACGAGAGAATTTTACTACTCCCTCCGTTACTCCTCGTCCCTACCTTGGTTAGAGAGATTACGAAATTGTTTGAAATATATGTCTTTTAGTAGATTTCAATATGAACTTCTAGTACATACTCCAAACACTGATATATATAGACGTATTTAGAGTGTAGATTTACTCATTTTGCTCCGTATGTAGTCCATATTGAAACAGACGTACTAGTACGCACTCTCCCTCGCCCTTGCCCTTCGACCCTCACTCGACCCTCGCCCACGTGGTGGACTGCAGCAATTCATTCAGCCTCAGATAGCCAGAACAATATGTACTACAGTACCATTATTGTTGAACTTCTTGAAGAGGCGAAGAGCCAAGCGCAAGGTTAGTTTTTTTGAGATGCCAAGTGCCATGTTTATGGGAGAACAAGTAGTAGTAGTATTAGTATTATGTACCAATGGAAAGTACTGTATGAGGAAGATGGCAACAAGATGTATGTTTTGCATGACAGTCTCTTCTTACAGGACGTGCTAGACCTAGTGGACCTCATTGTTGCAATGGGAGTACTATCATAGATGGCACGATTCAGAGTGGTGGGCAGCGAGAATAATTCAGAGTTGCATAGTCTTAAACCCATAAAGAAGTCCCATCGAAAGGAATAGCCATCCTCTACACGTGCTCCTATGTAAATTGAGTAAATGAGACAAAAAGAGAAAGAGACAAAGTAAAAAAATCACCAGTGATCGAAGCCCTATTGTATTAGTGAATGATATTTCTACGTCGTGATTGACATGTCTATATTATTAACCATGCTGTGGAGGTTTAAGCGGATTTTTATTTATTTACGAAGGTAGCATCGGATGGATATTCAACGAGGAGTGAAATGATGGATGCTTCCTCAGTCAAACATAGAGAAAGGTGGGCCTCGTGTTTTGATGACTTATTAGTCATTATTACTGCCTATACTATTTTCCCATATAATAAGAGCATGTACAATAAGGTGACGTAGGCAGGCTGTAAGACATTCAATATTATATTTTTTCTTAGTTGGAAGAGAGAGAAGAGGAGAGAGAAGAGAAGCGGGCTACTAGTTAATAGCCGGCTGCAGCATGTGCTCTTAGGCACTTTGTGAGAGACCGGGGTGGGCCATGTATCAACAAAGTATTACATATTTATATCTAGCTACTGTATGTCGGATTCGGGGTTCCGCAGACCCTTGAGAGGTTCGAGCACTGGGTGCATGCGAAGAACTCCCTCTTCCCAGTCTGTCTGCTCAATGATTCCACGGCCTAGCTCGACGAACCCAAGGGACAAGAGACACAGTAGTTTATCCTTGTTCAGGACACCTTGCGGTGTAACACCCTACTCTAGCTTTGTGGTGGATTGCCTCGAGGGGCTTATGACGAACTAGTACAGTCGACGAACAGCCTCGGGAGGTGAGGTGTTCTTGAGCTCGATGAGCTAGTGAGGTGGTTAGGGAGGAAATGGATCTGATCCCTTCTACGGTGGTGGCTGGCTCCTATATATAGTGGCTTTGGTCATCTTCCCAAATGTAGGCAGGGAGGGATCCCACAACAACCAAATTTTAAGGGAGACAACTAGTATAAGCTATATTGACAAAAGTAGTCTTCACCTGCAAATGGCTCTAGTGGGGAGGCTGCGATGATGTCCGCAATGACCTCCGTCATGTCCTCCTGGCGGTCTTGGTCTTGAAACACCGATATAGAAACCTTTGCTTGATTTGTCGGGACTCCGCACCTGCGCTTGCCTCCTTGGCACCAAAGGGGAAACTGGTACACTGCGCCTGATGGGCCCCGCCTGGCCTTGGTCATCATGGCTCACGTCATGTGAACCTCGCGAGGTGTGAGGGAGTCCTGGATTAGGGGGTCCCCGGGCGTTCGGGCTATGTGATATGGGCCAGACTAATGAGCCAAGAAGATACAAGATAGAAGGCCTTTCCCCGTCTCCGGAAAGGACTCTCCTTTGCATGGATGACAAGCTTAGTGTTCGGATATGAAGATTCCTTTCTTTGTAAACCGACTCGGTACAACCCTAGACCCCTCCGGTGTCTATATAAACTGGAGGGTTTAGTCCTTAGAGGCGATCATAATCATAAAGGCTAGACATCTAGGGTTTAGCCATTACAATCTCGTGGTAGATCAACTCTTGTAACCCCTATACTCATAAAAATCAATCAAGCAGGACATAGGGTTTTACCTCCATCAAGAGGGCCCGAACTTGGGTAAACATCGTGTCCTCTTCCTTCTTTTACATCCGATCCTTAGACACACTGTTCACGGCCCCCTATCCGAGATGTTCCGGTTTTGACACCAACATTGATGCTTTCATTGAGAGCTCCCCTGTGTCGTCAACGAAGGATTCGATGCCTCGTTCGATCATCCACAATGATGCTATTTTAGTGGAGATTTCCCCCCGGGCCAAATTTTCGTGTTCGGCGGCTTCACGCTATGAGCCAACTCGATCAGTTGCCTCGAGCAGATCGACAGTTACACTCCTGGTCATCAGATATGTTTCCGGAACCTAAACTATGTTGCCGATATGCGAGGAGATTTGATCCTCGAAGGGTTCGCGACCCCGATTACCGCTCTGGCCTTAGATCTAGAGCATGTCATCACATCCGAAGACGGGAGTCTACAGCCCGCCGGACTCTCTACACTTATGGAGCCTGCTACCGAAGAAGCGCCAGACACTCCGCCGGCCTCTAAGTCCAAACTCTCAAGGTCCACGCTAAGTGGGCGCCCCCAGGAGGCTCCAACTCCGGACGACGCCACGGTCCCTCGCTTCTCTATCCAACCCTCACCTTTAGACGCGGCTCTGGACTTAATGTGATCACTTACCATTGCGGAGGGATCACTTCCGAATTATGCCCAGCCCAGACTAGGGGCTGAGAGCGGGAAAGTTTACGTCCCACCCACTACCCACTTCATAGCCACTGTCGAGGATCTAACTGACATGATGGATTACGCCTCCGAAGACATCAACGGTAGGGACGACACCGTCGGAGACGAACAAGGCCAAAACCCTCCGTTTACCAGACCATGGACGGCCACCTCCACATATTACGTGTACATGGTGGACACACCCAAAGAGGATGGCGGTGATGGCAAATAGAATCCGGTTGAGGACAAGCCTGCCGAAGCACCTCCAAAACATCGACGTTAGTGGCGCCCGCTCAAAATCGCGTCGCCAAAAAGACAGCAATATTGGCACCGAAGAGAATAATAGTTTGGAGAACGTCGAAGACCCTGAAGCCCCTATAGAGCCAACATTCGAACAGGATGATTAGGAGGATGGGCAAGTAAACCCCGATGATCCTGTCAGGAATGAGGACTCAGAGGACAGTAATTACCTACCGATCACTGAAGAGGATGTGAGCCTTGGCGACGAAGATTTCATCGTGCCAGAGGAACCCCTCAAACAAGAGCGCTTTAAGCGCCGGCTAATCGCCACTACAAGAAGGCTGAACAAGAGGCAGCAATAGCTTCAAGCTGATCAAGATTTGCTCAACGACAGATGGACTACTGTCCTCGTAGCCGAGGAATACGGCCTCGCACCCCCAAAGAGCTACCCGAAGGTCAAGCTACTGCCACAATTTAACGACGAGGCCCCGAAGCCCATACCACCTGCGCGTAATGCAGCTGATGGACCTGACTGACCACCACGTGGCCGGGACAGAATGGCAACTCAAGCCGAACACCAGCCCGCACCACCTCGCCGTAAAAGCAGAGAAACAACAGCTCGGGGATACACATATGACCTATGACGGGACTTGGAAAATAGAGCAGGTCAGACCAGAACAATCTATGGATCGCGGGGGCGTGCCCTGGCGCGAGAAAATGGCTATCAAGCCTGGCGCAACAAACATAACCACGCCCGGGCCAAAAACCGCATACGGACTTCATCTGAACTGCGTCGTCACATGGCTCGATATAGAGGCGCCGCACACCCCCTATGCTTCACCGATGAGGTAATGGAGCACCAATTCCCAGAAGGGTTTAAACCTGTGAACATTGAATCATACGGCGGCACAACAGATCCCGCGGTATGGATTGAAGATTTTCTTCTCCACATTCACATGGCTCGCCATGACGATCTACACGCCATCAAATACCTTCCTCTAAAACTTAAAGGGCTAGCTCAGCACTGGCTAAACAGCCTCCCAGAAAACTCTATTGGAAGCTGGGAAGACCTGGAGGATGTCGTTAGAGATAACTTCGAAGGCACCTATATCCGGCCTCCAGATGATGATGACCTCAGTCATATTGTCCAACAGCCCGGATAGTCAGCTAGAAAATTCTGGACTATGTTCCTCGTTAGAAAGAACCAGATTGTCAATTGTCCAGACGCCGAAGCCCTAGCGGCCTTTAAACATAGCATTCGCGATGAATGGCTCGCCCGACACCTCGGCCACGAGAAGCTGAAGTCCATGGCAGCCCTGACGGCACTCATGATCCGCTTTTGCGCGGGCGAAGACAGCTGGCTTGCCCGTAGCGGCAATAGTACAAGCGAACCTGGCGCTTCCGAAGCCAGGAATAGCAATGGCAGACCCCGACACAACAAACACAAGCGCTGAAGCAACAATGACAATACCAAATACACGACGGTCAATACCGGATTCAGCGGCTCCAAGTCCAGTCAGCGAAAGAAGCCATACAAAAGAAACAGAGAGGGCTCATCCAGCTTGGACCGAATACTCGATCGACCCTGCGAGATTCATGGCACCCCCGCCAAGCATGCTAATCATACAACAGAAGTTGTTGGGTCTTTAAACAGGCCGGTAAGTTAAATGCCCAGGATAAGGAGAAAGGGTCACCCAACGAGGACGACGACGAGGAGCCTCGTCGGGGGACAGAAGAAATTTCCCCCCGAAGTCAAAACGGTGAATATGATATATGTTACTCATATCCCCAAGAGGGAGCGCAAGCACATGCTAAGGGACGTCTACACGATAGAGCCAGTCGCCTCAAAATTCAACCCATGGTCGGTCTGTCCGATCACCTTTGATCGCCAGGACCATCCAATTAGTATCCGTCACGGGGGTTCGGCCGCACTGGTCCTTGATCCAATTATTGTCGGATTCGACCTTACGCGAGTCCTCATGGACGGTGGGAGCAGCCATAACCTGCTCTATTAGGACAGAGTCCGTAAGATGGGTATTGATCCATCAAGAATCAAGCCCACTAAAACTACCTTTAAAGGAGTAATACCTGGTGTAGAGGCCTGTTGCCCGGGCTCAATCACACTGGAGGTTGTCTTCGGTTTGCTGGACAGCTTCTAAAGCGAAGACTTGATCCTCGACATCGTCCCTTTCTGCAGTGGCTACCATGCGCTGCTCGGACAAACCGTGTTCACTCATTTCAACGCGGTCCCACACTATGCCTATCTCAAACTCAAGATGCCCGGACCCCATGGTGTTATAACAGTCAATGGAAACATGGAACACTCCCTCCGCACTGAGGAGCACACCGCGGCCTTGGCAGCGGAAGTACAGAGCGACCTTACCATACCAAATACATCGGCAGTCAAGCCCCCAGACATTATGAAACGAGTCTGGACGACCCCGCAGCACGACATTCCAGCTCGTCAGGATCTCGACTAGCAATTCGACCTCCATCTCAGTCCCTACCAAATTGTGGCATATGTACCACACGTACATAATTACGCACTAAAGATACCATGGGGAAGGATGGAGGCATAATAAAGATAAAGTTCACAATACGGTTAGACCCTATCCGGCCACTCATATTTCCTTTTTCTCTTCCTTTTGTTTTCAGGTTCCTTACAACCCAATCACCTTTTCTATGGTACCAAGGCCTCTTTTTGTGGCCTACCATAAAAACACCGATCAATTATCCTCTTGACGGACAATACACCAAGGAGAAAAACAGCATAGACGCGGTGCAGAGTACCTAAAGGGTCTTTAAAGATCACCTAGTCTGTTTTCGGGACACATACACAGCTTTCCCTTGTGATCAGCATGTAAAATAGCCTTGTTTCTTACAGCACTATTTGTACCAATACATTTTGACATACCAATCAGACTATAATGGAAACAACTTCTAGCACAACCTATGTGGTACTGGCCTACCTCTTAATTTGTATTTCCGTTGTTTTTTTCGATTGTTATGTACACCTCGGTACGACTTAAATTGCCAGGGGATCTATTGAGCCATGTACATCTCTTAAATACTAAATAAAGTCCGAACACTTTCATAGTACAATTCGACGTCCCGAATATAGCATTATATCCATCGGCTCCGAATCATGTCTTTGTTCAATAGTTGGGTTGCCCGGCTCCTGAGGTTATTGCCTATGTTCCGCTTGTTCAGGTAAGGCAGTAAAGGGAGAACTACTGGGATTGTGTTTCTAGCTCATCTGGGTAAACACCTCAATAGAGAAAGCCGAAAACTGACTGTCATGATGCGGCGAGAGCTGGTCAGCTATTCGGCGACTAACTACAAATCTCTTGCGATTTTGCCCGCATTATGCGAAGGACCGGTCTATGCCCGGTCAGGCGTCTACAACACCCAAGTTCGGATAATCAAACAACACTAGGGGTTGCGCCTATAACCTCATCATCAAACTCCCATGGCTAAGTGAGAGTGATAAAGCCACATAGTCTGATAGCCTGGTTGGCCGCACCGACACCTCCTTCAAGGACCACGCTTGTTGGGTCAAGTGTGTCTAGGGGCCCTTCCGAACACCCCCATAATACATATGTGGAGGCTGAAGCCGACGGCTGGCCAACTCTCAGATACCGTAAATGGTCGCACAGGAGGAAAGGATTTCAAAGTAAAACAAGCAACACATTATGCATAAGCCTTGTTTTATAATACAAAATACGGGCTTTATAGTTACATTCATTCGAAGATAATGTCCTTCGAACATTGGGCCTCTAGAATGCGGGAACCTTCCAAGACATTTTCAAAATACCACTTAGGAGTACGGTGCTCCTTGCCTGCGGGTGGTCCCTCAGTTATGAGCTTGACGGCGTTCATCTTCGCCCACTGCACTTTGACACGGGCGAAGGCCATCCGTGCACCTTCGATGAAGATCGACTGCTTCATGGCATCAAGCCGGGGGCAGGCATTGACCAGCTGCTTCACGAGCCCGAAGTAGCTGCTAGGTATGGGTTCGGCAGGCCACAGATGGATTATAAAATCCCTCATGGCCAACCTGGCCACCCTTTGCAGTATGGTCAACTACTTCAGCTGATCGCTAAGAGACACGGGATGCTCAGGCACAAGGTACTGCGACCAGAATAGTTTTAACGTCGAGCTCCCCTCTTCGGCTCGGAAGAACTCTGCAGCATCGGCAACACTCTGGGGTAGGTCCGCAAACGCTCCTGGATAACTCCAAATCCGGGTCAGTAAGATGTATTTCCTTCTCACAAATTTGCTCTGCATATTAAAGGCCTTACCAGCCACAATCTACTTCGCATCTTGGATTTCCCGGCAGGCGTTTTGGGCTTCGGCCCGGGCCTCCTGTGCACTTTGAAGGGCCTTATCAAGTTCGGAATCTCGATCTGCAACCTTGCGCTCCAAGGACTCGCATTTACTTGGCATCCTTGAGCTCTTGCTGGACTTCCTCCACCCTCGATCATGTTTTTGGCGGGCGGCTCGTTCCTCTTCCGCCTTCTTTTGGGCTTCGGCCAACGCATTCTTGAGGGTTTCAACCTCAGACGCGTCACCTATGAGCATCATAACAACACGATCAACAAGATAACACAACAACTCATATCATTTCAGATATGAATAGATATTGCACACCTTGCTTGTCCCCCAGTTGTTTAATGGCACGGATGAGATCTTCATCAGCCTGCTCCAACATCCGCTTTAGTTCGGAGACTTCGGCGGCATGTGAGGTTGCCGCTAGCATCAAAGCCCATTTGTTCAAATAGACATATATGTTAGTCTCCTACGAAAACTATTCGATCCTCTATCTGGCCTTTCTTTATGAACACCGAACAGAGTCTCAGGGGCTACTATCTATACACATGTATTTTCCTTATATATCTAAAAGGCATTATATTTAATACCTCAAAGCCTCTCAGAAGGCTAGTGTAGGCCTTGTTCCATCCGCTTTTAGCGGACCGAACCCTTTCAACCACCATACACATAAGGGTACGATGTTCTTCCACAATGGTGGCACTCTAAAGCGCTAGCACCAGAGTATCCGGTGCCTCTAGATGGACAGAGGTCGTCGGTGCAATTGGCGCTCCCCCTTCTTTCGAAGGAGGCTGCTCACCTGATTCCGAAACCGTATGGGTCTTAGGAATAATATGAGGTTGGGGGCCAAATTGGGCATGGCTCCCGTCGCTAGTCTCCATGGGGGTTGGTCCTCCCATGTATCGGACAGTAGAGGTATCGCCCTCTAGCGCCACCTCATGTATCGGACCTACTCATCAATGTCCGATTCGGGGTCATCCATGAGAGAGATTCTCTCTTTCTTGGATGCCTCCACCTCCAGATCCATGGAAGCCCCCATTTTCTTCTTTCCCCCTTAAGGGGAGAATTACTCTCTTCCTTCTCCTCTTCATCTTCGTCAGGGGAGGAGTGAGTCTCGGTGTCTTCGGACACTACGCCCGAAGCAACTTTATGGTGGAGGCCACTTTTGGCCTCCTTGCCCTTCTTCTTGGTCTTCTTTTCCGGCGCCTAATAAGGTGACGAAATCAGCATCCTCGCTAATAGAGGGATGACTGGGTCTTCAAGTAGCTGAGACGGACAGTGAATCCGCTCCGCCTTCTTCGTCCAGCCCTGTGGGAAGAATCTAAAGATTAGTATGCCCCTTGGATTTACAAATAGTAAAGTTATCATGAAAACTTATGGGAGATGTTGTGCGAGTACATTTGAGGCCAAGGTCATCGGTCGTGTTCGGCCATGTCTTTTGGGTCTTGAACAACAGCTTCCACATATCTTTGTGCTTCATGCTGAAGAACCGCTGTAGGGTCCGGGGACCGGCCGGGTCGAACTCCCACATGTGCTGAGTTCGGCGTTGGTAGGGGAGAATCCGGCGAAAGAGCATTACCTAGATCACATTGGCAAGGTTGGTATTCTTGTCTTCCATACTTTTGATGCGCTTTTGCGGCATCGTCACCTCATCGGAAGACGCATAGTCCAGGTCCTTGTTGAGCCAGCATGTCATCCAAAGTGGAGGCCCGTACTTGAACTCAGGAGGAGCGGCCCATGTGGAGTCACGGGGTTCCGTAATGTAGAACCACCCCTGCTGCCACCCCTTCATGGTCTCCACGAAAGTGCCTTTCGGCCAGGTGACGTTGGGAAGCTTGCTCACCATGGTGCAGCTGCACTCCACGTGTTGACTGTCCACCCCTTTTGGCTTCACATTGAGGACCTTGAGCCATAGGCCGAAGTGGGCATGGGATGTGGAGGAATGTCTCACACACGACGATGAACGCCGAAATGTTGAGAAAGGAATTCGGGGCTAGATCATGGAAATCTAGCCCGTAGTAAAACATATGGCCGCGGACGAAAGGATGGAGGGGAAACCTTAATCCATGAAGGAAATGAGGAATAAATACTACTCTCTCATGGGGCTCCGAAGTAGGGACGATCTGCTTCTTAGCCGAAAGACGGTGGGCGATTTCCTTGGCTAAATACCCTGCTTCTCGGAGCTCCTGGATGTTCCGGTCCATGACGGAGGAGGCCATCCACTTGCCCTGAGCGCCAGATCCGAAAATGGCTAGAGTGTTTGCTGGGGACGGAAGGAATTGAACTCGGGCGCTGGAGCTCAATGGCGGATGGGCTAAGGAGGAAGAAGGCGAGGGGTAAAAGGATGGGTATTTATCTCCTGATAAAGGCAGCGAATATCAAGCGCCCCCGCGAGCCTTAAAACTCGCCTATTCCCAAGGGGTTGTTCTTACGACACTGTTGGATTACCCAAACCCGTATTGATTAGAATCCCGTAATAAGGGGACACGATCTCTGATTTGACAACATGTGTCAATAAGGACCGCACCTCGAAATACGAAGCGAGAGGCCAAAAAATGGTTTGAAATAATAATAACAAGGCAAGAACATAACGTCTCGCCAAAAAAGCTGTCCGTGGACATGGCTTATTTTGTTTAAGTGTTTTGCCCTTGTGGTTCAGGCTTGTGATTGTTATACGAAGCCGAACATAGTTCTTTTGAGCAACTGCTTTGGAGTATGCAGAGGAGGAACCCACCTTGCAATGCCAGGCACATTGTCATTGAAGCCTGGTTCAGGGACTACTGAGGGAGTCCTGGATTAGGGGGGTCCCCGGGTCCCCGGGCGTCCGGGCTATGTGATATGGGCGGGACTAATGGGTCAACAAGATACAATATAGAAGGACTTCCCCCATGTCCGGATGGGACTCTCCTTTGCATGGATGACAAGCTTGGCGTCCGGATATGGAGATTCCTTTCTCTGTAAACCGACTCTGTACAACCATAGCCCCCTCCGATGTCTATGTAAACTCAAGGGTTTAGTCCGTAGAGGCGATCATAATCATACAAGCTAGACATCTAGGGTTTAGCCATTACGATCTCGTGGTGGATCAACTCTTGGAACCCCTATACTCATAAAAGTCAATCAAGCAGGACATAGGGTTTTACCTCCATCAAGAGGGCTCGAACCTGGGTAAGCATCATGTCCCCTGCCTCTTGTTACCTCTAATCCTTAGACACACAGTTCGGGGCCCCCTACCCGAGATATGCCGGTTTTGACGCCGACAAGGTTCACCTTGCATTGATATCTCTGCTCTTCGGGAGCCAGCCTAGTGAGGCCACCCCAGGGAGGTTCTGGTGTCGTCCGCCTCGCGAGGCTTGGCCCCACGCGAGGGTCTTGGGTTGTTGTTGCTGAAACTGGGCCATACCGAGCCGTTGATGGAGCCACGCCGCGGGCCATAGGCAGGCATCTCTGGGTACCCCCATCCCCAGGACACCGACAATAGCCCTCGGGCCCAAGGCGTGCTCGAACTTGGCTTCGAGGCATAGCCAAAGGGCAAGTGCGGAGCACCACGAGCCCCAACCGCATGCGGCCTCGGTCGACGCATGGCGATCTATGGGATGCGTGCGCCCCCACTTCCCCACACGGCCTTGATACGTGCTGGGCTCAGCGGCTGCCACCACCGGCTCAGCTCCATCTTCATTGCTTGTCGCGCACTTCCTTGGCTCCTCCACCTTCTCATCTCTCCCCTGTCGATATGGCGCTGAGATTGGCGAAGAAGAAGAAGGTGAAGAGCCGCGCTCTGGCCGAATCTCCGCCGGCCTTCGAGCCAACCCTCAAGTGGTCAATGGTGGTCAACCGGGAGATGTTGGACAAGGTCCATCCGGCGCTCGCCGCCGATTCCAACGGGTGGAACGCGATGGTGGCTTAGCCTGCTTCCAGCGCCATGGTCGACATGGCGGCCACTGAGATCGCCATTCATCTCCACACCCTTTTGGCAGGATTGATTCCCCCCTTTTCTGATTTCTTCAATGCAATAATCTTGCATTACCAAGTCCACGCGCTGCATCTGGATGCCCAATCCATCCTTTTCCTCGCCGTATTCGCCTTCATCTGCGAGGCCATGGTGGGCATTGTTCCCTCCGTGGCCTTGTTCCGCCATTTCTTCTCGCTTCACCTGACTGACGCCCGCTAGTGCTCGGGGTGCGTGACCTTCCAGGCTCTGGCAGCAAAGGGAAGGCCGGCTCAGGGATTGACTTTGAGCTCTCGCTGGTCGTACATGGATTCTGGAAGTGGTGGGTGTTTGTGGATGCCAGCGTGCTCAACTCCCTACTCTTGCTCCCTCGGGCGCCGGCTGAACCTAGCTCCTGATGGGGCATGCGAAGCATGTCGACCCTCGGCTTACCCACGTCTGGCGCCGGCTGGCCTGGTTGAAGGAGCATGGGGTGACGACGCCAATGATGGTGAAGGAGTTCGTCCAGCGCCGCATTGCTCCTCTTTAGTGCCAATCTCGACGGATGTGAACCTTCGCCAGCAGCACGGACCCCTTGAGGCTCCATGTCCCTGCACTTCCTCTCGAGACTCTGCGCATGGTGCTCCATCTCCTGACTAGCGACTCTGTGCTAGCCATGCTTTCGAGGGAGGGTCGCCTTCTATACTGCTGCTCGAACTTGGAAGTGTTTGCAAGGTAGATGCCCCTCTTTGATGAGTGGGGGCTATGTCCAGCTGAGCGTGAGGAGCCCCGCGAGAACCCTATCCTTGTGGTCCAACTGCCTACTGTCCCTGTGGCGCACGCCCCGGAGGTGGACGCTGGGGGCAGGCGCAGCCCGATGCTGTCGGGGCGGCTGCTAACGGAGCGCCGCTGCCTGGCGCTCCTGAGATGGCAGCCCCCAAGGCGCGGGTGAGCCGTCCTGAGGGGGCGATCAAAGACTTGGCGCGATTCGAGGCTCCCAAGGTCGCCGCCCGTGAAGCTCGGGGAAGCAGTCCTGGAGAGCTTATGCAGCCCGTTGCCCTCGGAGTCAGCTCTCAAGAGGCTCTGTAGCCCGCCCTAGCAGCTGACGGTCGTGCCCTGGTCTTCGGCCAGCTGCGCCTGAACTTCATGGCACTCTGCAAGAGAAGGGGGCCTCCCTATCCTCGGATCTCCTAAGGAGCGGCTTCCCCCCATCCTCGGCTTGTCCCTGATCTTGAGCTCCCCCACCAAGCCATTGTGCGGGGTGCAGGGCCTGTCTGGGAGGCAGGCGTGCCGACGGGAGGCTTTGATCCTGCATTCCTGTCATGCCTCCTTCTTGGTGCGCCCTGGGGTGCCGAAGGTGTGCCAAGGGCTTCTCCGTTGGTCGTCTCCGGTGACTGGGCGATCCCAGCCTTGGCTTCGTCTTCGAGCAGCGAGGCCACACCACTCGGTGCCTCTGTTGAGGCCCGAGGGGTGGCGAGGAATGCGCTAGTTTCCAGCCTTCCGCAAGTAGCAGGCCGGCCACCTCAAGCCTCCCCAATAACCCCCGGCGTGAAAGATGGACTTGGTCATGCGCTGGAGTTCACGCGCGGGCGCAATGTTGTACAGCACGAACTCTTCCAGGAGGCGATGGGTGACCAGAGCCGACTCTGGGAAGAGCTTGTTGACGTTGACACCCGTCTTGAGATAGAGGGTCTTCGGCTGGCGGACGAATGGCATCAGTAGAAGGTAGCCATCAACCTCGGGCACCTTCAGCATGAGCGCGCTAATGCGAAGGACGAGGTGTCCCTTGCGACCTCACGTGAGGCCTGCGCCAAGGCCTTGGAGCAGGCCATGGTAGCGGACCATCGCCATGTAGCTGCCGAGGATTGAGGCGCACAGCGCCGTCTTGGTGTCGATAAGGGGAGCACCTTCTGAAGAGGAGGAGATCCAGAAACGCGAGGAGGCGCTGGGGTTGGAGGCCTCGAAGCATAGCCTCGATTTCTAGCAGTTGGAGATGAGGGAGCGCCAGGTGGCCATGGCCGAGGATGCTGTCAGCGTGTGTGAAGCCAGGATCCATGACGAGGTTGACCGGAGGTTGGCGAAGGCCCATGTAGATCTTGCCGATGAGCACCGCCTGACGCTGGTGTTCTTGGAGGTTGAGGCTAAGGGTGAGGCTGGATGAGGTCGAGCAATGCGAGAGGGCCGATGTGGTAGCTCAGATCTCCGCCCAGGCCGACCTGGCCTCCGCACGCGCTGACTTGCTCTCCCTCCAGCAACAGATTCACGGCGCCGTGTCCCTTTTGCAGAAGAACGCGGACGAGGCATGTCGTCAGTGAAAGCTACAGCGTGAACATGCTTCTATGCTCCAGGACCTCAAGGCGAGAGCCAACCGAGTCCTGAGGACTATCTGCGAGGAGAGCGCCCCTCATCCACATAAGAAATACTACGCTAGCCACCTCCGGTTCTTTGCCGAGATCATGACGCGCCTGGAGGATTCGTGTAACACCCACGATGCAATGCGCAAGCAACATGATGCAAAACATGGCATGATATGCGGGATGTGATATGCAATGCATATGCATGCTTCGGAAAAGAAATATTGAACCTGGCCTCAACATGGGAAACCAAGAGTGTCGCTGGAAAGAGGAGTTGATTTCGGTCGAAATCGATATAAAGATCACCGGAATCGGATGCACGGTTTGCAAATGGCAAGCAAAACAATAATGGCACAAAGTTGCGATTAACAGCACAAGGCCATCTAAATGAATCAAGAACACTGAGCTGTGGCTAATTCACACAATAGCAGGTTCAAACAAGCATGGCAAAAGTGCAAAAGATATTAGGTTACAGACTTGGTGAAAATAACAACTTGTCAGGATTTTAACATCAGGAAGCAATGTTTAGAGCAAGATAACAACATGCTACAGGAACATATCATGGCAAATCAAAGCATGGCATGAAACTACACAAAGAATACAACAAAAGTCCCTTACTGACCATAAGCCAAAAGGAAACAGAAAATACAATGGCAACCATGTGAACATAGCAAGTTTCTTTAACAGATTCAGACTTGGCAGGAAACTGGAACATGGCAAAATAGATTTACTTATGTATATTTGCGAGCTCGATGCACTCACCACAAGGCATTGCATGACAAACTAAGCATACACCCAGCAAGTAGACATTATGAATAAGCTAACCATGGCAAGAACACTCTCATAGCATGCATGGATCAACTACAACAACCTCGGCAAAATTGCTTAACATGTAAACGATCTGCCAGGAACATTTTATAGCAAAAGTAGAGAAAGATTGAGTCATGCTAGGTTGCTCCATAATTGCGGACAAAGAAATGGATGGATAGAGAATAACAATATCTCAAAATCATCCTTACTGAACATGCTCAAAAGAGGCATGGATCACTCTGTAACAACATGAATACATGGCATAAAAATATTATCAGGGAAAAGACTTAGAAGATTTCCAAGTCCCTGAAATCAGCAACATCACGAGAGCTACTTTGCATGCTTGTGCTAGTCACAACAAAGATCACAAAAATACATGGCATACACCCCTGGAAAGATGGCATGGCATACTTCAAAACACATGTAGGGCTCAAGATCAAAGGAGGCATACATTAAACATGGCAAAAATGACAAATGTCCAATATCTGTTAAGAATCTGAAACTAACATTGCATAGCACTCTTGCATCAGCATTTAGGGCATCAAGGTGCACTCAAATGAACATGGTGCAATGGAATGAAATGAATTACACGTCAAGACGAAAAATTTGACATGCTACACGCCCAAAACGGAGCCACAGATGCAAAGTTATGACATGATGAAGAATGCTAAAAATTACTAGGACTTGGGAGAAAAACGAGGTCAACCTCCCAGATCTGGACCTAGGGTTCGTGCATGCTTTACGAGGTTCACCGGACAGCTCGAAAACGCGGTGGCCAGAGCAGACGGGCTTAGCCGGAGACGGGGAAGGCGAGCAGGAGGCCGGGCGAGGTCGGCGCGGCGCCGGTCCGCGGCGGCTATGGTGGATGGCGCGGCGAGGATCTGCGGCGGCGCGGCGAGGTCGGGCGCCGGCGATGGCGGCGAGTCATGG